>NW_027328740.1:24103877-24404799 GCF_048564905.1 Vicugna pacos
TGCTTCTCCATGGGATTTGGAGGTTATTAACCAAAAGCCCACAACATGGGAATACCTGTGCTCCTTGAAAAAAGCGTGGACTCTGTATCCCCACCACCAGAACACACATGAAGAAGTTTTCTGCTATCCTGAGTGTGGGCTGGCAATTTCAGGTGACAGAAGCGGCTGGGTTCTAATAGAATCCCTTAGCTTGTAATCCCTGAGTGTTTCCCTAGGACTGACTCTGAGAGAAACCTGGGGGTTGGGCTTTGAGGCCAAATAGTAGCGAGTGTCCCCGATGGACTGAGGAAGTATTTAGATGAATTCTCCATAAAGGGAAACACCTGAGCACCCATTCATCTGCGTGGAGTGGGGCTTCAAATCTCCCCACCACACAAGGTTGGGTTCCAGTATCCTGAGGGTGGGGTAGTTCCTCCAACTGACATCAGCGTCTTGGTTTGAATAGAATCCCTTTGCTTGTCTTCCCTGATGGTTTGCCTAGGCCAGTGTGTGGTTGAAAGTGGGATTTGGGATCTAAAACTAAGTATTAGCGTGTGCCTCTCCATGGGTAGTGGAGATGTTTAAACTACAACCCACAACTTGGGAATTACTGTGACCCCTGAAAAATGCGTGTGCTATGTTTCCCCACGTCCAGCACACACAAAAAGAAGTGTTCTGGGGTTCTGAGTGTGGGGAGGTTCCTCCAACAGACAGCAGCACCTGGGTTGTAATAGAATCCCTTAGCTTGACTTCCCTAAGTGTTTTCCTAGGCCTAGCAGTAAGCGATGGTGGGGGATGGGCTCTAAAGCCAAGTATTAACGAGTGCATCTCTGTGGGTAGTGGAGGGTTTTAAACTACTTCCCCAACCTTGGAACACCTGTGCCCCATAAAGATGCGTGGAATCTGTTTCCCCACCTCCAGCACACACACGGAGACGTGCTCAGGTATCCTGATTGTGGGGAGGCTCCTCCAAATGACAGCAGCGCCTGGGTTCTAAAAGAATCCCTTAGCTTGTCTTCCCTGATGGCTTGGCTAGGCTGGAGAGTGGGGGAAAGTCGGGGTTGGGCTCTAAACCAAGTATAAGCGAGAGCCTATCCATGGGATGTGGGTTTTTAACCTACAACCCACAACCATGGAATAAATGTGCCCCCTGAAAGATGCTTTGACTGTTTCCCTACATCCAGCACACACACGAAGATGTGTTCTCGTATTCTGAGTGTGGGGAGGTTCCTCAAACTGACAGCAGCACCTGGATTCTATTAGTATCCCTTAGCTTCTGTTCCCTGAGTGTTCTTTTAGGCCAGGCCATGAGGGAAAGCTGGGGGTTGGGCTTGGAGGCCATGTAGCAGTGAGTGCCCCCTGATCCATTGAAGAAGTACTTAGAGGACTTCTCCCTAAAGGGAACACCTTTTCCTGCATTCATCTGGGTGCAGTGGGGCTGCACATCTCTCCCACACCTAAGAATGTGTTCTGGAATTCTGAGTGCAGGGAAGTTCCTCCAACTGACAGCAGCGCCTGGGTTCTAATTGAATCCCTTTGCTTGTCTTCCCTGATGGAAAGCCTAGGCGGGAGTGCGGGGGAAAGTGTGGTTTGGGCTCCAAAACCAAGTATTTGCGATGACCTCTCTATGGTTTGTGGAGATGTTTAAACTACATCCCTAACCTGGGAACACCTGTGCCCCCATAAAGATCCGTGGAGTCTGTTTCCACACCTCCAGCACACACACGAACACTTGCACAGTTATCCTGAGAGTGGGCAGCCTCCTCCAACTGAGAGCAGGGCCTTGGTTCTTATAAAATCGCTTAACTTGTCTACCCTGTTTGGTTGCCTGATACGGAGTGCTGGGGAAAGGGTGGGTTGGGCTCTAAATGCAAGTATTAGCGAGTGCTTCTCCATGGGATTTGGAGGTTATTAACCAAAAGCCCACAACATGGGAATACCTGTGCTCCTTGAAAAAAGCGTGGACTCTGTATCCCCACCACCAGAACACACATGAAGAAGTTTTCTGCTATCCTGAGTGTGGGCTGGCAATTTCAGGTGACAGAAGTGGCTGGGTTCTAATAGAATCCCTTAGCTTGTAATCCCTGAGTGTTTCCCTAGGACTGACTCTGAGAGAAACCTGGGGGTTGGGCTTTGAGGCCAAATAGTAGCGAGTGTCCCCGATGGACTGAGGAAGTATTTAGATGAATTCTCCATAAAGGGAAACACCTGAGCACCCATTCATCTGCGTGGAGTGGGGCTTCAAATCTCCCCACCACACAAGGTTGGGTTCCAGTATCCTGAGGGTGGGGTAGTTCCTCCAACTGACATCAGCGTCTTGGTTTGAATAGAATCCCTTTGCTTGTCTTCCCTGATGGTTTGCCTAGGCCAGTGTGTGGTTGAAAGTGGGATTTGGGATCTAAAACTAAGTATTAGCGTGTGCCTCTCCATGGGTAGTGGAGATGTTTAAACTACAACCCACAACTTGGGAATTACTGTGACCCCTGAAAAATGCGTGTGCTATGTTTCCCCACGTCCAGCACACACAAAAAGAAGTGTTCTGGGGTTCTGAGTGTGGGGAGGTTCCTCCAACAGACAGCAGCACCTGGGTTGTAATAGAATCCCTTAGCTTGACTTCCCTAAGTGTTTTCCTAGGCCTAGCAGTAAGCGATGGTGGGGGATGGGCTCTAAAGCCAAGTATTAACGAGTGCATCTCTGTGGGTAGTGGAGGGTTTTAAACTACTTCCCCAACCTTGGAACACCTGTGCCCCATAAAGATGCGTGGAATCTGTTTCCCCACCTCCAGCACACACACGGAGACGTGCTCAGGTATCCTGATTGTGGGGAGGCTCCTCCAAATGACAGCAGCGCCTGGGTTCTAAAAGAATCCCTTAGCTTGTCTTCCCTGATGGCTTGGCTAGGCTGGAGAGTGGGGGAAAGTCGGGGTTGGGCTCTAAACCAAGTATAAGCGAGAGCCTATCCATGGGATGTGGGTTTTTAACCTACAACCCACAACCATGGAATAAATGTGCCCCCTGAAAGATGCTTTGACTGTTTCCCTACATCCAGCACACACACGAAGATGTGTTCTCGTATTCTGAGTGTGGGGAGGTTCCTCAAACTGACAGCAGCACCTGGATTCTATTAGTATCCCTTAGCTTCTGTTCCCTGAGTGTTCTTTTAGGCCAGGCCATGAGGGAAAGCTGGGGGTTGGGCTTGGAGGCCATGTAGCAGTGAGTGCCCCCTGATCCATTGAAGAAGTACTTAGAGGACTTCTCCCTAAAGGGAACACCTTTTCCTGCATTCATCTGGGTGCAGTGGGGCTGCACATCTCTCCCACACCTAAGAATGTGTTCTGGAATTCTGAGTGCAGGGAAGTTCCTCCAACTGACAGCAGCGCCTGGGTTCTAATTGAATCCCTTTGCTTGTCTTCCCTGATGGAAAGCCTAGGCGGGAGTGCGGGGGAAAGTGTGGTTTGGGCTCCAAAACCAAGTATTTGCGATGACATCTCTATGGTTTGTGGAGATGTTTAAACTACATCCCTAACCTGGGAACACCTGTGCCCCCATAAAGATCCGTGGAGTCTGTTTCCACACCTCCAGCACACACACGATCACTTGCACAGTTATCCTGAGAGTGGGCAGCCTCCTCCAACTGAGAGCAGGGCCTTGGTTCTTATAAAATCGCTTAACTTGTCTACCCTGTTTGGTTGCCTGATACGGAGTGCTGGGGAAAGGGTGGGTTGGGCTCTAAATGCAAGTATTAGCGAGTGCTTCTCCATGGGATTTGGAGGTTATTAACCAAAAGCCCACAACATGGGAATACCTGTGCTCCTTGAAAAAAGCGTGGACTCTGTATCCCCACCACCAGAACACACATGAAGAAGTTTTCTGCTATCCTGAGTGTGGGCTGGCAATTTCAGGTGACAGAAGCGGCTGGGTTCTAATAGAATCCCTTAGCTTGTAATCCCTGAGTGTTTCCCTAGGACTGACTCTGAGAGAAACCTGGGGGTTGGGCTTTGAGGCCAAATAGTAGCGAGTGTCCCCGATGGACTGAGGAAGTATTTAGATGAATTCTCCATAAAGGGAAACACCTGAGCACCCATTCATCTGCGTGGAGTGGGGCTTCAAATCTCCCCACCACACAAGGTTGGGTTCCAGTATCCTGAGGGTGGGGTAGTTCCTCCAACTGACATCAGCGTCTTGGTTTGAATAGAATCCATTTGCTTGTCTTCCCTGATGGTTTGCCTAGGCCAGTGTGTGGTTGGAAGTGGGATTTGGGATCTAAAACTAAGTATTAGCGTGTGCCTCTCCATGGGTAGTGGAGATGTTTAAACTACAACCCACAACTTGGGAATTACTGTGACCCCTGAAAAATGCGTGTGCTATGTTTCCCCACGTCCAGCACACACAGGAAGAAGTGTTCTGGGGTTCTGAGAGTGGGGAGGTTCCTCCAACAGACAGCAGCACCTGGGTTGTAATAGAATCCCTTAGCTTGACTTCCCTAAGTGTTTTCCTAGGCCTAGCAGTAAGCGATGGTGGGGGATGGGCTCTAAAGCCAAGTATTAGCGAGTGCATCTCTGTGGGTAGTGGAGGGTTTTAAACTACTTCCCCAACCTTGGAACACCTGTGCCCCATAAAGATGCGTGGAATCTGTTTCCCCACCTCCAGCACACACACGGAGACGTGCTCAGGTATCCTGATTGTGGGGAGGCTCCTCCAAATGACAGCAGCGCCTGGGTTCTAAAAGAATCCCTTAGCTTGTCTTCCCTGATGGCATCCCTAGGCTGGAGAGTGGGGGAAAGTCGGGGTTGGGCTCTAAACCAAGTATAAGCGAGAGCCTATCCATGGGATGTGGGTTTTTAACCTACAACCCACAACCATGGAATAAATGTGCCCCCTGAAAGATGCTTTGACTCTTTCCCTACATCCAGCTAACACACGAAGATGTGTTCTTGTATTCTGAGTGTGGGGAAGTTCCTCAAACTGACAGCAGCACCTGGATTCTATTAGTATCCCTTAGCTTCTGTTCCCTGAGTGTTCTTTTAGGCCAGGCCATGAGGGAAAGCTGGGGGTTGGGCTTGGAGGCCATGTAGCAGTGAGTGCCCCCTGATCCATTGAAGAAGTACTTAGAGGACTTCTCCCTAAAGGGAACACCTTTTCCTGCATTCATCTGGGTGCAGTGGGGCTGCACATCTCTCCCACACCTAAGAATGTGTTCTGGAATTCTGAGTGCAGGGAAGTTCCTCCAACTGACAGCAGCGCCTGGGTTCTAATTGAATCCCTTTGCTTGTCTTCCCTGATGGAAAGCCTAGGCGGGAGTGCGGGGGAAAGTGTGGTTTGGGCTCCAAAACCAAGTATTTGCGATGACCTCTCTATGGTTTGTGGAGATGTTTAAACTACATCCCTAACCTGGGAACACCTGTGCCCCCATAAAGATCCGTGGAGTCTGTTTCCACACCTCCAGCACACACACGATCACTTGCACAGTTATCCTGAGAGTGGGCAGCCTCCTCCAACTGAGAGCAGGGCCTTGGTTCTTATAAAATCGCTTAACTTGTCTACCCTGTTTGGTTGCCTGATACGGAGTGCTGGGGAAAGGGTGGGTTGGGCTCTAAATGCAAGTATTAGCGAGTGCTTCTCCATGGGATTTGGAGGTTATTAACCAAAAGCCCACAACATGGGAATACCTGTGCTCCTTGAAAAAAGCGTGGACTCTGTATCCCCACCACCAGAACACACATGAAGAAGTTTTCTGCTATCCTGAGTGTGGGCTGGCAATTTCAGGTGACAGAAGCGGCTGGGTTCTAATAGAATCCCTTAGCTTGTAATCCCTGAGTGTTTCCCTAGGACTGACTCTGAGAGAAACCTGGGGGTTGGGCTTTGAGGCCAAATAGTAGCGAGTGTCCCCGATGGACTGAGGAAGTATTTAGATGAATTCTCCATAAAGGGAAACACCTGAGCACCCATTCATCTGCGTGGAGTGGGGCTTCAAATCTCCCCACCACACAAGGTTGGGTTCCAGTATCCTGAGGGTGGGGTAGTTCCTCCAACTGACATCAGCGTCTTGGTTTGAATAGAATCCCTTTGCTTGTCTTCCCTGATGGTTTGCCTAGGCCAGTGTGTGGTTGAAAGTGGGATTTGGGATCTAAAACTAAGTATTAGCGTGTGCCTCTCCATGGGTAGTGGAGATGTTTAAACTACAACCCACAACTTGGGAATTACTGTGACCCCTGAAAAATGCGTGTGCTATGTTTCCCCACGTCCAGCACACACAGGAAGAAGTGTTCTGGGGTTCTGAGAGTGGGGAGGTTCCTCCAACAGACAGCAGCACCTGGGTTGTAATAGAATCCCTTAGCTTGACTTCCCTAAGTGTTTTCCTAGGCCTAGCAGTAAGCGATGGTGGGGGATGGGCTCTAAAGCCAAGTATTAGCGAGTGCATCTCTGTGGGTAGTGGAGGGTTTTAAACTACTTCCCCAACCTTGGAACACCTGTGCCCCATAAAGATGCGTGGAATCTGTTTCCCCACCTCCAGCACACACACGGAGACGTGCTCAGGTATCCTGATTGTGGGGAGGCTCCTCCAAATGACAGCAGCGCCTGGGTTCTAAAAGAATCCCTTAGCTTGTCTTCCCTGATGGCTTGGCTAGGCTGGAGAGTGGGGGAAAGTGGGGGTTGGGCTCTAAACCAAGTATAAGCGAGAGCCTATCCATGGGATGTGGGTTTTTAACCTACAACCCACAACCATGGAATAAATGTGCCCCCTGAAAGATGCTTTGACTCTTTCCCTACATCCAGCACACACACGAAGATGTGTTCTCGTATTCTGAGTGTGGGGAGGTTCCTCAAACTGACAGCAGCACCTGGATTCTATTAGTATCCCTTAGCTTCTGTTCCCTGAGTGTTCTTTTAGGCCAGGCCATGAGGGAAAGCTGGGGGTTGGGCTTGGAGGCCACGTAGCAGTGAGTGCCCCCTGATCCATTGAAGAAGTACTTAGAGGACTTCTCCCTAAAGGGAACACCTTTTCCTGCATTCATCTGGGTGCAGTGGGGCTGCACATCTCTCCCACACTTAAGAATGTGTTCTGGAATTCTGAGTGCAGGGAAGTTCCTCCAACTGACAGCAGCGCCTGGGTTCTAATTGAATCCCTTTGCTTGTCTTCCCTGATGGAAAGCCTAGGCGGGAGTGCGGGGGAAAGTGTGGTTTGGGCTCCAAAACCAAGTATTGGCGATGACCTCTCTATGGTTTGTGGAGATGTTTAAACTACATCCCTAACCTGGGAACACCTGTGCCCCCATAAAGATCCGTGGAGTCTGTTTCCACACCTCCAGCACACACACGAACACTTGCACAGTTATCCTGAGAGTGGGCAGCCTCCTCCAACTGAGAGCAGGGCCTTGGTTCTTATAAAATCGCTTAACTTGTCTACCCTGTTTGGTTGCCTGATACGGAGTGCTGGGGAAAGGGTGGGTTGGGCTCTAAATCCAAGTATTAGCGAGTGCTTCTCCATGGGATTTGGAGGTTATTAACCAAAAGCCCACAACATGGGAATACCTGTGCTCCTTGAAAAAAGCGTGGACTCTGTATCCCCACCACCAGAACACACATGAAGAAGTTTTCTGCTATCCTGAGTGTGGGCTGGCAATTTCAGGTGACAGAAGCGGCTGGGTTCTAATAGAATCCCTTAGCTTGTAATCCCTGAGTGTTTCCCTAGGACTGACTCTGAGAGAAACCTGGGGGTTGGGCTTTGAGGCCAAATAGTAGCGAGTGTCCCCGATGGACTGAGGAAGTATTTAGATGAATTCTCCATAAAGGGAAACACCTGAGCACCCATTCATCTGCGTGGAGTGGGGCTTCAAATCTCCCCACCACACAAGGTTGGGTTCCAGTATCCTGAGGGTGGGGTAGTTCCTCCAACTGACATCAGCGTCTTGGTTTGAATAGAATCCCTTTGCTTGTCTTCCCTGATGGTTTGCCTAGGCCAGTGTGTGGTTGAAAGTGGGATTTGGGATCTAAAACTAAGTATTAGCGTGTGCCTCTCCATGGGTAGTGGAGATGTTTAAACTACAACCCACAACTTGGGAATTACTGTGACCCCTGAAAAATGCGTGTGCTATGTTTCCCCACGTCCAGCACACACAGGAAGAAGTGTTCTGGGGTTCTGAGTGTGGGGAGGTTCCTCCAACAGACAGCAGCACCTGGGTTGTAATAGAATCCCTTAGCTTGACTTCCCTCAGTGTTTTCCTAGCCCTAGCAGTAAGCGATGGTGGGGGATGGGCTCTAAATCCAAGTATTAGCGAGTGCATCTCTGTGGGTAGTGGAGGGTTTTAAACTACTTCCACAACCTTGGAACACCTGTGCCCCATAAAGATGCGTGGAATCTGTTTCCCCACCTCCAGCACACACACGGAGACGTGCTCAGGTATCCTGATTGTGGGGAGGCTCCTCCAAATGACAGCAGCGCCTGGGTTCTAAAAGAATCCCTTAGCTTGTCTTCCCTGATGGCATGCCTAGGCTGGACAGTGGGGGAAAGTGGGGGTTGGGCTCTAAACCAAGTATAAGCGAGAGCCTATCCATGGGATGTGGGTTTTTAACTTACAACCCACAACCAAGGAATAAATATGCCCCCTGAAAAATGCTTTGACTGTTTCCCTAAATCCAGCACACACACGAAGATTTGTTCTGGTATTCTGAGTGTGGGGAAGTTCCTCACTCTGTCAGCAGCACCTGGATTCCATTAGTATCCCTTAGCGTCTGTTCCCTGAGTGTTCTCTTAGACCAGGCCATGAGGGAAAGCTGGCAGTTGAGCTTGGAGGACACGTAGCAGTGAGTGCCCCCTGATCCATTGAGGAAGTACTTAGAGGAATTCTCCCTGAACGGAACACCTTTTCCTCCATTCATCTGGGTGTAGTGGAGCTGCACATCTCTCCCACACCTAAGAATGTGTTCTGGAATTCTGAGTGCAGGGAAGTTCCTCCAACTGACAGCAGCGCCTGGGTTCTAATTGAATCCCTTTGCTTGTCTTCCCTGATGGAAAGCCTAGGCGGGAGTGCGGGGGAAAGTGTGGTTTGGGCCCCAAAACCAAGTATTTGCGATGAACCCTCTATGGTTTGTGGAGGTGTTTATACTACATCCCTAACCTGGGAACACCTGTGCCCCCATAAAGATCCGTGGAGTCTGTTTCCACACCTCCAGCACACACACGAACACTTGCACAGTTATCCTGAGAGTGGGCAGCCTCCTCCAACTGAGAGCAGGGCCTTGGTTCTTATAAAATCGCTTAACTTGTCTACCCTGTTTGGTTGCCTGATACGGAGTGCTGGAGAAAGGGTGGGTTGGGCTCTAAATGCAAGTATTAGCGAGTGCTTCTCCATGGGATTTGGAGGTTATTAACCAAAAGCCCACAACATGGGAATACCTGTGCTCCTTGAAAAAAGCGTGGACTCTGTATCCCCACCACCAGAACACACATGAAGAAGTTTTCTGCTATCCTGAGTGTGGGCTGGCAATTTCAGGTGACAGAAGCGGCTGGGTTCTAATAGAATCCCTTAGCTTGTAATCCCTGAGTGTTTCCCTAGGACTGACTCTGAGAGAAACCTGGGGGTTGGGCTTTGAGGCCAAATAGTAGCGAGTGTCCCCGATGGACTGAGGAAGTATTTAGATGAATTCTCCATAAAGGGAAACACCTGAGCACCCATTCATCTGCGTGGAGTGGGGCTTCAAATCTCCCCACCACACAAGGTTGGGTTCCAGTATCCTGAGGGTGGGGTAGTTCCTCCAACTGACATCAGCGTCTTGGTTTGAATAGAATCCCTTTGCTTGTCTTCCCTGATGGTTTGCCTAGGCCAGTGTGTGGTTGAAAGTGGGATTTGGGATCTAAAACTAAGTATTAGCGTGTGCCTCTCCATGGGTAGTGGAGATGTTTAAACTACAACCCACAACTTGGGAATTACTGTGACCCCTGAAAAATGCGTGTGCTATGTTTCCCCACGTCCAGCACACACAGGAAGAAGTGTTCTGGGGTTCTGAGAGTGGGGAGGTTCCTCCAACAGACAGCAGCACCTGGGTTGTAATAGAATCCCTTAGCTTGACTTCCCTAAGTGTTTTCCTAGGCCTAGCAGTAAGCGATGGTGGGGGATGGGCTCTAAAGCCAAGTATTAGCGAGTGCATCTCTGTGGGTAGTGGAGGGTTTTAAACTACTTCCCCAACCTTGGAACACCTGTGCCCCATAAAGATGCGTGGAATCTGTTTCCCCACCTCCAGCACACACACGGAGACGTGCTCAGGTATCCTGATTGTGGGGAGGCTCCTCCAAATGACAGCAGCGCCTGGGTTCTAAAAGAATCCCTTAGCTTGTCTTCCCTGATGGCATCCCTAGGCTGGAGAGTGGGGGAAAGTGGGGGTTGGGCTCTAAACCAAGTATAAGCGAGAGCCTATCCATGGGATGTGGGTTTTTAACCTACAACCCACAACCATGGAATAAATGTGCCCCCTGAATGATGCTTTGACTCTTTCCCTACATCCAGCACACACACGAAGATGTGTTCTTCTATTCTGAGTGTGGGGAAGTTCCTCAAACTGACAGCAGCACCTGGATTCTATTAGTATCCCTTAGCTTCTGTTCCCTGAGTGTTCTTTTAGGCCAGGCCATGAGGGAAAGCTGGGGGTTGGGCTTGGAGGCCACGTAGCAGTGAGTGCCCCCTGATCCATTGAAGAAGGTCTTAGAGGACTTCTCCCTAAAGGGAACACCTTTTCCTGCATTCATCTGGGTGCAGTGGGGCTGCACATCTCTCCCACACCTAAGAATGTGTTCTGGAATTCTGAGTGCAGGGAAGTTCCTCCAACTGACAGCAGCGCCTGGGTTCTAATTGAATCCCTTTGCTTGTCTTCCCTGATGGAAAGCCTAGGCGGGAGTGCGGGGGAAAGTGTGGTTTGGGCTCCAAAACCAAGTATTTGCGATGACCTCTCTATGGTTTGTGGAGATGTTTAAACTACATCCCTAACCTGGGAACACCTGTGCCCCCATAAAGATCCGTGGAGTCTGTTTCCACACCTCCAGCACACACACGAACACTTGCACAGTTATCCTGAGAGTGGGCAGCCTCCTCCAACTGAGAGCAGGGCCTTGGTTCTTATAAAATCGCTTAACTTGTCTACCCTGTTTGGTTGCCTGATACGGAGTGCTGGGGAAAGGGTGGGTTGGGCTCTAAATGCAAGTATTAGCGAGTGCTTCTCCATGGGATTTGGAGGTTATTAACCAAAAGCCCACAACATGGGAATACCTGTGCTCCTTGAAAAAAGCGTGGACTCTGTATCCCCACCACCAGAACACACATGAAGAAGTTTTCTGCTATCCTGAGTGTGGGCTGGCAATTTCAGGTGACAGAAGCGGCTGGGTTCTAATAGAATCCCTTAGCTTGTAATCCCTGAGTGTTTCCCTAGGACTGACTCTGAGAGAAACCTGGGGGTTGGGCTTTGAGGCCAAATAGTAGCGAGTGTCCCCGATGGACTGAGGAAGTATTTAGATGAATTCTCCATAAAGGGAAACACCTGAGCACCCATTCATCTGCGTGGAGTGGGGCTTCAAATCTCCCCACCACACAAGGTTGGGTTCCAGTATCCTGAGGGTGGGGTAGTTCCTCCAACTGACATCAGCGTCTTGGTTTGAATAGAATCCCTTTGCTTGTCTTCCCTGATGGTTTGCCTAGGCCAGTGTGTGGTTGAAAGTGGGATTTGGGATCTAAAACTAAGTATTAGCGTGTGCCTCTCCATGGGTAGTGGAGATGTTTAAACTACAACCCACAACTTGGGAATTACTGTGACCCCTGAAAAATGCGTGTGCTATGTTTCCCCACGTCCAGCACACACAGGAAGAAGTGTTCTGGGGTTCTGAGTGTGGGGAGGTTCCTCCAACAGACAGCAGCACCTGGGTTGTAATAGAATCCCTTAGCTTGACTTCCCTCAGTGTTTTCCTAGCCCTAGCAGTAAGCGATGGTGGGGGATGGGCTCTAAATCCAAGTATTAGCGAGTGCATCTCTGTGGGTAGTGGAGGGTTTTAAACTACTTCCCCAACCTTGGAACACCTGTGCCCCATAAAGATGCGTGGAATCTGTTTCCCCACCTCCAGCACACACACGGAGACGTGCTCAGGTATCCTGATTGTGGGGAGGCTCCTCCAAATGACAGCAGCGCCTGGGTTCTAAAAGAATCCCTTAGCTTGTCTTCCCTGATGGCATGCCTAGGCTGGAGAGTGGGGGAAAGTGGGGGTTGGGCTCTAAACCAAGTATAAGCGAGAGCCTATCCATGGGATGTGGGTTTTTAACTTACAACCCACAACCAAGGAATAAATATGCCCCCTGAAAAATGCTTTGACTGTTTCCCTAAATCCAGCACACACACGAAGATGTGTTCTGGTATTCTGAGTGTGGGGAAGTTCCTCAAACTGTCAGCAGCACCTGGATTCCATTAGTATCCCTTAGCGTCTGTTCCCTGAGTGTTCTCTTAGACCAGGCCATGAGGGAAAGCTGGCAGTTGAGCTTGGAGGACACGTAGCAGTGAGTGCCCCCTGATCCTTTGAGGAAGTACTTAGAGGAATTCTCCCTGAACGGAACACCTTTTCCTCCATTCATCTGGGTGTAGTGGAGCTGCACATCTCTCCCACACCTAAGAATGTGTTCTGGAATTCTGAGTGCAGGGAAGTTCCTCCAACTGACAGCAGCGCCTGGGTTCTAATTGAATCCCTTTGCTTGTCTTCCCTGATGGAAAGCCTAGGCGGGAGTGCGGGGGAAAGTGTGGTTTGGGCCCCAAAACCAAGTATTTGCGATGAACCCTCTATGGTTTGTGGAGGTGTTTATACTACATCCCTAACCTGGGAACACCTGTGCCCCCATAAAGATCCGTGGAGTCTGTTTCCACACCTCCAGCACACACACGAACACTTGCACAGTTATCCTGAGAGTGGGCAGCCTCCTCCAACTGAGAGCAGGGCCTTGGTTCTTATAAAATCGCTTAACTTGTCTACCCTGTTTGGTTGCCTGATACGGAGTGCTGGGGAAAGGGTGGGTTGGGCTCTAAATCCAAGTATTAGCGAGTGCTTCTCCATGGGATTTGGAGGTTATTAACCAAAAGCCCACAACATGGGAATACCTGTGCTCCTTGAAAAAAGCGTGGACTCTGTATCCCCACCACCAGAACACACATGAAGAAGTTTTCTGCTATCCTGAGTGTGGGCTGGCAATTTCAGGTGACAGAAGCGGCTGGGTTCTAATAGAATCCCTTAGCTTGTAATCCCTGAGTGTTTCCCTAGGACTGACTCTGAGAGAAACCTGGGGGTTGGGCTTTGAGGCCAAATAGTAGCGAGTGTCCCCGATGGACTGAGGAAGTATTTAGATGAATTCTCCATAAAGGGAAACACCTGAGCACCCATTCATCTGCGTGGAGTGGGGCTTCAAATCTCCCCACCACACAAGGTTGGGTTCCAGTATCCTGAGGGTGGGGTAGTTCCTCCAACTGACATCAGCGTCTTGGTTTGAATAGAATCCCTTTGCTTGTCTTCCCTGATGGTTTGCCTAGGCCAGTGTGTGGTTGAAAGTGGGATTTGGGATCTAAAACTAAGTATTAGCGTGTGCCTCTCCATGGGTAGTGGAGATGTTTAAACTACAACCCACAACTTGGGAATTACTGTGACCCCTGAAAAATGCGTGTGCTATGTTTCCCCACGTCCAGCACACACAGGAAGAAGTGTTCTGGGGTTCTGAGTGTGGGGAGGTTCCTCCAACAGACAGCAGCACCTGGGTTGTAATAGAATCCCTTAGCTTGACTTCCCTCAGTGTTTTCCTAGCCCTAGCAGTAAGCGATGGTGGGGGATGGGCTCTAAAGCCAAGTATTAGCGAGTGCATCTCTGTGGGTAGTGGAGGGTTTTAAACTACTTCCCCAACCTTGGAACACCTGTGCCCCATAAAGATGCGTGGAATCTGTTTCCCCACCTCCAGCACACACACGGAGACGTGCTCAGGTATCCTGATTGTGGGGAGGCTCCTCCAAATGACAGCAGCGCCTGGGTTCTAAAAGAATCCCTTAGCTTGTCTTCCCTGATGGCATGCCTAGGCTGGAGAGTGGGGGAAAGTGGGGGTTGGGCTCTAAACCAAGTATAAGCGAGAGCCTATCCATGGGATGTGGGTTTTTAACTTACAACCCACAACCAAGGAATAAATATGCCCCCTGAAAAATGCTTTGACTGTTTCCCTAAATCCAGCACACACACGAAGATGTGTTCTGGTATTCTGAGTGTGGGGAAGTTCCTCAAACTGTCAGCAGCACCTGGATTCCATTAGTATCCCTTAGCGTCTGTTCCCTGAGTGTTCTCTTAGACCAGGCCATGAGGGAAAGCTGGCAGTTGAGCTTGGAGGACACGTAGCAGTGAGTGCCCCCTGATCCTTTGAGGAAGTACTTAGAGGAATTCTCCCTGAACGGAACACCTTTTCCTCCATTCATCTGGGTGTAGTGGAGCTGCACATCTCTCCCACACCTAAGAATGTGTTCTGGAATTCTGAGTGCAGGGAAGTTCCTCCAACTGACAGCAGCGCCTGGGTTCTAATTGAATCCCTTTGCTTGTCTTCCCTGATGGAAAGCCTAGGCGGGAGTGCGGGGGAAAGTGTGGTTTGGGCCCCAAAACCAAGTATTTGCGATGAACCCTCTATGGTTTGTGGAGGTGTTTATACTACATCCCTAACCTGGGAACACCTGTGCCCCCATAAAGATCCGTGGAGTCTGTTTCCACACCTCCAGCACACACACGAACACTTGCACAGTTATCCTGAGAGTGGGCAGCCTCCTCCAACTGAGAGCAGGGCCTTGGTTCTTATAAAATCGCTTAACTTGTCTACCCTGTTTGGTTGCCTGATACGGAGTGCTGGGGAAAGGGTGGGTTGGGCTCTAAATCCAAGTATTAGCGAGTGCTTCTCCATGGGATTTGGAGGTTATTAACCAAAAGCCCACAACATGGGAATACCTGTGCTCCTTGAAAAAAGCGTGGACTCTGTATCCCCACCACCAGAACACACATGAAGAAGTTTTCTGCTATCCTGAGTGTGGGCTGGCAATTTCAGGTGACAGAAGCGGCTGGGTTCTAATAGAATCCCTTAGCTTGTAATCCCTGAGTGTTTCCCTAGGACTGACTCTGAGAGAAACCTGGGGGTTGGGCTTTGAGGCCAAATAGTAGCGAGTGTCCCCGATGGACTGAGGAAGTATTTAGATGAATTCTCCATAAAGGGAAACACCTGAGCACCCATTCATCTGCGTGGAGTGGGGCTTCAAATCTCCCCACCACACAAGGTTGGGTTCCAGTATCCTGAGGGTGGGGTAGTTCCTCCAACTGACATCAGCGTCTTGGTTTGAATAGAATCCCTTTGCTTGTCTTCCCTGATGGTTTGCCTAGGCCAGTGTGTGGTTGAAAGTGGGATTTGGGATCTAAAACTAAGTATTAGCGTGTGCCTCTCCATGGGTAGTGGAGATGTTTAAACTACAACCCACAACTTGGGAATTACTGTGACCCCTGAAAAATGCGTGTGCTATGTTTCCCCACGTCCAGCACACACAGGAAGAAGTGTTCTGGGGTTCTGAGTGTGGGGAGGTTCCTCCAACAGACAGCAGCACCTGGGTTGTAATAGAATCCCTTAGCTTGACTTCCCTCAGTGTTTTCCTAGCCCTAGCAGTAAGCGATGGTGGGGGATGGGCTCTAAAGCCAAGTATTAGCGAGTGCATCTCTGTGGGTAGTGGAGGGTTTTAAACTACTTCCCCAACCTTGGAACACCTGTGCCCCATAAAGATGCGTGGAATCTGTTTCCCCACCTCCAGCACACACACGGAGACGTGCTCAGGTATCCTGATTGTGGTGAGGCTCCTCCAAATGACAGCAGCGCCTGGGTTCTAAAAGAATCCGTTAGCTTGTCTTCCCTGATGGCATCCCTAGGCGGGAGAGTGGGGGAAAGTGGGGGTTGGGCTCTAAACCAAGTATAAGCGAGAGCCTGTCCATGGGATGTGGGTTTTTAACCTACAACCCACAACCATGGAATAAATGTGCCCCCTGAAAGATGCTTTGACTGTTTCCCTACATCCAGCACACACACGAAGATGTGTTCTTGTATTCTGAGTGTGGGAAAGTTCCTCAAACTGACAGCAGCACCTGGATTCTATTAGTATCCCTTAGCTTCTGTTCCCTGAGTGTTCTTTTAGGCCAGGCCATGAGGGAAAGCTGGGGGTTGGGCTTGGAGGCCACGTAGCTGTGAGTGCCCCCTGATCCATTGAGGAAGTACTTAGAGGACTTCTCCCTAAAGGGAACAACTTTTCCTTCATTCATCTGGGTGCAGTGGGGCTGCACATCTCTCCCACACCTAAGAATGTGTTCTGGAATTCTGAGTGCAGGGAAGTTCCTCCAACTGACAGCAGCGCCTGGGTTCTAATTGAATCCCTTTGCTTGTCTTCCCTGATGGAAAGCCTAGGCGGGAGTGAGGGGGAAAGTGTGGTTTGGGCTCCAAAACCAAGTATTTGCCATGACCTCTCTATGGTTTGTGGAGGTGTTTAAACTACATCCCTAACCTGGGAACACCTGTGCCCCCATAAAGATCCGTGGAGTCTGTTTCCACACCTCCAGCACACACACGAACACTTGCACAGTTATCCTGAGAGTGGGCAGCCTCCTCCAACTGAGAGCAGGGCCTTGGTTCTTATAAAATCGCTTAACTTGTCTACCCTGTTTGGTTGCCTGATACGGAGTGCTGGGGAAAGGGTGGGTTGGGCTCTAAATCCAAGTATTAGCGAGTGCTTCTCCATGGGATTTGGAGGTTATTAACCAAAAGCCCACAACATGGGAATACCTGTGCTCCTTGAAAAAAGCGTGGACTCTGTATCCCCACCACCAGAACACACATGAAGAAGTTTTCTGCTATCCGGAGTGTGGGCTGGCAATTTCAGGTGACAGAAGCGGCTGGGTTCTAATAGAATCCCTTAGCTTGTAATCCCTGAGTGTTTCCCTAGGACTGACTCTGAGAGAAACCTGGGGGTTGGGCTTTGAGGCCAAATAGTAGCGAGTGTCCCCGAAGGACTGAGGAAGTATTTAGATGAATTCTCCATAAAGGGAAACACCTGAGCACCCATTCATCTGCGTGGAGTGGGGCTTCAAATCTCCCCACCACACAAGGTTGGGTTCCAGTATCCTGAGGGTGGGGTAGTTCCTCCAACTGACATCAGCGTCTTGGTTTGAATAGAATCCCTTTGCTTGTCTTCCCTGATGGTTTGCCTAGGCCAGTGTGTGGTTGAAAGTGGGATTTGGGATCTAAAACTAAGTATTAGCGTGTGCCTCTCCATGGGTAGTGGAGATGTTTAAACTACAACCCACAACTTGGGAATTACTGTGACCCCTGAAAAATGCGTGTGCTATGTTTCCCCACATCCAGCACACACAGGAAGAAGTGTTCTGGGGTTCTGAGTGTGGGGAGGTTCCTCCAACAGACAGCAGCACCTGGGTTGTAATAGAATCTCTTAGCTTTACTTCCCTAAGTGTTTTCCTAGGCCTAGCAGTAAGCGATGGTGGGGGATGGGCTCTAAAGCCAAGTATTAGCGAGTGCATCTCTGTGGGTAGTGGAGGGTTTTAAACTACTTCCCCAACCTTGGAACACCTGTGCCCCATAAAGATGCATGGAATCTGTTTCCCCACCTCCAGCACAAACACGGAGACGTGCTCAGGTATCCTGATTGTGGGGAGGCTCCTCCAAATGACAGCAGCGCCTGGGTTCTAAAAGAATCCCTTAGCTTGTCTTCCCTGATGGCATGCCTAGGCTGGAGAGTGGGGGAAAGTGGGGGTTGGGCTCTAAACCAAGTATTAGAGAGAGCCTATCCATGGGATGTGGGTTTTTAACCTACAACCCACAACCATGGAATAAATGTGCCCCCTGAAAGATGCTTTGACTGTTTCCCTACATCCAGCACACACACGAATATGTGTTCTTGTATTCTGAGTGTGGAGAAGTTCCTCAAACTGACAGCAGCACCTGGATTCTATTAGTATCACTTAGCTTCTGTTCCATGAGTGTTCTTTTAGGCAAGGCCATGAGGGAAAGCTGGAGGTTGGGCTTGGAGGCCACGTAGCATTGAGTGTCCCCTGATCCATTGAGGAAGTACTTAGAGGACTTCTCCCTAAAGGGAACACCTTTTCCTGCATTCATCTGGGTGCAGTGGGGCTGCACATCTCTCCCACACCTAAGAATGTGTTCTGGAATTCTGAGTGCAGGGAAGTTCCTCCAACTGACAGCAGCGCCTGGGTTCAAATTGAATCCCTTTGCTTGTCTTCCCTGATGGAAAGCCTAGGCGGGAGTGCGGGGGAAAGTGTGGTTTGGGCTCCAAAACCAAGTATTTGCGATGACCCCACTATGGTTTGTGGAGGTGTTTAAACTACATCCCTAACCTGGGAACTCCTGTGCCCCCATAAAGATCCGTGGAGTCTGTTTCCACACCTCCAGCACACACACGAACACTTGCACAGTTATCCTGAGAGTGGGCAGCCTCCTCCAACTGTGAGCAGGGCCTTGGTTGTTATAAAATCGCTTAACTTGTCTACCCTGTTTGGTTGCCTGATACGGAGTCCTGGGGAAAGGGTGGGTTGGGCTCTAAATCCAAGTATTAGCGAGTGCTTCTCCATGGGATTTGGAGGTTATTAACCAAAAGCCCACAATATGGGAATACCTGTGCTCCTTGAAAAAAGCGTGGACTCTGTATCCCCACCACCAGAACACACATGAAGAAGTTTTCTGCTATCCGGAGTGTGGGCTGGCAATTTCAGGTGACAGAAGCGGCTGGGTTCTAATAGAATCCCTTAGCTTGTAATCCCTGAGTGTTTCCCTAGGACTGACTCTGAGAGAAAACTGAGGGTTGGGCTTTGAGGCCAAATAGTAGCGAGTGTCCCCGATGGACTGAGGAAGTATTTAGATGAATTCTCCATAAAGGGAAACACCTGAGCACCCATTCATCTGCGTGGAGTGGGGCTTCAAATCTCCCCACCACACAAGGTTGGGTTCCAGTATCCTGAGGGTGGGGTAGTTCCTCCAACTGACATCAGCGTCTTGGTTTGAATAGAATCCCTTTGCTTGTCTTCCCTGATGGTTTGCCTAGGCCAGTGTGTGGTTGAAAGTGGGATTTGGGATCTAAAACTAAGTATTAGCGTGTGCCTCTCCATGGGTAGTGGAGATGTTTAAACTACAACCCACAACTTGGGAATTACTGTGACCCCTGAAAAATGCGTGTGCTATGTTTCCCCACGTCCAGCACACACAGGAAGAAGTGTTCTGGGGTTCTGAGTGTGGGGAGGTTCCTCCAACAGACAGCAGCACCTGGGTTGTAATAGAATCCCTTAGCTTGACTTCCCTAAGTGTTTTCCTAGGCCTAGCAGTAAGCGATGGTGGGGGATGGGCTCTAAAGCCAAGTATTAGCGAGTGCATCTCTGTGGGTAGTGGAGGGTTTTAAACTACTTCCCCAACCTTGGAACACCTGTGCCCCATAAAGATGCGTGGAATCTGTTTCCCCACCTCCAGCACACACACGGAGACGTCCTCAGGTATCCTGATTGTGGGGAGGCTCCTCCAAATGACAGCAGCGCCTGGGTTCTAAAAGAATCCCTTAGCTTGTCTTCCCTGATGGCATGCCTAGGCTGGAGAGTGGGGGAAAGTGGGGGTTGGGCTCTAAACCAAGTATAAGCGAGAGCCTATCCATGGGATGTGGGTTTTTAACCTACAACCCAGAACCATGGAATAAATGTGCCCCCTGAAAGATGCTTTGACTGTTTCCCTACATCCAGCACACACACGAAGATGTGTTCTTGTATTCTGAGTGTGGGGAAGTTCCTCAAACTGACAGCAGCACCAGGATTCTATTAGTATCCCTCAGCTTCTGTTCCCTGAGTGTTCTTTTAGGCCAGGCCATGAGGGAAAGCTGGGGGTTGGGCTTGGAGGCCACGTAGCATTGAGTGCCCCCTGATCCATTGAGGAAGTACTTAGAGGACTTCTCCCTAAAGGGAACACCTTTTCCTTCATTCATCTGGGTGCAGTGGGGCTGCACAACTCTCCCACACCTAAGAATGTGTTCTGGAATTCTGAGTGCAGGGAAGTTCCTCCAACTGACAGCAGCGCCTGGGTTCTAATTGAATCCCTTTGCTTGTCTTCCCTGATGGAAAGCCTAGGCGGGTGTGCGGGAGAAAGTGTGGCTTGGGCTCCAAAGCAAAGTATTTGCGATGACCTCTCTATGGTTTGTGGAGGTGTTTAAACTACATCCCTAACCTGGGAACACCTGTGCCCCCATAAAGATCCGTGGAGTCTGTTTCCACACCTCCAGCACACACACGAACACTTGCACAGTTATCCTGAGAGTGGGCAGCCTCCTCCAACTGAGAGCAGGGCCTTGGTTCTTATAAAATCGCTTAACTTGTCTACCCTGTTTGGTTGCCTGATACGGAGTGCTGGGGAAAGGGTGGGTTGGGCTCTAAATGCAAGTATTAGCGAGTGCTTCTCCATGGGATTTGGAGGTTATTAACCAAAAGCCCACAACATGGGAATACCTGTGCTCCTTGAAAAAAGCGTGGACTCTGTATCCCCACCACCAGAACACACATGAAGAAGTTTTCTGCTATCCTGAGTGTGGGCTGGCAATTTCAGGTGACAGAAGCGGCTGGGTTCTAATAGAATCCCTTAGATTGTAATCCCTGAGTGTTTCCCTAGGACTGACTCTGAGAGAAACCTGGGGGTTGGGCTTTGAGGCCAAATAGTAGCGAGTGTCCCCGATGGACTGTGGAAGTATTTAGATGAATTCTCCATAAAGGGAAACACCTGAGCACCCATTCATCTGCGTGGAGTGGGGCTTCAAATCTCCCCACCACACAAGGTTGGGTTCCAGTATCCTGAGGGTAGGGTAGTTCCTCCAACTGACATCAGCGTCTTGGTTTGAATAGAATCCCTTTGCTTGTCTTCCCTGATGGTTTGCCTAGGCCAGTGTGTGGTTGAAAGTGGGATTTGGGATCTAAAACTAAGTATTAGCGTGTGCCTCTCCATGGGTAGTGGAGATGTTTAAACTACAACCCACAACTTGGGAATTACTGTGACCCCTGAAAAATGCGTGTGCTATGTTTCCCCACGTCCAGCACACACAGGAAGAAGTGTTCTGGGGTTCTGAGTGTGGGGAGGTTCCTCCAACAGACAGCAGCACCTGGGTTGTAATAGAATCCCTTAGCTTGACTTCCCTAAGTGTTTTCCTAGGCCTAGCAGTAAGCGATGGTGGGGGATGGGCTCTAAAGCCAAGTATTAGCGAGTGCATCTCTGTGGGTAGTGGAGGGTTTTAAACTACTTCCCCAACCTTGGAACACCTGTGCCCCATAAAGATGCGTGGAATCTGTTTCCCCACCTCCAGCACACACACGGAGACGTCCTCAGGTATCCTGATTGTGGGGAGGCTCCTCCAAATGACAGCAGCGCCTGGGTTCTAAAAGAATCCCTTAGCTTGTCTTCCCTGATGGCATGCCTAGGCTGGAGAGTGGGGGAAAGTGGGGGTTGGGCTCTAAACCAAGTATAAGCGAGAGCCTATCCATGGGATGTGGGTTTTTAACCTACAACCCAGAACCATGGAATAAATGTGCCCCCTGAAAGCTGCTTTGACTGTTTCCCTACATCCAGCACACACACGAAGATGTGTTCTTGTATTCTGAGTGTGGGGAAGTTCCTCAAACTGACAGCAGCACCTGGATTCTATTAGTATCCCTCAGCTTCTGTTCCCTGAGTGTTCTTTTAGGCCAGGCCATGAGGGAAAGCTGGGGGTTGGGCTTGGAGGCCACGTAGCATTGAGTGCCCCCTGATCCATTGAGGAAGTACTTAGAGGACTTCTCCCTAAAGGGAACACCTTTTTCTTCATTCATCTGGGTGCAGTGGGGCTGCACAACTCTCCCACACCTAAGAATGTGTTCTGGAATTCTGAGTGCAGGGAAGTTCCTCCAACTGACAGCAGCGCCTGGGTTCTAATTGAATCCCTTTGCTTGTCTTCCCTGATGGAAAGCCTAGGCGGGTGTGCGGGAGAAAGTGTGGCTTGGGCTCCAAAGCAAAGTATTTGCGATGACCTCTCTATGGTTTGTGGAGGTGTTTAAACTACATCCCTAACCTGGGAACACCTGTGCCCCCATAAAGATCCGTGGAGTCTGTTTCCACACCTCCAGCACACACACGAACACTTGCACAGTTATCCTGAGAGTGGGCAGCCTCCTCCAACTGAGAGCAGGGCCTTGGTTCTTATAAAATCGCTTAACTTGTCTACCCTGTTTGGTTGCCTGATACGGAGTGCTGGGGAAAGGGTGGGTTGGGCTCTAAATCCAAGTATTAGCGAGTGCTTCTCCATGGGATTTGGAGGTTATTAACCAAAAGCCCACAACATGGGAATACCTGTGCTCCTTGAAAAAAGCGTGGACTCTGTATCCCCACCACCAGAACACACATGAAGAAGTTTTCTGCTATCCTGAGTGTGGGCTGGCAATTTCAGGTGACAGAAGCGGCTGGGTTCTAATAGAATCCCTTAGATTGTAATCCCTGAGTGTTTCCCTAGGACTGACTCTGAGAGAAACCTGGGGGTTGGGCTTTGAGGCCAAATAGTAGCGAGTGTCCCCGATGGACTGTGGAAGTATTTAGATGAATTCTCCATAAAGGGAAACACCTGAGCACCCATTCATCTGCGTGGAGTGGGGCTTCAAATCTCCCCACCACACAAGGTTGGGTTCCAGTATCCTGAGGGTAGGGTAGTTCCTCCAACTGACATCAGCGTCTTGGTTTGAATAGAATCCCTTTGCTTGTCTTCCCTGATGGTTTGCCTAGGCCAGTGTGTGGTTGAAAGTGGGATTTGGGATCTAAAACTAAGTATTAGCGTGTGCCTCTCCATGGGTAGTGGAGATGTTTAAACTACAACCCACAACTTGGGAATTACTGTGACCCCTGAAAAATGCGTGTGCTATGTTTCCCCACGTCCAGCACACACAGGAAGAAGTGTTCTGGGGTTCTGAGTGTGGGGAGGTTCCTCCAACAGACAGCAGCACCTGGGTTGTAATAGAATCCCTTCGCTTGACTTCCCTAAGTGTTATCCTAGGCCTAGCAGTAAGCGATGGTGGGGGATGGGCTCTAAAGCCAAGTATTAGCGAGTGCATCTCTGTGGGTAGTGGAGGGTTTTAAACTACTTCCCCAACCTTGGAACACCTGTGCCCCATAAAGATGCGTGGAATCTGTTTCCCCACCTACAGCACACACACGGAGACGTGCTCAGGTATCCTGATTGTGGGGAGGCTCCTCCAAATGACAGCAGAGCCTGGGTTCTAAAAGAATCCCTTAGCTTGTCTTCCCTGATGGCATGCCTAGGCTGGAGAGTGGGGGAAAGTGGGGGTTGGGCTCTAAACCAAGTATAAGCGAGAGCCTATCCATGGGATGTGGGTTTTTAACCTACAACCCACAACCATGGAATAAATGTGCCCCCTGAAAGATGCTTTGACTGTTAACCTACATCCAGCACACACACGAAGATGTGTTCTTGTATTCCGAGTGTGGGGAAGTTCCTCAAACTGACAGCAGCACCTGGATTCTATTAGTATCCCTTAGCTTCTGTTCCCTGAGAGTTCTCTTAGGCCAGGCCATGAGGGAAAGCTGGGGGTTGGGCTTGGAGGCCACGTAGCAGTGAGTGCCCCCTGATCCATTGAGGACGTACTTAGAGGACTTCTCCCTAAAGGGAACACCTTTTCCTGCATTCATCTGGGTGCAGTGGGGCTGCACATCTCTCCCACACCTGAGAATGTGTTCTGGAATTCTGAGTGCAGGGAAGTTCCTCCAACTGACAGCAGCGCCTGGGTTCTAATTGAATCCCTTTGCTTGTCTTCCCTGATGGAAAGCCTAGGCGGGAGTGCGGGGGAAAGTGTGGTTTGCGCTCCAAAACCAAGTATTTGCGATGACCTCTCTATGGTTTGTGGAGGTGTTTAAACTACATTCCTAACCTGGGAACACCTGTGCCCCCATAAAGATCCGTGGAGTCTGTTTCCACACCTCCAGCACACACACGAACACTTGCACAGTTATCCTGAGAGTGGGCAGCCTCCTCCAACTGAGAGCAGGGCCTTGGTTCTTATAAAATCGCTTAACTTGTCTACCCTGTTTGGTTGCCTGATACGGAGTGCTGGGGAAAGGGTGGGTTGGGCTCTAAATCCAAGTATTAGCGAGTGCTTCTCCATGGGATTTGGAGGTTATTAACCAAAAGCCCACAACATGGGAATACCTGTGCTCCTTGAAAAAACCGTGGACTCTGTATCCCCACCACCAGAACACACATGAAGAAGTTTCCTGCTATCCTGAGTGTGGGCTGGCAATTTCAGGTGACAGAAGCGGCTGGGTTCTAATAGAATCCCTTAGCTTGTAATCCCTGAGTGTTTCCCTAGGACTGACTCTGAGAGAAACCTGGGGGTTGGGCTTTGAGGCCAAATAGTAACGAGTGTCCCTGATGGACTGAGGAAGTATTTAGATGAATTCTCCATAAGGGGAAACACCTGAGCACCCATTCATCTGCGTGGAGTGGGGCTTCAAATCTCCCCACCACACAAGGTTGGGTTCCAGTATCCTGAGGGTGGGGTAGTTCCTCCAACTGACATCAGCGTCTTGGTTTGAATAGAACCCCTTTGCTTGTCTTCCCTGATGGTTTGCCTAGGCCAGTGTGTGGTTGAAAGTGGGATTTGGGATCTAAAACTAAGTATTAGCGTGTGCCTCTCCATGGGTAGTGGAGATGTTTAAACTACAACCCACAACTTGGGAATTACTGTGACCCCTGAAAAATGCGTGTGCTATGTTTCCCCACGTCCAGCACACACAGGAAGAAGTGTTCTGGGGTTCTGAGTGTGGGGAGGTTCCTCCAACAGACAGCAGCACCTGGGTTGTAATAGAATCCCTTCGCTTGACTTCCCTAAGTGTTTTCCTAGGCCTAGCAGTAAGCGATGGTGGGGGATGGTCTCTAAAGCCAAGTATTAGCGAGTGCATCTCTGTGGGTAGTGGAGGGTTTTAAACTACTTCCCCAACCTTGGAACACCTGTGCCCCATAAAGATGCGTGGAATCTGTTTCCCCACCTCCAGCACACACACGGAGACGTGCTCAGGTATCCTGATTGTGGGGAGGCTCCTCCAAATGACAGCAGCGCCTGGGTTCTAAAAGAATCCCTTAGCTTGTCTTCCCCGATGGCATGCCTAGGCTGGAGAGTGGGGGAAAGTGGGGGTTGGGCTCTAAACCAAGTATAAGCGAGAGCCTATCCATGGGATGTGGGTTTTTAACCTACAACCCACAACCATGGAATAAATGTGCCCCCTGAAAGATGCTTTGACTGTTTCCCTACATCCAGCACACACACGAAGATGTGTTCTTGTATTCCGAGTGTGGGGAATTTCCTCAAACTGACAGCAGCACCTGGATTCTATTAGTATCCCTTATCTTCTGTTCCCTGAGTGTTCTTTTAGGCCAGGCCATGAGGGAAAGCTGGGGGTTGGGCTTGGAGGCCACTTAGCAGTGAGTGCCCCCTGATCCATTGAGGAAGTACTTAGAGGACTTGTCCCTAAAGGAACACATTTTCCTGCATTCATCTGGGTGCAGTGGGGCTGCACATCTCTCCCACACCTAAGAATGTGTTCTGGAATTCTGAGTGCAGGGAAGTTCCTCCAACTGACAGCAGCGCCTGGGTTCTAATTGAATCCCTTTGCTTGTCTTCCCTGATGGAAAGCCTAGGCCGGAGTGCGGGGGAAAGTGTGGTTTGGGCTCCAAAACCAAGTATTTGCGATGACCTCTCTATGGTTTGTGGAGGTGTTTAAACTACATTCCTAACCTGGGAACACCTGTGCCCCCATAAAGATCCGTGGAGTCTGTTTCCACACCTCCAGCACACACACGAACACTTGCACAGTTATCCTGAGAGTGGGCAGCCTCCTCCAACTGAGAGCAGGGCCTTGGTTCTTATAAAATCGCTTAACTTGTCTACCCTGTTTGGTTGCCTGATACGGAGTGCTGGGGAAAGGGTGGGTTGGGCTCTAAATCCAAGTATTAGCGAGTGCTTCTCCATGGGATTTGGAGGTTATTAACCAAAAGCCCACAACATGGGAATACCTGTGCTCCTTGAAAAAAGCGTGGACTCTGTATCCCCACCACCAGAACACACATGAAGAAGTTTTCTGCTATCCTGAGTGTGGGCTGGCAATTTCAGGTGACAGAAGCGGCTGGGTTCTAATAGAATCCCTTAGCTTGTAATCCCTGAGTGTTTCCCTAGGACTGACTCTGAGAGAAACCTGGGGGTTGGGCTTTGAGGCCAAATAGTAGCGAGTGTCCCCGATGGACTGAGGAAGTATTTAGATGAATTCTCCATAAAGGGAAACACCTGAGCACCCATTCATCTGCGTGGAGTGGGGCTTCAAATCTCCCCACCACACAAGGTTGGGTTCCAGTATCCTGAGGGTGGGGTAGTTCCTCCAACTGACATCAGCGTCTTGGTTTGAATAGAATCCCTTTGCTTGTCTTCCCTGATGGTTTGCCTAGGCCAGTGTGTGGTTGAAAGTGGGATTTGGGATCTAAAACTAAGTATTAGCGTGTGCCTCTCCATGGGTAGTGGAGATGTTTAAACTACAACCCACAACTTGGGAATTACTGTGACCCTGAAAAATGCGTGTGCTATGTTTCCCCACGTCCAGCACACACAGGAAGAAGTGTTCTGGGGTTCTGAGTGTGGGGAGGTTCCTCCAACAGACAGCAGCACCTGGGTTGTAATAGAATCCCTTCGCTTGACTTCCCTAAGTGTTTTCCTAGGCCTAGCAGTAAGCGATGGTGGGGGATGGGCTCTAAAGCCAAGTATTAGCGAGTGCATCTCTGTGGGTAGTGGAGGGTTTTAAACTACTTCCCCAACCTTGGAACACCTGTGCCCCATAAAGATGCGTGGAATCTGTTTCCCCACCTCCAGCACACACACGGAGACGTGCTCAGGTATCCTGATTGTGGGGAGGTTCCTCCAAATGACAGCAGCGCCTGGGTTCTAAAAGAATCCCTTAGCTTGTCTTCCCTGATGGCATGCCTAGGCTGGAGAGTGGGGGAAAGTGGGGGTTGGGCTCTAAACCAAGTATAAGCGAGAGCCTATCCATGGGATGTGGGTTTTTAACCTACAACCCAGAACCATGGAATAAATGTGCCCCCTGAAAGATGCTTTGACTGTTTCCCTACATCCAGCACACACACGAAGATGTGTTCTTGTATTCCGAGTGTGGGGAAGTTCCTCAAACTGACAGCAGCACCTGGATTCTATTAGAATCCCTTAGCTTCTGTTCCCTGAGTGTTCTTTTAGGCCAGGCCATGAGGGAAAGCTGGGGGTTGGGCTTGGAGGCCACGTAGCAGTGAGTGCCCCCTGATCCATTGAGGAAGTACTTAGAGGACTTCTCCCTAAAGGGGACACCTTTTCCTGCATTCATCTGGGTGCAGTGGGGCTGCACATCTCTCCCA
The DNA here is from genome assembly GCF_048564905.1 of Vicugna pacos. Taxonomy (NCBI): domain Eukaryota; kingdom Metazoa; phylum Chordata; class Mammalia; order Artiodactyla; family Camelidae; genus Vicugna; species Vicugna pacos. The sequence goes on from NW_027328740.1 coordinate 24,131,405, forward strand.
CACCTAAGAATGTGTTCTGGAATTCTGAGTGCAGGGAAGTTCCTCCAACTGACAGCAGCGCCTGGGTTCTAATTGAATCCCTTTGCTTGTCTTCCCTGATGGAAAGCCTAGGCGGGAGTGCGGGGGAAAGTGTGGTTTGGGCTCCAAAACCAAGTATTTGCGATGACCTCTCTATGGTTTGTGGAGGTGTTTAAACTACATCCCTAACCTGGGAACACCTGTGCCCCCATAAAGATCCGTGGAGTCTGTTTCCACACCTCCAGCACACACACGAACACTTGCACAGTTATCCTGAGAGTGGGCAGCCTCCTCCAACTGAGAGCAGGGCCTTGGTTCTTATAAAATCGCTTAACTTGTCTACCCTGTTTGGTTGCCTGATACGGAGTGCTGGGGAAAGGGTGGGTTGGGCTCTAAATCCAAGTATTAGCGAGTGCTTCTCCATGGGATTTGGAGGTTATTAACCAAAAGCCCACAACATGGGAATACCTGTGCTCCTTGAAAAAAGCGTGGACTCTGTATCCCCACCACCAGAACACACATGAAGAATTTTCCTGCTATCCTGAGTGTGGGCTGGCAATTTCAGGTGACAGAAGCGGCTGGGTTCTAATAGAATCCCTTAGCTTGTAATCCCTGAGTGTTTCCCTAGGACTGACTCTGAGAGAAACCTGGGGGTTGGGCTTTGAGGCCAAATAGTAACGAGTGTCCCTGATGGACTGAGGAAGTATTTAGATGAATTCTCCATAAAGGGAAACACCTGAGCACCCATTCATCTGCGTGGAGTGGGGCTTCAAATCTCCCCACCACACAAGGTTGGGTTCCAGTATCCTGAGGGTGGGGTAGTTCCTCCAACTGACATCAGCGTCTTGGTTTGAATAGAACCCCTTTGCTTGTCTTCCCTGATGGTTTGCCTAGGCCACTGTGTGGTTGAAAGTGGGATTTGGGATCTAAAACTAAGTATTAGCGTGTGCCTCTCCATGGGTAGTGGAGATGTTTAAACTACAACCCACAACTTGGGAATTACTGTGACCCCTGAAAAATGCGTGTGCTATGTTTCCCCACGTCCAGCACACACAGGAAGAAGTGTTCTGGGGTTCTGAGTGTGGGGAGGTTCCTCCAACAGACAGCAGCACCTGGGTTGTAATAGAATCCCTTAGCTTGACTTCCCTAAGTGTTTTCCTAGGCCTAGCAGTAAGCGATGGTGGGGGATGGTCTCTAAAGCCAAGTATTAGCGAGTGCATCTCTGTGGGTAGTGGAGGGCTTTAAACTACTTCCCCAACCTTGGAACACCTGTGCCCCATAAAGATGCGTGGAATCTGTTTCCCCACCTCCAGCACACACACGGAGACGTGCTCAGGTATCCTGATTGTGGGGAGGCTCCTCCAAATGACAGCAGCGCCTGGGTTCTAAAAGAATCCCTTAGCTTGTCTTCCCTGATGGCATGCCTAGCCTGGAGAGTGGGGGAAAGTGGGGGTTGGGCTCTAAACCAAGTATAAGCGAGAGCCTATCCATGGGATGTGGGTTTTTAACCTACAACCCACAACCATGGAATAAATGTGCCCCCTGAAAGATGCTTTGACTGTTTCCCTACATCCAGCACACACACGAAGATGTGTTCTTGTATTCCGAGTGTGGGGAATTTCCTCAAACTGACAGCAGCACCTGGATTCTATTAGTATCCCTTATCTTCTGTTCCCTGAGTGTTCTTTTAGGCCAGGCCATGAGGGAAAGCTGGGGGTTGGGCTTGGAGGCCACTTAGCAGTGAGTGCCCCCTGATCCATTGAGGAAGTACTTAGAGGACTTGTCCCTAAAGGAACACCTTTTCCTGCATTCATCTGGGTGCAGTGGGGCTGCACATCTCTCCCACACCTAAGAATGTGTTCTGGAATTCTGAGTGCAGGGAAGTTCCTCCAACTGACAGCAGCGCCTGGGTTCTAATTGAATCCCTTTGCTTGTCTTCCCTGATGGAAATCCTAGGCGGGAGTGCGGGGGAAAGTGTGGTTTGGGCTCCAAAACCAAGTATTTGCGATGACCTCTCTATGGTTTGTGGAGGTGTTTAAACTACATTCCTAACCTGGGAACACCTGTGCCCCCATAAAGATCCGTGGAGTCTGTTTCCACACCTCCAGCACACACACGAACACTTGCACAGTTATCCTGAGAGTGGGCAGCCTCCTCCAACTGAGAGCAGGGCCTTGGTTCTTATAAAATCGCTTAACTTGTCTACCCTGTTTGGTTGCCTGATACGGAGTGCTGGGGAAAGGGTGGGTTGGGCTCTAAATCCAAGTATTAGCGAGTGCTTCTCCATGGGATTTGGAGGTTATTAACCAAAAGCCCACAACATGGGAATACCTGTGCTCCTTGAAAAAAGCGTGGACTCTGTATCCCCACCACCAGAACACACATGAAGAAGTTTTCTGCTATCCTGAGTGTGGGCTGGCAATTTCAGGTGACAGAAGCGGCTGGGTTCTAATAGAATCCCTTAGCTTGTAATCCCTGAGTGTTTCCCTAGGACTGACTCTGAGAGAAACCTGGGGGTTGGGCTTTGAGGCCAAATAGTAGCGAGTGTCCCCGATGGACTGAGGAAGTATTTAGATGAATTCTCCATAAAGGGAAACACCTGAGCACCCATTCATCTGCGTGGAGTGGGGCTTCAAATCTCCCCACCACACAAGGTTGGGTTCCAGTATCCTGAGGGTGGGGTAGTTCCTCCAACTGACATCAGCGTCTTGGTTTGAATAGAATCCCTTTGCTTGTCTTCCCTGATGGTTTGCCTAGGCCAGTGTGTGGTTGAAAGTGGGATTTGGGATCTAAAACTAAGTATTAGCGTGTGCCTCTCCATGGGTAGTGGAGATGTTTAAACTACAACCCACAACTTGGGAATTACTGTGACCCTGAAAAATGCGTGTGATATGTTTCCCCACGTCCAGCACACACAGGAAGAAGTGTTCTGGGGTTCTGAGTGTGGGGAGGTTCCTCCAACAGACAGCAGCACCTGGGTTGTAATAGAATCCCTTCGCTTGACTTCCCTAAGTGTTTTCCTAGGCCTAGCAGTAAGCGATGGTGGGGGATGGGCTCTAAAGCCAAGTATTAGCGAGTGCATCTCTGTGGGTAGTGGAGGGTTTTAAACTACTTCCCCAACCTTGGAACACCTGTGCCCCATAAAGATGCGTGGAATCTGTTTCCCCACCTCCAGCACACACACGGAGACGTGCTCAGGTATCCTGATTGTGGGGAGGTTCCTCCAAATGACAGCAGCGCCTGGGTTCTAAAAGAATCCCTTAGCTTGTCTTCCCTGATGGCATGCCTAGGCTGGAGAGTGGGGGAAAGTGGGGGTTGGGCTCTAAACCAAGTATAAGCGAGAGCCTATCCATGGGATGTGGGTTTTTAACCTACAACCCAGAACCATGGAATAAATGTGCCCCCTGAAAGATGCTTTGACTGTTTCCCTACATCCAGCACACACACGAAGATGTGTTCTTGTATTCCGAGTGTGGGGAAGTTCCTCAAACTGACAGCAGCACCTGGATTCTATTAGAATCCCTTAGCTTCTGTTCCCTGAGTGTTCTTTTAGGCCAGGCCATGAGGGAAAGCTGGGGGTTGGGCTTGGAGGCCACGTAGCAGTGAGTGCCCCCTGATCCATTGAGGAAGTACTTAGAGGACTTCTCCCTAAAGGGGACACCTTTTCCTGCATTCATCTGGGTGCAGTGGGGCTGCACATCTCTCCCACACCTAAGAATGTGTTCTGGAATTCTGAGTGCAGGGAAGTTCCTCCAACTGACAGCAGCGCCTGGGTTCTAATTGAATCCCTTTGCTTGTCTTCCCTGATGGAAAGCCTAGGCGGGAGTGCGGGGGAAAGTGTGGTTTGGGCTCCAAAACCAAGTATTTGCGATGACCTCTCTATGGTTTGTGGAGGTGTTTAAACTACATCCCTAACCTGGGAACACCTGTGCCCCCATAAAGATCCGTGGAGTCTGTTTCCACACCTCCAGCACACACACGAACACTTGCACAGTTATCCTGAGAGTGGGCAGCCTCCTCCAACTGAGAGCAGGGCCTTGGTTCTTATAAAATCGCTTAACTTGTCTACCCTGTTTCGTTGCCTGATACGGAGTGCTGGGGAAAGGGTGGGTTGGGCTCTAAATCCAAGTATTAGCGAGTGCTTCTCCATGGGATTTGGAGGTTATTAACCAAAAGCCCACAACATGGGAATACCTGTGCTCCTTGAAAAAAGCGTGGACTCTGTATCCCCACCACCAGAACACACATGAAGAAGTTTCCTGCTATCCTGAGTGTGGGCTGGCAATTTCAGGTGACAGAAGCGGCTGGGTTCTAATAGAATCCCTTAGCTTGTAATCCCTGAGTGTTTCCCTAGGACTGACTCTGAGAGAAACCTGGGGGTTGGGCTTTGAGGCCAAATAGTAACGAGTGTCCCTGATGGACTGAGGAAGTATTTAGATGAATTCTCCATAAAGGGAAACACCTGAGCACCCATTCATCTGCGTGGAGTGGGGCTTCAAATCTCCCCACCACACAAGGTTGGGTTCCAGTATCCTGAGGGTGGGGTAGTTCCTCCAACTGACATCAGCGTCTTGGTTTGAATAGAATCCCTTTGCTTGTCTTCCCTGATGGTTTGCCTAGGCCACTGTGTGGTTGAAAGTGGGATTTGGGATCTAAAACTAAGTATTAGCGTGTGCCTCTCCATGGGTAGTGGAGATGTTTAGACTAAAACCCACAACTTGGGAATTACTGTGACCCCTGAAAAATGCGTGTGCTCTGTTTCCCCACGTCCAGCACACACAGGAAGAAGTGTTCTGGGGTTCTGAGTGTGGGGAGGTTCCTCCAACAGACAGCAGCACCTGGGTTGTAATAGAATCCCTTCGCTTGACTTCCCTAAGTGTTTTCCTAGGCCTAGCAGTAAGCGATGGTGGGGGATGGGCTCTAAAGCCAAGTATTAGCGAGTGCATCTCTGTGGGTAGTGGAGGGTTTTAAACTACTTCCCCAACCTTGGAACACCTGTGCCCCATAAAGATGCGTGGAATCTGTTTCCCCACCTCCAGCACACACACGGAGACGTGCTCAGGTATCCTGATTGTGGGGAGGTTCCTCCAAATGACAGCAGCGCCTGGGTTCTAAAAGAATCCCTTAGCTTGTCTTCCCTGATGGCATGCCTAGGCTGGAGAGTGGGGGAAAGTGGGGGTTGGGCTCTAAACCAAGTATAAGCGAGAGCCTATCCATGGGATGTGGGTTTTTAACCTACAACCCAGAACCATGGAATAAATGTGCCCCCTGAAAGATGCTTTGACTGTTTCCCTACATCCAGCACACACACGAAGATGTGTTCTTGTATTCCGAGTGTGGGGAAGTTCCTCAAACTGACAGCAGCACCTGGATTCTATTAGAATCCCTTAGCTTCTGTTCCCTGAGTGTTCTTTTAGGCCAGGCCATGAGGGAAAGCTGGGGGTTGGGCTTGGAGGCCACGTAGCAGTGAGTGCCCCCTGATCCATTGAGGAAGTACTTAGAGGACTTCTCCCTAAAGGGGACACCTTTTCCTGCATTCATCTGGGTGCAGTGGGGCTGCACATCTCTCCCACACCTAAGAATGTGTTCTGGAATTCTGAGTGCAGGGAAGTTCCTCCAACTGACAGCAGCGCCTGGGTTCTAATTGAATCCCTTTGCTTGTCTTCCCTGATGGAAAGCCTAGGCGGGAGTGCGGGGGAAAGTGTGGTTTGGGCTCCAAAACCAAGTATTTGCGATGACCTCTCTATGGTTTGTGGAGGTGTTTAAACTACATCCCTAACCTGGGAACACCTGTGCCCCCATAAAGATCCGTGGAGTCTGTTTCCACACCTCCAGCACACACACGAACACTTGCACAGTTATCCTGAGAGTGGGCAGCCTCCTCCAACTGAGAGCAGGGCCTTGGTTCTTATAAAATCGCTTAACTTGTCTACCCTGTTTGGTTGCCTGATACGGAGTGCTGGGGAAAGGGTGGGTTGGGCTCTAAATCCAAGTATTAGCGAGTGCTTCTCCATGGGATTTGGAGGTTATTAACCAAAAGCCCACAACATGGGAATACCTGTGCTCCTTGAAAAAAGCGTGGACTCTGTATCCCCACCACCAGAACACACATGAAGAAGTTTTCTGCTATCCTGAGTGTGGGCTGGCAATTTCAGGTGACAGAAGCGGCTGGGTTCTAATAGAATCCCTTAGCTTGTAATCCCTGAGTGTTTCCCTAGGACTGACTCTGAGAGAAACCTGGGGGTTGGGCTTTGAGGCCAAATAGTAACGAGTGTCCCTGATGGACTGAGGAAGTATTTAGATGAATTCTCCATAAAGGGAAACACCTGAGCACCCATTCATCTGCGTGGAGTGGGGCTTCAAATCTCCCCACCACACAAGGTTGGGTTCCAGTATCCTGAGGGTGGGGTAGTTCCTCCAACTGACATCAGCGTCTTGGTTTGAATAGAATCCCTTTGCTTGTCTTCCCTGATGGTTTGCCTAGGCCACTGTGTGGTTGAAAGTGGGATTTGGGATCTAAAACTAAGTATTAGCGTGTGCCTCTCCATGGGTAGTGGAGATGTTTAGACTAAAACCCACAACTTGGGAATTACTGTGACCCCTGAAAAATGCGTGTGCTATGTTTCCCCACGTCCAGCACACACAGGAAGAAGTGTTCTGGGGTTCTGAGTGTGGGGAGGTTCCTCCAACAGACAGCAGCACCTGGGTTGTAATAGAATCCCTTCGCTTGACTTCCCTAAGTGTTTTCCTAGGCCTAGCAGTAAGCGATGGTGGGGGATGGGCTCTAAAGCCAAGTATTAGCGAGTGCATCTCTGTGGGTAGTTGAGGGTTTTAAACTACTTCCCCAAACTTGGAACACCTGTGCCCCATAAAGATGCGTGGAATCTGTTTCCCCACCTCCAGCACACACACGGAGACGTGCTCAGGTATCCTGATTGTGGGGAGGTTCCTCCAAATGACAGCAGCGCCTGGGTTCTAAAAGAATCCCTTAGCTTGTCTTCCCTGATGGCATGCCTAGGCTGGAGAGTGGGGGAAAGTGGGGGTTGGGCTCTAAACCAAGTATAAGCGAGAGCCTATCCATGGGATGTGGGTTTTTAACCTACAACCCACAACCATGGAATAAATGTGCCCCCTGAAAGATGCTTTGACTGTTTCCCTACATCCAGCACACACACGAAGATGTGTTCTTGTATTCCGAGTGTGGGGAAGTTCCTCAAACTGACAGCAACACCTGGATTCTATTAGTATCCCTTAGCTTCTGTTCCCTGAGTGTTCTTTTAGGCCAGGCCATGAGGGAAAGCTGGGGGTTGGGCTTGGAGGCCACGTAGCAGTGAGTGCCCCCTGATCCATTGAGGAAGTACTTAGAGGACTTCTCCCTAAAGGGGACACCTTTTCCTGCATTCATCTGGGTGCAGTGGGGCTGCACATCTCTCCCACACCTAAGAATGTGTTCTGGAATTCTGAGTGCAGGGAAGTTCCTCCAACTGACAGCAGCGCCTGGGTTCTAATTGAATCCCTTTGCTTGTCTTCCCTGATGGAAAGCCTAGGCGGGAGTGCGGGGGAAAGTGTGGTTTGGGCTCCAAAACCAAGTATTTGCGATGACCTCTCTATGGTTTGTGGAGGTGTTTAAACTACATCCCTAACCTGGGAACACCTGTGCCCCCATAAAGATCCGTGGAGTCTGTTTCCACAACTCCAGCACACACACGAACACTTGCACAGTTATCCTGAGAGTGGGCAGCCTCCTCCAACTGAGAGCAGGGCCTTGGTTCTTATAAAATCGCTTAACTTGTCTACCCTGCTTGGTTGCCTGATACGGAGTGCTGGGGAAAGGGTGGGTTGGGCTCTAAATCCAAGTATTAGCGAGTGCTTCTCCATGGGATTTGGAGGTTATTAACCAAAAGCCCACAACATGGGAATACCTGTGCTCCTTGAAAAAAGCGTGGACTCTGTATCCCCACCACCAGAACACACATGAAGAAGTTTCCTGCTATCCTGAGTGTGGGCTGGCAATTTCAGGTGACAGAAGCGGCTGGGTTCTAATAGAATCCCTTAGCTTGTAATCCCTGAGTGTTTCCCTAGGACTGACTCTGAGAGAAACCTGGGGGTTGGGCTTTGAGGCCAAATAGTAGCGAGTGTCCCCGATGGACTGAGGAAGTATTTAGATGAATTCTCCATAAAGGGAAACACCTGAGCACCCATTCATCTGCGTGGAGTGGGGCTTCAAATCTCCCCACCACACAAGGTTGTGTTCCAGTATCCTGAGGGTGGGGTAGTTCCTCCAACTGACATCAGCGTCTTGGTTTGAATAGAATCCCTTTGCTTGTCTTCCCTGATGGTTTGCCTAGGCCAGTGTGTGGTTGAAAGTGGGATTTGGGATCTAAAACTAAGTATTAGCGTGTGCCTCTCCATGGGTAGTGGAGATGTTTAAACTACAACCCACAACTTGGGAATTACTGTGACCCCTGAAAAATGCGTGTGCTATGTTTCCCCACGTCCAGCACACACAGGAAGAAGTGTTCTGGGGTTCTGAGTGTGGGGAGATTCCTCCAACAGACAGCAGCACCTGGGTTGTAATAGAATCCCTTCGCTTGACTTCCCTAAGTGTTTTCCTAGGCCTAGCAGTAAGCGATGGTGGGGGATGGGCTCTAAAGCCAAGTATTAGCGAGTGCATCTCTGTGGGTAGTGGAGGGTTTTAAACTACTTCCCCAACCTTGGAACACCTGTGCCCCATAAAGATGCGTGGAATCTGTTTCCCCACCTCCAGCACACACACGGAGACGTGCTCAGGTATCCTGATTGTGGGGAGGTTCCTCCAAATGACAGCAGCGCCTGGGTTCTAAAAGAATCCCTTAGCTTGTCTTCCCTGATGGCATGCCTAGGCTGGAGAGTGGGGGAAAGTGGGGGTTGGGCTCTAAACCAAGTATAAGCGAGAGCCTATCCATGGGATGTGGGTTTTTAACCTACAACCCACAACCATGGAATAAATGTGCCCCCTGAAAGATGCTTTGACTGTTTCCCTACATCCAGCACACACACGAAGATGTGTTCTTGTATTCCGAGTGTGGGGAAGTTCCTCAAACTGACAGCAACACCTGGATTCTATTAGTATCCCTTAGCTTCTGTTCCCTGAGTGTTCTTTTAGGCCAGGCCATGAGGGAAAGCTGGGGGTTGGGCTTGGAGGCCACGTAGCAGTGAGTGCCCCCTGATCCATTGAGGAAGTACTTAGAGGACTTCTCCCTAAAGGGGACACCTTTTCCTGCATTCATCTGGGTGCAGTGGGGCTGCACATCTCTCCCACACCTAAGAATGTGTTCTGGAATTCTGAGTGCAGGGAAGTTCCTCCAACTGACAGCAGCGCCTGGGTTCTAATTGAATCCCTTTGCTTGTCTTCCCTGATGGAAAGCCTAGGCGGGAGTGCGGGGGAAAGTGTGGTTTGGGCTCCAAAACCAAGTATTTGCGATGACCTCTCTATGGTTTGTGGAGGTGTTTAAACTACATCCCTAACCTGGGAACACCTGTGCCCCCATAAAGATCCGTGGAGTCTGTTTCCACAACTCCAGCACACACACGAACACTTGCACAGTTATCCTGAGAGTGGGCAGCCTCCTCCAACTGAGAGCAGGGCCTTGGTTCTTATAAAATCGCTTAACTTGTCTACCCTGCTTGGTTGCCTGATACGGAGTGCTGGGGAAAGGGTGGGTTGGGCTCTAAATCCAAGTATTAGCGAGTGCTTCTCCATGGGATTTGGAGGTTATTAACCAAAAGCCCACAACATGGGAATACCTGTGCTCCTTGAAAAAAGCGTGGACTCTGTATCCCCACCACCAGAACACACATGAAGAAGTTTCCTGCTATCCTGAGTGTGGGCTGGCAATTTCAGGTGACAGAAGCGGCTGGGTTCTAATAGAATCCCTTAGCTTGTAATCCCTGAGTGTTTCCCTAGGACTGACTCTGAGAGAAACCTGGGGGTTGGGCTTTGAGGCCAAATAGTAGCGAGTGTCCCCGATGGACTGAGGAAGTATTTAGATGAATTCTCCATAAAGGGAAACACCTGAGCACCCATTCATCTGCGTGGAGTGGGGCTTCAAATCTCCCCACCACACAAGGTTGTGTTCCAGTATCCTGAGGGTGGGGTAGTTCCTCCAACTGACATCAGCGTCTTGGTTTGAATAGAATCCCTTTGCTTGTCTTCCCTGATGGTTTGCCTAGGCCAGTGTGTGGTTGAAAGTGGGATTTGGGATCTAAAACTAAGTATTAGCGTGTGCCTCTCCATGGGTAGTGGAGATGTTTAAACTACAACCCACAACTTGGGAATTACTGTGACCCCTGAAAAATGCGTGTGCTATGTTTCCCCACGTCCAGCACACACAGGAAGAAGTGTTCTGGGGTTCTGAGTGTGGGGAGATTCCTCCAACAGACAGCAGCACCTGGGTTGTAATAGAATCCCTTCGCTTGACTTCCCTAAGTGTTTTCCTAGGCCTAGCAGTAAGCGATGGTGGGGGATGGGCTCTAAAGCCAAGTATTAGCGAGTGCATCTCTGTGGGTAGTGGAGGGTTTTAAACTACTTCCCCAACCTTGGAACACCTGTGCCCCATAAAGATGCGTGGAATCTGTTTCCCCACCTCCAGCACACACACGGAGACGTGCTCAGGTATCCTGATTGTGGGGAGGTTCCTCCAAATGACAGCAGCGCCTGGGTTCTAAAAGAATCCCTTAGCTTGTCTTCCCTGATGGCATGCCTAGGCTGGAGAGTGGGGGAAAGTGGGGGTTGGGCTCTAAAACAAGTATAAGCGAGAGCCTATCCATGGGATGTGGGTTTTTAACCTACAACCCAGAACCATGGAATAAATGTGCCCCCTGAAAGATGCTTTGACTGTTTCCCTACATCCAGCACACACACGAAGATGTGTTCTTGTATTCCGAGTGTGGGGAAGTTCCTCAAACTGACAGCAGCACCTGGATTCTATTAGTATCCATTAGCTTCTGTTCCCTGAGTGTTCTTTTAGGCCAGGCCATGAGGGAAAGCTGGGGGTTGGGCTTGGAGGCCACGTAGCAGTGAGTGCCCCCTGATCCATTGAGGAAGTACTTAGAGGACTTCTCCCTAAAGGGGACACCTTTTCCTGCATTCATCTGGGTGCAGTGGGGCTGCACATCTCTCCCACACCTAAGAATGTGTTCTGGAATTCTGAGTGCAGGGAAGTTCCTCCAACTGACAGCAGCGCCTGGGTTCTAATTGAATCCCTTTGCTTGTCTTCCCTGATGGAAAGCCTAGGCGGGAGTGCGGGGGAAAGTGTGGTTTGGGCTCCAAAACCAAGTATTTGCGATGACCTCTCTATGGTTTGTGGAGGTGTTTAAACTACATCCCTAACCTGGGAACACCTGTGCCCCCATAAAGATCCGTGGAGTCTGTTTCCACACCTCCAGCACACACACGAACACTTGCACAGTTATCCTGAGAGTGGGCAGCCTCCTCCAACTGAGAGCAGGGCCTTGGTTCTTATAAAATCGCTTAACTTGTCTACCCTGTTTGGTTGCCTGATACGGAGTGCTGGGGAAAGGGTGGGTTGGGCTCTAAATCCAAGTATTAGCGAGTGCTTCTCCATGGGATTTGGAGGTTATTAACCAAAAGCCCACAACATGGGAATACCTGTGCTCCTTGAAAAAAGCGTGGACTCTGTATCCCCACCACCAGAACACACATGAAGAAGTTTTCTGCTATCCTGAGTGTGGGCTGGCAATTTCAGGTGACAGAAGCGGCTGGGTTCTAATAGAATCCCTTAGCTTGTAATCCCTGAGTGTTTCCCTAGGACTGACTCTGAGAGAAACCTGGGGGTTGGGCTTTGAGGCCAAATAGTAGCGAGTGTCCCCGATGGACTGAGGAAGTATTTAGATGAATTCTCCATAAAGGGAAACACCTGAGCACCCATTCATCTGCGTGGAGTGGGGCTTCAAATCTCCCCACCACACAAGGTTGGGTTCCAGTATCCTGAGGGTGGGGTAGTTCCTCCAACTGACATCAGCGTCTTGGTTTGAATAGAATCCCTTTGCTTGTCTTCCCTGATGGTTTGCCTAGGCCAGTGTGTGGTTGAAAGTGGGATTTGGGATCTAAAACTAAGTATTAGCGTGTGCCTCTCCATGGGTAGTGGAGATGTTTAAACTACAACCCACAACTTGGGAATTACTGTGACCCTGAAAAATGCGTGTGATATGTTTCCCCACGTCCAGCACACACAGGAAGAAGTGTTCTGGGGTTCTGAGTGTGGGGAGGTTCCTCCAACAGACAGCAGCACCTGGGTTGTAATAGAATCCCTTCGCTTGACTTCCCTAAGTGTTTTCCTAGGCCTAGCAGTAAGCGATGGTGGGGGATGGGCTCTAAAGCCAAGTATTAGCGAGTGCATCTCTGTGGGTAGTGGAGGGTTTTAAACTACTTCCCCAACCTTGGAACACCTGTGCCCCATAAAGATGCGTGGAATCTGTTTCCCCACCTCCAGCACACACACGGAGACGTGCTCAGGTATCCTGATTGTGGGGAGGTTCCTCCAAATGACAGCAGCGCCTGGGTTCTAAAAGAATCCCTTAGCTTGTCTTCCCTGATGGCATGCCTAGGCTGGAGAGTGGGGGAAAGTGGGGGTTGGGCTCTAAACCAAGTATAAGCGAGAGCCTATCCATGGGATGTGGGTTTTTAACCTACAACCCAGAACCATGGAATAAATGTGCCCCCTGAAAGATGCTTTGACTGTTTCCCTACATCCAGCACACACACGAAGATGTGTTCTTGTATTCCGAGTGTGGGGAAGTTCCTCAAACTGACAGCAGCACCTGGATTCTATTAGAATCCCTTAGCTTCTGTTCCCTGAGTGTTCTTTTAGGCCAGGCCATGAGGGAAAGCTGGGGGTTGGGCTTGGAGGCCACGTAGCAGTGAGTGCCCCCTGATCCATTGAGGAAGTACTTAGAGGACTTCTCCCTAAAGGGGACACCTTTTCCTGCATTCATCTGGGTGCAGTGGGGCTGCACATCTCTCCCACACCTAAGAATGTGTTCTGGAATTCTGAGTGCAGGGAAGTTCCTCCAACTGACAGCAGCGCCTGGGTTCTAATTGAATCCCTTTGCTTGTCTTCCCTGATGGAAAGCCTAGGCGGGAGTGCGGGGGAAAGTGTGGTTTGGGCTCCAAAACCAAGTATTTGCGATGACCTCTCTATGGTTTGTGGAGGTGTTTAAACTACATCCCTAACCTGGGAACACCTGTGCCCCCATAAAGATCCGTGGAGTCTGTTTCCACACCTCCAGCACACACACGAACACTTGCACAGTTATCCTGAGAGTGGGCAGCCTCCTCCAACTGAGAGCAGGGCCTTGGTTCTTATAAAATCGCTTAACTTGTCTACCCTGTTTGGTTGCCTGATACGGAGTGCTGGGGAAAGGGTGGGTTGGGCTCTAAATCCAAGTATTAGCGAGTGCTTCTCCATGGGATTTGGAGGTTATTAACCAAAAGCCCACAACATGGGAATACCTGTGCTCCTTGAAAAAAGCGTGGACTCTGTATCCCCACCACCAGAACACACATGAAGAAGTTTCCTGCTATCCTGAGTGTGGGCTGGCAATTTCAGGTGACAGAAGCGGCTGGGTTCTAATAGAATCCCTTAGCTTGTAATCCCTGAGTGTTTCCCTAGGACTGACTCTGAGAGAAACCTGGGGGTTGGGCTTTGAGGCCAAATAGTAACGAGTGTCCCTGATGGACTGAGGAAGTATTTAGATGAATTCTCCATAAAGGGAAACACCTGAGCACCCATTCATCTGCGTGGAGTGGGGCTTCAAATCTCCCCACCACACAAGGTTGGGTTCCAGTATCCTGAGGGTGGGGTAGTTCCTCCAACTGACATCAGCGTCTTGGTTTGAATAGAATCCCTTTGCTTGTCTTCCCTGATGGTTTGCCTAGGCCACTGTGTGGTTGAAAGTGGGATTTGGGATCTAAAACTAAGTATTAGCGTGTGCCTCTCCATGGGTAGTGGAGATGTTTAGACTAAAACCCACAACTTGGGAATTACTGTGACCCCTGAAAAATGCGTGTGCTCTGTTTCCCCACGTCCAGCACACACAGGAAGAAATGTTCTGGGGTTCTGAGTGTGGGGAGGTTCCTCCAACAGACAGCAGCACCTGGGTTGTAATAGAATCCCTTAGCTTGACTTCCCTAAGTGTTTTCCTAGGCCTAGCAGTAAGCGATGGTGGGGGATGGTCTCTAAAGCCAAGTATTAGCGAGTGCATCTCTGTGGGTAGTGGAGGGCTTTAAACTACTTCCCCAACCTTGGAACACCTGTGCCCCATAAAGATGCGTGGAATCTGTTTCCCCACCTACAGCACACACACGGAGACGTGCTCAGGTATCCTGATTGTGGGGAGGCTCCTCCAAATGACAGCAGCACCTGGGTTCTAAAGAATCCCTTAGCTTGTCTTCCCTGATGGCATGCCTAGGCTGGAGAGTGGGGGAAAGTGGGGGTTGGGCTCTAAACCAAGTATAAGCGAGAGCCTATCCATGGGATGTGGGTTTTTAACCTACAACCCACAACCATGGAATAAATGTGCCCCCTGAAAGATGCTTTGACTGTTTCCCTACATCCAGCACACACACGAAGATGTGTTCTTGTATTCCGAGTGTGGGGAATTTCCTCAAACTGACAGCAGCACCTGGATTCTATTAGTATCCCTTATCTTCTGTTCCCTGAGTGTTCTTTTAGGCCAGGCCATGAGGGAAAGCTGGGGGTTGGGCTTGGAGGCCACTTAGCAGTGAGTGCCCCCTGATCCATTGAGGAAGTACTTAGAGGACTTCTCCCTAAAGGGGACACCTTTTCCTGCAATCATCTGGGTGCAGTGGGGCTGCACATCTCTCCCACACCTAAGAATGTGTTCTGGAATTCTAAGTGCAGGGAAGTTCCTCCAACTGACAGCAGCGCCTGGGTTCTAATTGAATCCCTTTGCTTGTCTTCCCTGATGGAAAGCCTAGGCGGGAGTGCGGGGGAAAGTGTGGTTTGGGCTCCAAAACCAAGTATTTGCGATGACCTCTCTATGGTTTGTGGAGGTGTTTAAACTACATTCCTAACCTGGGAACACCTGTGCCCCCATAAAGATCCGTGGAGTCTGTTTCCACACCTCCAGCACACACACGAACACTTGCACAGTTATCCTGAGAGTGGGCAGCCTCCTCCAACTGAGAGCAGGGCCTTGGTTCTTATAAAATCGCTTAACTTGTCTACCCTGTTTGGTTGCCTGATACGGAGTGCTGGGGAAAGGGTGGGTTGGGCTCTAAATCCAAGTATTAGCGAGTGCTTCTCCATGGGATTTGGAGGTTATTAACCAAAAGCCCACAACATGGGAATACCTGTGCTCCTTGAAAAAAGCGTGGACTCTGTATCCCCACCACCAGAACACACATGAAGAAGTTTTCTGCTATCCTGAGTGTGGGCTGGCAATTTCAGGTGACAGAAGCGGCTGGGTTCTAATAGAATCCCTTAGCTTGTAATCCCTGAGTGTTTCCCTAGGACTGACTCTGAGAGAAACCTGGGGGTTGGGCTTTGAGGCCAAATAGTAGCGAGTGTCCCCGATGGACTGAGGAAGTATTTAGATGAATTCTCCATAAAGGGAAACACCTGAGCACCCATTCATCTGCGTGGAGTGGGGCTTCAAATCTCCCCACCACACAAGGTTGGGTTCCAGTATCCTGAGGGTGGGGTAGTTCCTCCAACTGACATCAGCGTCTTGGTTTGAATAGAATCCCTTTGCTTGTCTTCCCTGATGGTTTGCCTAGGCCAGTGTGTGGTTGAAAGTGGGATTTGGGATCTAAAACTAAGTATTAGCGTGTGCCTCTCCATGGGTAGTGGAGATGTTTAAACTACAACCCACAACTTGGGAATTACTGTGACCCCTGAAAAATGCGTGTGCTATGTTTCCCCACGTCCAGCACACACAGGAAGAAGTGTTCTGGGGTTCTGAGTGTGGGGAGGTTCCTCCAACAGACAGCAGCACCTGGGTTGTAATAGAATCCCTTCGCTTGACTTCCCTAAGTGTTTTCCTAGGCCTAGCAGTAAGCGATGGTGGGGGATGGGCTCTAAAGCCAAGTATTAGCGAGTGCATCTCTGTGGGTAGTGGAGGGTTTTAAACTACTTCCCCAAACTTGGAACACCTGTGCCCCATAAAGATGCGTGGAATCTGTTTCCCCACCTCCAGCACACACACGGAGACGTGCTCAGGTATCCTGATTGTGGGGAGGTTCCTCCAAATGACAGCAGCGCCTGGGTTCTAAAAGAATCCCTTAGCTTGTCTTCCCTGATGGCATGCCTAGGCTGGAGAGTGGGGGAAAGTGGGGGTTGGGCTCTAAACCAAGTATAAGCGAGAGCCTATCCATGGGATGTGGGTTTTTAACCTACAACCCACAACCATGGAATAAATGTGCCCCCTGAAAGATGCTTTGACTGTTTCCCTACATCCAGCACACACACGAAGATGTGTTCTTGTATTCCGAGTGTGGGGAAGTTCCTCAAACTGACAGCAACACCTGGATTCTATTAGTATCCCTTAGCTTCTGTTCCCTGAGTGTTCTTTTAGGCCAGGCCATGAGGGAAAGCTGGGGGTTGGGCTTGGAGGCCACGTAGCAGTGAGTGCCCCCTGATCCATTGAGGAAGTACTTAGAGGACTTCTCCCTAAAGGGGACACCTTTTCCTGCATTCATCTGGGTGCAGTGGGGCTGCACATCTCTCCCACACCTAAGAATGTGTTCTGGAATTCTGAGTGCAGGGAAGTTCCTCCAACTGACAGCAGCGCCTGGGTTCTAATTGAATCCCTTTGCTTGTCTTCCCTGATGGAAAGCCTAGGCGGGAGTGCGGGGGAAAGTGTGGTTTGGGCTCCAAAACCAAGTATTTGCGATGACCTCTCTATGGTTTGTGGAGGTGTTTAAACTACATCCCTAACCTGGGAACACCTGTGCCCCCATAAAGATCCGTGGAGTCTGTTTCCACAACTCCAGCACACACACGAACACTTGCACAGTTATCCTGAGAGTGGGCAGCCTCCTCCAACTGAGAGCAGGGCCTTGGTTCTTATAAAATCGCTTAACTTGTCTACCCTGCTTGGTTGCCTGATACGGAGTGCTGGGGAAAGGGTGGGTTGGGCTCTAAATCCAAGTATTAGCGAGTGCTTCTCCATGGGATTTGGAGGTTATTAACCAAAAGCCCACAACATGGGAATACCTGTGCTCCTTGAAAAAAGCGTGGACTCTGTATCCCCACCACCAGAACACACATGAAGAAGTTTCCTGCTATCCTGAGTGTGGGCTGGCAATTTCAGGTGACAGAAGCGGCTGGGTTCTAATAGAATCCCTTAGCTTGTAATCCCTGAGTGTTTCCCTAGGACTGACTCTGAGAGAAACCTGGGGGTTGGGCTTTGAGGCCAAATAGTAGCGAGTGTCCCCGATGGACTGAGGAAGTATTTAGATGAATTCTCCATAAAGGGAAACACCTGAGCACCCATTCATCTGCGTGGAGTGGGGCTTCAAATCTCCCCACCACACAAGGTTGTGTTCCAGTATCCTGAGGGTGGGGTAGTTCCTCCAACTGACATCAGCGTCTTGGTTTGAATAGAATCCCTTTGCTTGTCTTCCCTGATGGTTTGCCTAGGCCAGTGTGTGGTTGAAAGTGGGATTTGGGATCTAAAACTAAGTATTAGCGTGTGCCTCTCCATGGGTAGTGGAGATGTTTAAACTACAACCCACAACTTGGGAATTACTGTGACCCCTGAAAAATGCGTGTGCTATGTTTCCCCACGTCCAGCACACACAGGAAGAAGTGTTCTGGGGTTCTGAGTGTGGGGAGATTCCTCCAACAGACAGCAGCACCTGGGTTGTAATAGAATCCCTTCGCTTGACTTCCCTAAGTGTTTTCCTAGGCCTAGCAGTAAGCGATGGTGGGGGATGGGCTCTAAAGCCAAGTATTAGCGAGTGCATCTCTGTGGGTAGTGGAGGGTTTTAAACTACTTCCCCAACCTTGGAACACCTGTGCCCCATAAAGATGCGTGGAATCTGTTTCCCCACCTCCAGCACACACACGGAGACGTGCTCAGGTATCCTGATTGTGGGGAGGTTCCTCCAAATGACAGCAGCGCCTGGGTTCTAAAAGAATCCCTTAGCTTGTCTTCCCTGATGGCATGCCTAGGCTGGAGAGTGGGGGAAAGTGGGGGTTGGGCTCTAAAACAAGTATAAGCGAGAGCCTATCCATGGGATGTGGGTTTTTAACCTACAACCCAGAACCATGGAATAAATGTGCCCCCTGAAAGATGCTTTGACTGTTTCCCTACATCCAGCACACACACGAAGATGTGTTCTTGTATTCCGAGTGTGGGGAAGTTCCTCAAACTGACAGCAGCACCTGGATTCTATTAGTATCCATTAGCTTCTGTTCCCTGAGTGTTCTTTTAGGCCAGGCCATGAGGGAAAGCTGGGGGTTGGGCTTGGAGGCCACGTAGCAGTGAGTGCCCCCTGATCCATTGAGGAAGTACTTAGAGGACTTCTCCCTAAAGGGGACACCTTTTCCTGCATTCATCTGGGTGCAGTGGGGCTGCACATCTCTCCCACACCTAAGAATGTGTTCTGGAATTCTGAGTGCAGGGAAGTTCCTCCAACTGACAGCAGCGCCTGGGTTCTAATTGAATCCCTTTGCTTGTCTTCCCTGATGGAAAGCCTAGGCGGGAGTGCGGGGGAAAGTGTGGTTTGGGCTCCAAAACCAAGTATTTGCGATGACCTCTCTATGGTTTGTGGAGGTGTTTAAACTACATCCCTAACCTGGGAACACCTGTGCCCCCATAAAGATCCGTGGAGTCTGTTTCCACACCTCCAGCACACACACGAACACTTGCACAGTTATCCTGAGAGTGGGCAGCCTCCTCCAACTGAGAGCAGGGCCTTGGTTCTTATAAAATCGCTTAACTTGTCTACCCTGTTTGGTTGCCTGATACGGAGTGCTGGGGAAAGGGTGGGTTGGGCTCTAAATCCAAGTATTAGCGAGTGCTTCTCCATGGGATTTGGAGGTTATTAACCAAAAGCCCACAACATGGGAATACCTGTGCTCCTTGAAAAAAGCGTGGACTCTGTATCCCCACCACCAGAACACACATGAAGAAGTTTCCTGCTATCCTGAGTGTGGGCTGGCAATTTCAGGTGACAGAAGCGGCTGGGTTTTAATAGAATCCCTTAGCTTGTAATCCCTGAGTGTTTCCCTAGGACTGACTCTGAGAGAAACCTGGGGGTTGGGCTTTGAGGCCAAATAGTAACGAGTGTCCCTGATGGACTGAGGAAGTATTTAGATGAGTTCTCCATAAAGGGAAACACCTGAGCACCCATTCATCTGCGTGGAGTGGGGCTTCAAATCTCCCCACCACACAAGGTTGGGTTCCAGTATCCTGAGGGTGGGGTAGTTCCTCCAACTGACATCAGCGTCTTGGTTTGAATAGAATCCCTTTGCTTGTCTTCCCTGATGGTTTGCCTAGGCCAGTGTGTGGTTGAAAGTGGGATTTGGGATCTAAAACTAAGTATTAGCGTGTGCCTCTCCATGGGTAGTGGAGATGTTTAAACTACAACCCACAACTTGGGAATTACTGTGACCCCTGAAAAATGCGTGTGCTATGTTTCCCCACGTCCAGCACACACAGGAAGAAGTGTTCTGGGGTTCTGAGTGTGGGGAGGTTCCTCCAACAGACAGCAGCACCTGGGTTGTAATAGAATCCCTTAGCTTGACTTCCCTAAGTGTTTTCCTAGGCCTAGCAGTAAGCGATGGTGGGGGATGGTCTCTAAAGCCAAGTATTAGCGAGTGCATCTCTGTGGGTAGTGGAGGGCTTTAAACTAATTCCCCAACCTTGGAACACCTGTGCCCCATAAAGATGCGTGGAATCTGTTTCCCCACCTCCAGCACACACACGAAGACGTGCTCAGGTATCCTGATTGTGGGGAGGCTCCTCCAAATGACAGCAGCACCTGGGTTCGAAAAGAATCCCTTAGCTTGTCTTCCCTGATGGCATGCCTAGGCTGGAGAGTGGGGGAAAGTGGGGGTTGGGCTCTAAACCAAGTATAAGCGAGAGCCTATCCATGGGATGTGGGTTTTTAACCTACAACCCACAACCATGGAATAAATGTGCCCCCTGAAAGATGCTTTGACTGTTTCCCTACATCCAGCACACACACGAAGATGTGTTCTTGTATTCCGAGTGTGGGGAATTTCCTCAAACTGACAGCAGCACCTGGATTCTATTAGTATCCCTTATCTTCTGTTCCCTGAGTGTTCTTTTAGGCCAGGCCATGAGGGAAAGCTGGGGGTTGGGCTTGGAGTCCACTTAGCAGTGAGTGCCCCCTGATCCATTGAGGAAGTACTTAGAGGACTTCTCCCTAAAGGGGACACCTTTTCCTGCATTCATCTGGGTGCAGTGGGGCTGCACATCTCTCCCACACCTAAGAATGTGTTCTGGAATTCTGAGTGCAGGGAAGTTCCTCCAACTGACAGCAGCGCCTGGGTTCTAATTGAATCCCTTTGCTTGTCTTCCCTGATGGAAAGCCTAGGCGGGAGTGCGGGGGAAAGTGTGGTTTGGGCTCCAAAACCAAGTATTTGCGATGACCTCTCTATGGTTTGTGGAGGTGTTTAAACTACATTCCTAACCTGGGAACACCTGTGCCCCCATAAAGATCCGTGGAGTCTGTTTCCACACCTCCAGCACACACACGAACACTTGCACAGTTATCCTGAGAGTGGGCAGCCTCCTCCAACTGAGAGCAGGGCCTTGGTTCTTATAAAATCGCTTAACTTGTCTACCCTGTTTGGTTGCCTGATACGGAGTGCTGGGGAAAGGGTGGGTTGGGCTCTAAATCCAAGTATTAGCGAGTGCTTCTCCATGGGATTTGGAGGTTATTAACCAAAAGCCCACAACATGGGAATACCTGTGCTCCTTGAAAAAAGCGTGGACTCTGTATCCCCACCACCAGAACACACATGAAGAAGTTTTCTGCTATCCTGAGTGTGGGCTGGCAATTTCAGGTGACAGAAGCGGCTGGGTTCTAATAGAATCCCTTAGCTTGTAATCCCTGAGTGTTTCCCTAGGACTGACTCTGAGAGAAACCTGGGGGTTGGGCTTTGAGGCCAAATAGTAGCGAGTGTCCCCGATGGACTGAGGAAGTATTTAGATGAATTCTCCATAAAGGGAAACACCTGAGCACCCATTCATCTGCGTGGAGTGGGGCTTCAAATCTCCCCACCACACAAGGTTGGGTTCCAGTATCCTGAGGGTGGGGTAGTTCCGCAAACTGACATCAGCGTCTTGGTTTGAATAGAATCCCTTTGCTTGTCTTCCCTGATGGTTTGCCTAGGCCAGTGTGTGGTTGAAAGTGGGATTTGGGATCTAAAACTAAGTATTAGCGTGTGCCTCTCCATGGGTAGTGGAGATGTTTAAACTACAACCCACAACTTGGGAATTACTGTGACCCCTGAAAAATGCGTGTGCTATGTTTCCCCACGTCCAGCACACACAGGAAGAAGTGTTCTGGGGTTCTGAGTGTGGGGAGGTTCCTCCAACAGACAGCAGCACCTGGGTTGTAATAGAATCCCTTCGCTTGACTTCCCTAAGTGTTTTCCTAGGCCTAGCAGTAAGCGATGGTGGGGGATGGGCTCTAAAGCCAAGTATTAGCGAGTGCATCTCTGTGGGTAGTGGAGGGTTTTAAACTACTTCCCCAACCTTGGAACACCTGTGCCCCATAAAGATGCGTGGAATCTGTTTCCCCACCTCCAGCACACACACGGAGACGTGCTCAGGTATCCTGATTGTGGGGAGGTTCCTCCAAATGACAGCAGCGCCTGGGTTCTAAAAGAATCCCTTAGCTTGTCTTCCCTGATGGCATGCCTAGGCTGGAGAGTGGGGGAAAGTGGGGGTTGGGCTCTAAACCAAGTATAAGCGAGAGCCTATCCATGGGATGTGGGTTTTTAACCTACAACCCACAACCATGGAATAAATGTGCCCCCTGAAAGATGCTTTGACTGTTTCCCTACATCCAGCACACACACGAAGATGTGTTCTTGTATTCCGAGTGTGGGGAAGTTCCTCAAACTGACAGCAGCACCTGGATTCTATTAGTATCCCTTATCTTCTGTTCCCTGAGTGTTCTTTTAGGCCAGGCCATGAGGGAAAGCTGGGGGTTGGGCTTGGAGGCCACGTAGCAGTGTGTGACCCCTGATCCATTGAGGAATTACTTAGAGGACTTCTCCCTAAAGGGGACACCTTTTCCTGCATTCATCTGGGTGCAGTGGGGCTGCACATCTCTCCCACACCTAAGAATGTGTTCTGGAATTCTGAGTGCAGGGAAGTTCCTCCAACTGACAGCAGCGCCTGGGTTCTAATTGAATCCCTTTGCTTGTCTTCCCTGATGGAAAGCCTAGGCGGGAGTGCGGGGGAAAGTGTGGTTTGGGCTCCAAAACCAAGTATTTGCGATGACCTCTCTATGGTTTGTGGAGGTGTTTAAACTACATTCCTAACCTGGGAACACCTGTGCCCCCATAAAGATCCGTGGAGTCTGTTTCCACACCTCCAGCACACACACGAACACTTGCACAGTTATCCTGAGAGTGGGCAGCCTCCTCCAACTGAGAGCAGGGCCTTGGTTCTTATAAAATCGCTTAACTTGTCTACCCTGTTTGGTTGCCTGATACGGAGTGCTGGGGAAAGGGTGGGTTGGGCTCTAAATCCAAGTATTAGCGAGTGCTTCTCCATGGGATTTGGAGGTTATTAACCAAAAGCCCACAACATGGGAATACCTGTGCTCCTTGAAAAAAGCGTGGACTCTGTATCCCCACCACCAGAACACACATGAAGAAGTTTTCTGCTATCCTGAGTGTGGGCTGGCAATTTCAGGTGACAGAAGCGGCTGGGTTCTAATAGAATCCCTTAGCTTGTAATCCCTGAGTGTTTCCCTAGGACTGACTCTGAGAGAAACCTGGGGGTTGGGCTTTGAGGCCAAATAGTAGCGAGTGTCCCCGATGGACTGAGGAAGTATTTAGATGAATTCTCCATAAAGGGAAACACCTGAGCACCCATTCATCTGCGTGGAGTGGGGCTTCAAATCTCCCCACCACACAAGGTTGGGTTCCAGTATCCTGAGGGTGGGGTAGTTCCTCCAACTGACATCAGCGTCTTGGTTTGAATAGAATCCCTTTGCTTGTCTTCCCTGATGGTTTGCCTAGGCCAGTGTGTGGTTGAAAGTGGGATTTGGGATCTAAAACTAAGTATTAGCGTGTGCCTCTCCATGGGTAGTGGAGATGTTTAAACTACAACCCACAACTTGGGAATTACTGTGACCCCTGAAAAATGCGTGTGCTATGTTTCCCCACGTCCAGCACACACAGGAAGAAGTGTTCTGGGGTTCTGAGTGTGGGGAGGTTCCTCCAACAGACAGCAGCACCTGGGTTGTAATAGAATCCCTTAGCTTGACTTCCCTAAGTGATTTCCTAGGCCTAGCAGTAAGCGATGGTGGGGGATGGGCTCTAAAGCCAAGTATTAGCGAGTGCATCTCTGTGGGTAGTGGAGGGTTTTAAACTACTTCCCCAACCTTGGAACACCTGTGCCCCATAAAGATGCGTGGAATCTGTTTCCCCACCTCCAGCACACACACGGAGACGTGCTCAGGTATCCTGATTGTGGGGAGGTTCCTCCAAATGACAGCAGCGCCTGGGTTCTAAAACAATCCCTTAGCTTGTCTTCCCTGATGGCATGCCTAGGCTGGAGAGTGGGGGAAAGTGGGGGTTGGGCTCTAAACCAAGTATAAGCGAGAGCCTATCCATGGGATGTGGGTTTTTAACCTACAACCCACAACCATGGAATAAATGTGCCCCCTGAAAGATGCTTTGACTGTTTCCCTACATCCAGCACACACACGAAGATGTGTTCTTGTATTCCGAGAGTGGGGAAGTTCCTCAAACTGACAGCAGCACCTGGATTCTATTAGTATCCCTTAGCTTCTGTTCCCTGAGTGTTCTTTTAGGCCAGGCCATGAGGGAAAGCTGGGGGTTGGGCTTGGAGGCCACGTAGCAGTGAGTGCCCCCTGATCCATTGAGGAAGTACTTAGAGGACTTCTCCCTAAAGGGGACACTTTTTCCTGCATTCATCTGGGTGCAGTGGGGCTGCACATCTCTCCCACACCTAAGAATGTGTTCTGGAATTCTGAGTGCAGGGAAGTTCCTCCAACTGACAGCAGCGCCTGGGTTCTAATTGAATCCCTTTGCTTGTCTTCCCTGATGGAAAGCCTAGGCGGGAGTGCGGGGGAAAGTGTGGTTTGGGCTCCAAAACCAAGTATTTGCGATGACCTCTCTATGGTTTGTGGAGGTGTTTAAACTACATCCCTAACCTGGGAACACCTGTGCCCCCATAAAGATCCGTGGAGTCTGTTTCCACACCTCCAGCACACACACGAACACTTGCACAGTTATCCTGAGAGTGGGCAGCCTCCTCCAACTGAGAGCAGGGCCTTGGTTCTTATAAAATCGCTTAACTTGTCTACCCTGTTTGGTTGCCTGATACGGAGTGCTGGGGAAAGGGTGGGTTGGGCTCTAAATCCAAGTATTAGCGAGTGCTTCTCCATGGGATTTGGAGGTTATTAACCAAAAGCCCACAACATGGGAATACCTGTGCTCCTTGAAAAAAGCGTGGACTCTGTATCCCCACCACCAGAACACACATGAAGAAGTTTTCTGCTCTCCTGAGTGTGGGCTGGCAATTTCAGGTGACAGAAGCGGCTGGGTTCTAATAGAATCCCTTAGCTTGTAATCCCTGAGTGTTTCCCTAGGACTGACTCTGAGAGAAACCTGGGGGTTGGGCTTTGAGGCCAAATAGTAGCGAGTGTCCCCGATGGACTGAGGAAGTATTTAGATGAATTCTCCATAAAGGGAAACACCTGAGCACCCATTCATCTGCGTGGAGTGGGGCTTCAAATCTCCCCACCACACAAGGTTGGGTTCCAGTATCCTGAGGGTGGGGTAGTTCCTCCAACTGACATCAGCGTCTTGGTTTGAATAGAATCCCTTTGCTTGTCTTCCCTGATGGTTTGCCTAGGCCACTGTGTGGTTGAAAGTGGGATTTGGGATCTAAAACTAAGTATTAGCGTGTGCCTCTCCATGGGTAGTGGAGATGTTTAAACTACAACTCACAACTTGGGAATTACTGTGACCCCTGAAAAATGCGTGTGCTATGTTTCCCCACGTCCAGCACACACAGGAAGAAGTGTTCTGGGGTTCTGAGTGTGGGGAGGTTCCTCCAACAGACAGCAGCACCTGGGTTGTAATAGAATCCTTTGGCTTGACTTCCCTAAGTGTTTTCCTAGGCCTAGCAGTAAGCGATGGTGGGGGATGGGCTCTAAAGCCAAGTATTAGCGAGTGCATCTCTGTGGGTAGTGGAGGGTTTTAAACTACTTCCCCAACCTTGGAACACCTGTGCCCCATAAAGATGCGTGGAATCTGTTTCCCCACCTCCAGCACACACACGGAGACGTGCTCAGGTATCCTGATTGTGGGGAGGCTCCTCCAAATGACAGCAGCGCCTGGGTTCTAAAAGAATCCCTTAGCTTGTCTTCCCTGATGGCATGCCTAGGCTGGAGAGTGGGGGAAAGTGGGGGTTGGGCTCTAAACCAAGGATAAGCGAGAGCCTATCCATGGGATGTGGGTTTTTAACCTACAACCCACAACCATGGAATAAATGTGCCCCCTGAAAGATGCTTTGACTGTTTCCCTACATCCAGCACACACACGAAGATTTGTTCTTGTATTCTGAATGTGGGGAAGTTCCTCAAACTGACAGCAGCACCTGGATTCTATTAGTATCCCTTACCTTCTGTTCCCTGAGTGTTCTTTTAGGCCAGGCCATGAGGGAAAGCTGGGGGTTGGGCTTGGAGGCCACGTAGCAGTGAGTGCCCCCTGATCCATTGAGGAAGTACTTAGAGGACTTCTCCCTAAAGGGAACACCTTTTCCTGCATTCATCTGGGTGCAGTGGGGCTGCACATCTCTCCCACTATTAAGAATGTGTTCTGGAATTCTGAGTGCAGGGAAGTTCCTCCAACTGACAGCAGCGCCTGGGTTCTAATTGAATCCCTTTGCTTGTCTTCCCTGATGGAAAGCCTAGGCGGGAGTGCGGGGGAAAGTGTGGTTTGGGCTCCAAAACCAAGTATTTGCGATGACCTCTCTATGGTTTGTGGAGGTGTTTAAACTACATCCCTAACCTGGGAACACCTGTGCGCCCATAAAGATACGTGGAGTCTGTTTCCACACCTCCAGCACACACACGAACACTTGCACAGTTATCCAGAGAGTGGGCAGCCTCCTCCAACTGAGAGCAGGGCCTTGGTTCTTATATAATCGCTTAACTTCTCTACCCTGTTTGGTTGCCTGATACGGAGTGCTGGGGAAAGGGTGGGTTGGGCTCTAAATCCAAGTATTAGCGAGTGCTTCTCCATGGGATTTGGAGGTTATTAACCAAAAGCCCACAACATGGGAATACCTGTGCTCCTTGAAAAAAGCGTGGACTCTGTATCCCCACCACCAGAACACACATGAAGAAGTTTTCTGCTATCCTGAGTGTGGGCTGGCAATTTCAGGTGACAGAAGCGGCTGGGTTCTAATAGAATCCCTTAGCTTGTAATCCCTGAGTGTTTCCCTAGGACTGACTCTGAGAGAAACCTGGGGGTTGGGCTTTGAGGCCAAATAGTAGCGAGTGTCCCCGATGGACTGAGGAAGTATTTAGATGAATTCTCCATAAAGGGAAACACCTGAGCACCCATTCATCTGCGTGGAGTGGGGCTTCAAATCTCCCCACCACACAAGGTTGGGTTCCAGTATCCTGAGGGTGGGGTAGTTCCTCCAACTGACATCAGCATCTTGGTTTGAATAGAATCCCTTTGCTTGTCTTCCCTGATGGTTTGCCTAGGCCAGTGTGTGGTTGAAAGTGGGATTTGGGATCTAAAACTAAGTATTAGCGTGTGCCTCTCCATGGGTAGTGGAGATGTTTAAACTACAACCCACAACTTGGGAATTACTGTGACCCCTGAAAAATGCGTGTGCTATGTTTCCCCACGTCCAGCACACACAGGAAGAAGTGTTCTGGGGTTCTGAGTGTGGGGAGGTTCCTCCAACAGACAGCAGCACCTGGGTTGTAATAGAATCCCTTCGCTTGACTTCCCTAAGTGTATTCCTAGGCCTAGCAGTAAGCGATGGTGGGGGATGGGCTCTAAAGCCAAGTATTAGCGAGTGCATCTCTGTGGGTAGTGGAGGGTTTTAAACTACTTCCCCAACCTTGGAACACCTGTGCCCCATAAAGATGCGTGGAATCTGTTTCCCCACCTCCAGCACACACACGGAGACGTGCTCAGGTATCCTGATTGTGATGAGGTTCCTCCAAATGACAGCAGCGCCTGGGTTCTAAAACAATCCCTTAGCTTGTCTTCCCTGATGGCATGCCTAGGCTGGAGAGTGGGGGAAAGTGGGGGTTGGGCTCTAAACCAAGTATAAGCGAGAGCCTATCCATGGGATGTGGGTTTTTAACCTACAACCCACAACCATGGAATAAATGTGCCCCCTGAAAGATGCTTTGACTGTTTCCCTACATCCAGCACACACACGAAGATGTGTTCTTGTATTCCGAGTGTGGGGAAGTTCCTCAAACTGACAGCAGCACCTGGATTCTACTAGTATCCCTTAGCTTCTGTTCCCTGAGTGTTCTTTTAGGCCAGGCCATGAGGGAAAGCTGGGGGTTGGGCTTGGAGGCCACGTAGCAGTGAGTGCCCCCTGATCCATTGAGGAAGTACTTAGAGGACTTCTCCCTAAAGGGGACACCTTTTCCTGCATTCATCTGGGTGCAGTGGGGCTGCACATCTCTCCCACACCTAAGAATGTGTTCTGGAATTCTGAGTGCAGGGAAGTTCCTCCAACTGACAGCAGCGCCTGGGTTCTAATTGAATCCCTTTGCTTGTCTTCCCTGATGGAAAGCCTAGGCGGGAGTGCGGGGGAAAGTGTGGTTTGGGCTCCAAAACCAAGTATTTGCGATGACCTCTCTATGGTTTGTGGAGGTGTTTAAACTACATCCCTAACCTGGGAACACCTGTGTCCCCATAAAGATCCGTGGAGTCTGTTTCCACACCTCCAGCACACACACGAACACTTGCACAGTTATCCTGAGAGTGGGCAGCCTCCTCCAACTGAGAGCAGGGCCTTGGTTCTTATAAAATCGCTTAACTTGTCTACCCTGTTTGGTTGCCTGATACGGAGTGCTGGGGAAAGGGTGGGTTGGGCTCTAAATCCAAGTATTAGCGAGTGCTTCTCCATGGGATTTGGAGGTTATTAACCAAAAGCCCACAACATGGGAATACCTGTGCTCCTTGAAAAAAGCGTGGACTCTGTATCCCCACCACCAGAACACACATGAAGAAGTTTCCTGCTATCCTGAGTGTGGGCTGGCAATTTCAGGTGACAGAAGCGGCTGGGTTCTAATAGAATCCCTTAGCTTGTAATCCCTGAGTGTTTCCCTAGGACTGACTCTGAGAGAAACCTGGGGGTTGGGCTTTGAGGCCAAATAGTAACGAGTGTCCCTGATGGACTGAGGAAGTATTTAGATGAATTCTCCATAAAGGGAAACACCTGAGCACCCATTCATCTGCGTGGAGTGGGGCTTCAAATCTCCCCACCACACAAGGTTGGGTTCCAGTATCCTGAGGGTGGGGTAGTTCCTCCAACTGACATCAGCGTCTTGGTTTGAATAGAATCCCTTTGCTTGTCTTCCCTGATGGTTTGCCTAGGCCAGTGTGTGGTTGAAAGTGGGATTTGGGATCTAAAACTAAGTATTAGCGTGTGCCTCTCCATGGGTAGTGGAGATGTTTAAACTACAACCCACAACTTGGGAATTACTGTGACCCCTGAAAAATGCGTGTGCTATGTTTCCCCACGTCCAGCACACACAGGAAGAAGTGTTCTGGGGTTCTGAGTGTGGGGAGGTTCCTCCAACAGACAGCAGCACCTGGGTTGTAATAGAATCCCTTCGCTTGACTTCCCTAAGTGTTTTCCTAGGCCTAGCAGTAAGCGATGGTGGGGGATGGGCTCTAAAGCCAAGTATTAGCGAGTGCATCTCTGTGGGTAGTGGAGGGTTTTAAACTACTTCCTCAACCTTGGAACACCTGTGCCCCATAAAGATGCGTGGAATCTGTTTCCCCACCTCCAGCACACACACGGAGACGTGCTCAGGTATCCTGATTGTGGGGAGGTTCTTCCAAATGACAGCAGCGCCTGGGTTCTAAAAGAATCCCTTAGCTTGTCTTCCCTGATGGCATGCCTAGGCTGGAGAGTGGGGGAAAGTGGGGGTTGGGCTCTAAACCAAGTATAAGCGAGAGCCTATCCATGGGATGTGGGTTTTTAACCTACAACCCACAACCATGGAATAAATGTGCCCCCTGAAAAATGCTTTGACTGTTTCCCTACATCCAGCACACACACGAAGATGTGTTCTTGTATTCCGAGTGTGGGGAAGTTCCTCAAACTGACAGCAGCACCTGAATTCTATTAGTATCCCTTATCTTCTGTTCCCTGAGTGTTCTTTTAGGCCAGGCCATGAGGGAAAGCTGGGGGTTGGGCTTGGGGGCCACGTAGCAGTGAGTGCCCCCTGATCCATTGAGGAAGTACTTAGAGGACTTGTCCCTAAAGGGAACACCTTTTCCTGCATTCATCTGGGTGCAGTGGGGCTGCACAACTCTCCCACACCTAAGAATGTGTTCTGGAATTCTGAGTGCAGGGAAGTTCCTCCAACTGACAGCAGCGCCTGGGTTCTAATTGAATCCCTTTGCTTGTCTTCCCTGATGGAAAGCCTAGGCGGGAGTGCGGGGGAAAGTGTGGTTTGGGCTCCAAAACCAAGTATTTGCGATGACCTCTCTATGGTTTGTGGAGGTGTTTAAACTACATCCCTAACCTGGGAACACCTGTGCCCCCATTAAGATCCGTGGAGTCTGTTTCCACACCTCCAGCACACACACGAACACTTGCAAAGTTATCCTGAGAGTGGGCTGCCTCCTCCAACTGAGAGCAGGGCCTTGGTTCTTATAAAATCGCTTAACTTGTCTACCCTGTTTGGTTGCCTGATACGGAGTGCTGGGGAAAGGGTGGGTTGGGCTCTAAATCCAAGTATTAGCGAGTGCTTCTCCATGGGATTTGGAGGTTATTAACCAAAACCCCACAACATGGGAATACCTGTGCTCCTTGAAAAAAGCGTGGACTCTGTATCCCCACCACCAGAACACACTTGAAGAAGTTTTCTGCTATCCTGAGTGTGTGCTGGCTATTTCAGGTGACAGAAGCGGCTGGGTTCTAATAGAATCCCTTAGCTTGTAATCCCTGAGTGTTTCCCTAGGACTGACTCTGAGAGAAACCTGGGGGTTGGGCTTTGAGGCCAAATAGTAGCGAGTGTCCCCGATGGACTGAGGAAGTATTTAGATGAATTCTCCATAAAGGGAAACACCTGAGCACCCATTCATCTGCGTGGAGTGGGGCTTCAAATCTCCCCACCACACAAGGTTGGGTTCCAGTATCCTGAGGGTGGGGTAGTTCCTCCAACTGACATCAGCATCTTGGTTTGAATAGAATCCCTTTGCTTGTCTTCCCTGATGGTTTGCCTAGGCCAGTGTGTGGTTGAAAGTGGGATTTGGGATCTAAAACTAAGTATTAGCGTGTGCCTCTCCATGGGTAGTGGAGATGTTTAAACTACAACCCACAACTTGGGAATTACTGTGACCCCTGAAAAATGCGTGTGCTTTGTTTCCCCACGTCCAGCACACACAGGAAGAAGTGTTCTGGGGTTCTGAGTGTGGGGAGGTTCCTCCAACAGACAGCAGCACCTGGGTTGTAATAGAATCCCTTAGCTTGACTTCCCTAAGTGTTTTCCTAGGCCTAGCAGTAAGCGATGGTGGGGGATGGGCTCTAAAGCCAAGTATTAGCGAGTGCATCTCTGTGGGTAGTGGAGGGTTTTAAACTACTTCCCCAACCTTGGAACACCTGTGCCCCATAAAGATGCGTGGAATCTGTTTCCCCACCTCCAGCACACACACAGAGACGTGCTCAGGTATCCTGATTGTGGGGAGGCTCCTCCAAATGACAGCAGCGCCTGGGTTCTAAAGAATCCCTTAGCTTCTCTTCCCTGATGGCATGCCTAGGCTGGAGAGTGGGGGAATGTGGGTGTTGGGCTCTAAACCAAGTATAAGCGAGAGCCTATCCATGGGATGTGGGTTTTTAACCTACAACCCACAACCATGGAATAAATGTGCCCCCTGAAAGATGCTTTGACTGTCTCCCTACATCCAGCACACACACGAAGATGTGTTCTGGTATTCTGAGTGTGGGGAAGTTCCTCAAACTGACAGCAACACCTGGATTCTATTAGTATCCCTTAGCTTTTGTTCCCTGAGTGTTCTTTTAGGCCAGGCCATGTGGGAAAGCTGGGGGTTGGGCTTGGGGCCACGTAGCAGTGAGTGCCCCCTGATCCATTGAGGAAGTACTTAGAGGACTTGTCCCTAAAGGGAACACCTTTTCCTGCATTCATCTGGGTGCAATGGGGCTGCACAACTCTCCCACACCTAAGAATGTGTTCTGGAATTCTGAGTGCAGGGAAGTTCCTCCAACTGACAGCAGCGCCTGGGTTCTAATTGAATCCCTTTGCTTGTCTTCCCTGATGGAAAGCCTAGGCGGGAGTGCGGGGGAAAGTGTGGTTTGGGCTCCAAAACCAAGTATTTGCGATGACCTCTCTATGGTTTGTGGAGGTGTTTAAACTACATCCCTAACCTGGGAACACCTGTGCCCCCATTAAGATCCGTGGAGTCTGTTTCCACACCTCCAGCACACACACGAACACTTGCAAAGTTATCCTGAGAGTGGGCAGCCTCCTCCAACTGAGAGCAGGGCCTTGGTTCTTATAAAATCGCTTAACTTGTCTACCCTGTTTGGTTGCCTGATACGGAGTGCTGGGGAAAGGGTGGGTTGGGCTCTAAATCCAAGTATTAGCTACTGCTTCTCCATGGGATTTGGAGGTTATTAACCAAAACCCCACAACATGGGAATACCTGTGCTCCTTGAAAAAAGCGTGGACTCTGTATCCCCACCACCAGAACACACTTGAAGAAGTTTTCTGCTATCCTGAGTGTGTGCTGGCTATTTCAGGTGACAGAAGCGGCTGGGTTCTAATAGAATCCCTTAGCTTGTAATCCCTGAGTGTTTCCCTAGGACTGACTCTGAGAGAAACCTGGGGGTTGGGCTTTGAGGCCAAATAGTAGCGAGTGTCCCCGATGGACTGAGGAAGTATTTAGATGAATTCTCCATAAAGGGAAACACCTGAGCACCCATTCATCTGCGTGGAGTGGGGCTTCAAATCTCCCCACCACACAAGGTTGGGTTCCAGTATCCTGAGGGTGGGGTAGTTCCTCCAACTGACATCAGCGTCTTGGTTTGAATAGAATCCCTTTGCTTGTCTTCCCTGATGGTTTGCCTAGGCCAGTGTGTGGTTGAAAGTGGGATTTGGGATCTAAAACTAAGTATTAGCGTGTGCCTCTCCATGGGTAGTGGAGATGTTTAAACTACAACCCACAACTTGGGAATTACTGTGACCCCTGAAAAATGCGTGTGCTATGTTTCCCCACGTCCAGCACACACAGGAAGAAGTGTTCTGGGGTTCTGAGTGTGGGGAGGTTCCTCCAACAGACAGCAGCACCTGGGTTGTAATAGAATCCCTTAGCTTGACTTCCCTAAGTGTTTTCCTAGGCCTAGCAGTAAGCGATGGTGGGGGATGGGCTCTAAAGCCAAGTATTAGCGAGTGCATCTCTGTGGGTAGTGGAGGGTTTTAAACTACTTCCCCAACCTTGGAACACCTGTGCCCCATAAAGATGCGTGGAATCTGTTTCCCCACCTCCAGCACACACACAGTGACTTGCTCAGGTATCCTGATTGTGGGGAGGCTCCTCCAAATGACAGCAGCGCCTGGGTTCTAAAAGAATCCCTTAGCTTGTCTTCATTGATGGCATGGCTAGGCTGGAGAGTGGGGAAAGTGGGGGTTGGGCTCTAAACCAAGTATAAGCGAGAGCCTATCCATGGGATGTGGGTTTTTAACCTACAACCCACAACCATGGAATAAATGTGCCCCCTGAAAGATGCTTTGACTGTTTCCCTACATCCAGCACACACATGAAGATGTGTTCTGGTATTCTGAGTGTGGGGAAGTTCCTCAAACTGACAGCAACACCTGGATTCTATTAGTATCCCTTAGCTTCTGTTCCCTGAGTGTTCTTTTAGGCCAGGCCATGAGGGAAAGCTGGGGGTTGGGCTTGGGGGCCACGTAGCAGTGAGTGCCCCCTGATCCATTGAGGAAGTACTTAGAGGACTTGTCCCTAAAGGGAACACCTTTTCCTGCATTCATCTGGGTGCAGTGGGGCTGCACAACTCTCCCACACCTAAGAATGTGTTCTGGAATTCTGAGTGCAGGGAAGTTCCTCCAACTGACAGCAGCGCCTGGGTTCTAATTGAATCCCTTTGCTTGTCTTCCCTGATGGAAAGCCTAGGCCGGAGTGCGGGGGAAAGTGTGGTTTGGGCTCCAAAACCAAGTATTTGCGATGACCTCTCTATGGTTTGTGGAGGTGTTTAAACTACATCCCTAACCTGGGAACACCTGTGCCCCCATAAAGATCCGTGGAGTCTGTTTCCACACCTCCAGCACACACACGAACACTTGCAAAGTTATCCTGAGAGTGGGCAGCCTCCTCCAACTGAGAGCAGGGCCTTGGTTCTTATAAAATCGCTTAACTTGTCTACCCTGTTTGGTTGCCTGATACGGAGTGCTGGGGAAAGGGTGGGTTGGGCTCTAAATGCAAGTATTAGCGAGTGCTTCTCCATGGGATTTGGAGGTTATTAACCAAAAGCCCACAACATGGGAATACCTGTGCTCCTTGAAAAAAGCGTGGACTCTGTATCCCCACCACAAGAACTCACATGAAGAAATTTTCTGCTATCCTGAGTGTGGGCTGGCAATTTCAGGTGACAGAAGCGGCTGGGTTCTAATAGAATCCCTTAGCTTGTAATCCCTGAGTGTTTCCCTAGGACTGACTCTGAGAGAAACCTGGGGGTTGGGCTTTGAGGCCAAGTAGTAGCGAGTGTCCCCGATGGACTGAGGAAGTATTTAGATGAATTCTCCATAAAGGGAAACACCTGAGCACCCATTCATCTGCGTGGAGTGGGGCTTCAAATCTCCCCACCACACAAGGTTGGGTTCCAGTATCCTGAGGGTCGGGTTGTTCCTCCAACTGACATCAGCTTCTTGGTTTTAATAGAATCAAATTCCTTATCTTCCCTGATGGTTTGCCTAGGCCAGTGTGTGGTTGAAAGTGGGATTTGGGATCTAAAACTAAGTATTAGCGTGTGCCTCTCCATGGGTAGTGGAGATGTTTAAACTACAACCCACAACTTGGGAATTACTGTGACCCCTGAAAAATGCGTGTGCTATGTTTCCCCACGTCCAGCACACACAGGAAGAAGTGTTCTGGGGTTGTAAGTGTGGGGAGGTTCCTCCAACAGACAGCAGCACCTGGGTTGTAATAGAATCCCTTAGCTTGACTTCCCTAAGTGAATTCCTAGGCCTAGCAGTAAGCGATGGTGGGGGATGGGCTCTAAAGCCAAGTATTAGCGAGTGCATCTCTGTGGGTAGTGGAGGGTTTTAAACTACTTCCCCAACCTTGGAACACCTGTGCCCCATAAAGATGCGTGGAATCTGTTTCCCCACCTCCAGCACACACACGGAGACGTGATCAGGTATCCTGATTGTGGGGAGGCTCCTCCAAATGACAGCAGCGCCTGGGTTCTAAAAGAATCCCTTAGCTTGTCTTCATTGATGGCATGGCTAGGCTGGAGAGTGGGGAAAGTGGGGGATGGGCTCTAAACCAAGTATAAGCGAGAGCCTATCCATGGGATGTGGGTTTTTAACCTACAACCCACAACCATGGAATAAATGTGCCCCCTGAAAGATGCTTTGACTGTTTCCCTACATCCAGCACACACACGAAGATGTGTTCTGGTATTCTGAGTGTGGGGAAGTTCCTCAAACTGACAGCAGCACCTGGATTCTATTAGTATCCCTTAGCTTCTGTTCCCTGAGTGTTCTTTTAGGCCAGGCCATGAGGGAAAGCTGGGGGTTGGGCTTGGAGGCCACGTAGCAGTGAGTGCCCCCTGATCCATTGAGGAAGTACTTAGAGGACTTCTCCCTAAAGGGAACACGTTTTCCTGCATTCATCTGGGTGCAGTGGGGCTGCACATCTCTCCCACACCTAAGAATGTGTTCTGGAATTCTGAGTGCAGGGAAGTTCCTCCAACTGACAGCAGCGCCTGGGTTCTAATTGAATCCCTTTGCTTGTCTTCCCTGATGGAAAGCCTAGGCGGGAGTGCGGGGGAAAGTGTGGTTTGGGCTCCAAAACCAAGTATTTGCGATGACCTCTCTATGGTTTGTGGAGGTGTTTAAACTACATCCCTAACCTGGGAACACCTGTGCCCCCATAAAGATCCGTGGAGTCTGTTTCCACACCTCCAGCACACACACGAACACTTGCACAGTTATCCTGAGAGTGGGCAGCCTCCTCCAACTGAGAGCAGGGCCTTGGTTCTTATAAAATCGCTTAACTTGTCTACCCTGTTTGGTTGCCTGATACGGAGTGCTGGGGAAAGGGTGGGTTGGGCTCTAAATCCAAGTATTAGCGAGTGCTTCTCCATGGGATTTGGAGGTTATTAACCAAAAGCCCACAACATGGGAATACCTGTGCTCCTTGAAAAAAGCGTGGACTCTGTATCCCCACCACCAGAACACACATGAAGAAGTTTTCTGCTATCCTGAGTGTGGGCTGGCAATTTCAGGTGACAGAAGCGGCTGGGTTCTAATAGAATCCCTTAGCTTGTAATCCCTGAGTGTTTCCCTAGGACTGACTCTGAGAGAAACCTGGGGGTTGGGCTTTGAGGCCAAATAGTAGCGAGTGTCCCCGATGGACTGAGGAAGTATTTAGATGAATTCTCCATAAAGGGAAACACCTGAGCACCCATTCATCTGCGTGGAGTGGGGCTTCAAATCTCCCCACCACACAAGGTTGGGTTCCAGTATCCTGAGGGTGGGGTAGTTCCTCCAACTGACATCAGCGTCTTGGTTTGAATAGAATCCCTTTGCTTGTCTTCCCTGATGGTTTGCCTAGGCCAGTGTGTGGTTGAAAGTGGGATTTGGGATCTAAAACTAAGTATTAGCGTGTGCCTCTCCATGGGTAGTGGAGATGTTTAAACTACAACCCACAACTTGGGAATTACTGTGACCCCTGAAAAATGTGTGTGCTATGTTTCCCCACGTCCAGCACACACAGGAAGAAGTGTTCTGGGGTTCTGAGTGTGGGGAGGTTCCTCCAACAGACAGCAGCACCTGGGTTGTAATAGAATCCCTTAGCTTGACTTCCCTAAGTGTTTTCCTAGGCCTAGCAGTAAGCGATGGTGGGGGATGGGCTCTAAAGCCAAGTATTAGCGAGTGCATCTCTGTGGGTAGTGGAGGGATTTAAACTACTTCCCCAACCTTGGAACATCTGTGCCCCATAAAGATGCGTGGAATCTGTTTCCCCACCTCCAGCACACACACGGAGACGTGCTCAGGTATCCTGATTGTGGGGAGGCTCCTCCAAATGACAGCAGCGCCTGGGTTCTAAAAGAATCCCTTAGCTTGTCTTCCCTGATGGCTTGGCTAGGCTGGAGAGTGGGGGAAAGTGGGTGTTGGGCTCTAAACCAAGTATAAGCGAGAGCCTATCCATGGGATGTGGGTTTTTAACCTACAACCCACAACCATGGAATAAATGTGCCCCCTGAAAGATGCTTTGACTGTTTCCCTACATCCAGCACACACACGAAGATGTGTTCTGGTATTCTGAGTGTGGGGAAGTTCCTCAAACTGACAGCAGCACCTGGATTCCATTAGTATCCCTTAGCTTCTGTTCCCTGAGTGTTCTCTTAGACCAGGCCATGAGGGAAAGCTGGGGGTTGGGCTTGGAGGCCACGTAGCAGTGAGTGCCCCCTGATCCATTGAGGAAGTACTTAGAGGACTTCTCCCTAAAGGGAGCACATTTTCCTGCATTCATCTGGTTGCAGTTGGGCTGCACATCTCTCCCACACCTAAGAATGTGTTCTGGAATTCTGAGTGCAGGGAATTTCCTCCAACTGACAGCAGCACCTTGGTTCTAATTCAATTCCATTGCTTGTCTTCCCTGATGGAAAGCCTAGGCGGGAGTGCGGGGGAAAGTGTGGTTTGGGCTCCAAACCAAGTATTTGCGATGACCTCTCTATGGTTTGTGGAGGTGTTTAAACTACATCCCTAACCTGGGAACACCTGTGCCCCCATAAAGATCCGTGGAGTCTGTTTCCACACCTCCAGCACACACACGAACACTTGCACAGTTATCCTGAGAGTGGGCAGCCTCCTCCAACTGAGAGCAGGGCCTTGGTTCTTATAAATTCGCTTAACTTGTCTACCCTGTTTGGTTGCCTGATACGGAGTGCTGGGGAAAGGGTGGGTTGGGCTCTAAATCCAAGTATTAGCGAGTGCTTCTCCATGGGATTTGGAGGTTATTAACCAAAAGCCCACAACTTGGGAATACCTGTGCTCCTTGAAAAAAGCGTGGACTCTGTATCCCCACCACCAGAACACACATGAAGAAGTTTTCTGCTATCCTGAGTGTGGGCTGGCAATTTCAGGTGACAGAAGCGGCTGGGTTCTAATAGAATCCCTTAGCTTGTAATCCCTGAGTGTTTCCCTAGGACTGACTCTGAGAGAAACCTGGGGGTTGGGCTTTGAGGCCAAATAGTAGCGAGTGTCCCCGATGGACTGAGGAAGTATTTAGATGAATTCTCCATAAAGGGAAACACCTGAGCACCCATTCATCTGCGTGGAGTGGGGCTTCAAATCTCCCCACCACACAAGGTTGGGTTCCAGTATCCTGAGGGTGGGGTAGTTCCTCCAACTGACATCAGCGTCTTGGTTTGAATAGAATCCCTTTGCTTGTCTTCCCTGATGGTTTGCCTAGGCCAGTGTGTGGTTGAAATTGGGATTTGGGATCTAAAACTAAGTATTAGCGTGTGCCTCTCCATGGGTAGTGGAGATGTTTAAACTACAACCCACAACTTGGGAATTACTGTGACCCCTGAAAAATGCGTGTGCTATGTTTCCCCACGTCCAGCACACACAGGAAGAAGTGTTCTGGGGTTGTGAGTGTGGGGAGGTTCCTCCAACAGACAGCAGCACCTGGGTTGTAATAGAATCCCTTAGCTTGACTTCCCTAAGTGTTTCCCTAGGCCTAGCAGTAAGCGATGGTGGGGGATGGGCTCTAAAGCCAAGTAATAGCGAGTGCATCTCTGTGGGTAGTGGAGGGTTTTAAACTACTTCCCCAACCTTGGAACACCTGTGCCCCATAAAGATGCGTGGAATCTGTTTCCCCACCTCCAGCACACACACGGAGACGTGCTCAGTTATCCTGATTGTGGGGAGGCTCCTCCAAATGACAGCAGCGCCTGGGTTCTAAAAGAATCCCTTAGCTTGTCTTCCCTGATGGCATGGCTAGGCTGGAGAGTGGGGGAAAGTGGGGGTTGGGCTCTAAACCAAGTATAAGCGAGAGCCTATCCATGGGATGTGGGTTTTTAACCTACAACCCACAACCATGGATTAAATGTGCCCCCTGAAAATGCTTTGACTGTTTCCCTACATCCAGCACACACACGAAGATGTGTTCTTGTATTCTGAGTGTGGGGATGTTCCTCAAACTGACAGCAGCACCTGGATTCTATTACTATCCCTTAGCTTCTGTTCCCTGAGTGTTCTTTTAGGCCAGGCCATGAGGGAAAGCTGGGGGTTGGGCTTGGAGGCCACGTAGCAGTGAGTGCCCCCTGATTCATTGAGGAAGTACTTAGAGGACTTCTCCCTAAAGGGAACACCTTTTCCTGCATTCATCTGGGGGCAGTGGGGCTGCACATCTCTCCCACACCTAAGAATGTGTTCTGGAATTCTGAGTGCAGGGAAGTTCCTCCAACTGACAGCAGCGCCTGGGTTCTAATTGAATCCTTTGCTTGTCTTCCCTGATGGAAAGCCTAGGCGGGAGTGCGGGGGAAAGTGTGGTTTGGGCTCCAAAACCAAGTATTTGCGATGACCTCTCTATGGTTTGTGGAGGTGTTTAAACTACATCCCTAACCTGGGAACACCTGTGCCCACATAAAGATCCGTGGAGTCTGTTTCCACACCTCCAGCACACACACGAACACTTGCACAGTTATCCTGAGAGTGGGCAGCCTCCTCCAACTGAGAGCAGGGCCTTGGTTCTTATAAAATCGCTTAACTTGTCTACCCTGTTTGGTTGCCTGATACGGAGTGCTGGGGAAAGGGTGGGTTGGGCTCTAAATCCAAGTATTAGCGAGTGCTTCTCCATGGGATTTGGAGGTTATTAACCA
Source organism: Vicugna pacos (assembly GCF_048564905.1). Taxonomy (NCBI): domain Eukaryota; kingdom Metazoa; phylum Chordata; class Mammalia; order Artiodactyla; family Camelidae; genus Vicugna; species Vicugna pacos. The sequence goes on from NW_027328740.1 coordinate 24,171,002, forward strand.
AAAGCCCACAACATGGGAATACCTGTGCTCCTTGAAAAAAGCGTGGACTCTGTATCCCCACCACCAGAACACACATGAAGAAGTTTTCTGCTATCCTGAGTGTGGGCTGGCAATTTCAGGTGACAGAAGCGGCTGGGTTCTAATAGAATCCCTTAGCTTGTAATCCCTGAGTGTTTCCCTAGGACTGAATCTGAGAGAAACCTGGGGGTTGGGCTTTGAGGCCAAATAGTAGCGAGTGTCCCCGATGGACTGAGGAAGTATTTAGATGAATTCTCCATAAAGGGAAACACCTGAGCACCTATTCATCTGCGTGGAGTGGGGCTTCAAATGTCCCCACCACACAAGTTTGGGTTCCAGTATCCTGAGGGTGGGGTAGTTCCTCCAACTGACATCAGCGTCTTGGTTTGAATAGAATCCCTTTGCTTGTCTTCCCTGATGGTTTGCCTAGGCCAGTGTGTGGTTGAAAGTGGGATTTGGGATCTAAAACTAAGTATTAGCGTGTGCCTCTCCATGGGTAGTGGAGATGTTTAAACTACAACCCACAACTTGGGAATTACTGTGACCCCTGAAAAATGCGTGTGCTATGTTTCCCCACGCCCAGCACACACAGGAAGAAGTGTTCTGGGGTTCTGAGTGTGGGGAGGTTCCTCCAACAGACAGCAGCACCTGGGATGTAATAGAATCCCTTAGCTTGACTTCCCTAAGTGTTTTCCTAGGCCTAGCAGTAAGCGATGGTGGGGGATGGGCTCTAAAGCCAAGTATTAGCGAGTGCATCTCTGTGGGTAGTGGAGGGTTTTAAACTACTTCCCCAACCTTGGAACACCTGTGCCCCATAAAGATGCGTGGAATCTGTTTCCCCACCTCCAGCACACACACGGAGACGTACTCAGGTATCCTGATTGTGGGGAGGCTCCTCCAAATGACAGCAGCGCCTGGGATCTAAAGAATCCCTTAGCTTGTCTTCCCTGATGGCATACCTAGGCTGGAGAGTGGGGGAATGTGGGTGTTGGGCTCTAAACCAAGTATAAGCGAGAGCCTATCCATGGGATGTGGGTTTTTAACCTACAACCCACAACCATGGAATAAATGTGCCCCCTGAAAGATGCTTTGACTCTTTCCCTACATCCAGCACACACACGAAGGTTTGTTCTGGTATTCTGAGTGTGGGGAAGTTCCTCAAACTGACAGCAGCACCTGGATTCCATTAGTATCCCTTAGCTTCTGTTCCCTGAGTGTTCTCTTAGACCAGGCCATGAGGGAAAGCTGGGGGTTGGGCTTGGAGGCCACGTAGCAGTGAGTGCCCCCTGATCCATTGAGGAAGTACTTAGAGGACTTCTCCCTAATCGGAACACCTTTTCCTCCATTCACCTGGTTGCAGTGGGGCTGCACATCTCTCCCACACCTAAGAATGTGTTCTGGAATTCTGAGTGCAGGGAAGTTCCTCCAACTGACAGCAGAGCCTCGGTTCTAATTGAATTCCTTTGCTTGTCTTCCCTGATGGAAAGCCTAGGCGGGAGTGCGGGGGAAAGTGTGGTTTGGGCTCCAAAACCAAGTATTTGCGATGACCTCTCTATGGTTTGTGGAGGTGTTTAAACTACATCCCTAACCTGGGAACACCTGTGCCCTCATAAAGATCCGTGGAGTCTGTTTCCACACCTCCAGCACACACACGAACACTTGCACAGTTATCCTGAGAGTGGGCAGCCTCCTCCAACTGAGAGCAGGGCCTTGGTTCTTATAAAATCGCTTAACTTGTCTACCCTGTTTGGTTGCCTGATACGGAGTGCTGGGGAAAGGGTGGGTTGGGCTCTAAATCCAAGTATTAGCGAGTGCTTCTCCATGGGATTTGGAGGTTATTAACCAAAAGCCCACAACATGGGAATACCTGTGCTCCTTGAAAAAAGCGTGGACTCTGTATCCCCACCACCAGAACACACTTGAAGAAATTTTCTGCTATCCTGAGTTTGGGCTGGCAATTTCAGGTGACAGAAGCGGCTGGGTTCTAATAGAATCCCTTAGCTTGTAATCCCTGAGTGTTTCCCTAGGACTGACTCTGAGAGAAACCTGGGGGTTGGGCTTTGAGGCCAAATAGTAGCGAGTGTCCCCGATGGACTGAGGAAGTATTTAGATGAATTCTCCATAAAGGGAAACACCTGAGCACCCATTCATCTGCGTGGAGTGGGGCTTCAAATCTCCCCACCACACAAGGTTGGGTTCCAGTATCCTGAGGGTGGGGTAGTTCCTCCAACTGACATCAGCATCTTGGTTTTAATAGAATCCCTTTGCTTGTCTTCCCTGATGGTTTGCCTAGGCCAGTGTGTGGTTGAAAGTGGGATTTGGGATCTAAAACTAAGTATTAGCGTGTGAATCTCCATGGGTAGTGGAGATGTTTAAACTACAACCCACAACTTGGGAATTACTGTGACCCCTGAAAAATGCGTGTGCTATGTTTCCCCACGTCCAGCACACACAGGAAGAAGTGTTCTGGGGTTGTGAGTGTGGGGAGGTTCCTCCAACAGACAGCAGCACCTGGGTTGTAATAGAATCCCTTAGCTTGACTTCCCTATGTGTTTTCCTAGGCCTAGCAGTAAGCGAAGGTGGGGGATGGGCTCTAAAGCCAAGTATTAGCGAGTGCATCTCTGTGTTTAGTGGAGGGTTTTAAACTACTTCCCCAACCTTGGAACACCTGTGCCCCATAAAGATGCGTGGAATCTGTTTCCCCACCTCCAGCAAACACACGGAGATGTGCTCAGGTATCCTGATTGTGGGCAGGCTCCTCCATATGACACCAGCGCCTGGGTTCTAAAAGAATCCCTTAGCTTGTCTTCCCTGATGGCATACCTAGGCTGGAGAGTGTGGGAAAGTGGGGATTGGGCTCTCAACCAAGTATAAGCGAGAGCCTATCCATGGGATGTGGGTTTTTTACCTACAACCCACAACCATGGAATAAATGTGCCCCCTGAAAGATGCTTTGACTGTTTCCCTACATCCAGCACACACACGAATATGTGTTCTGGTATTCTGAGTGTGGGGAAGATCCTCAAACTGACAGCAGCACCTGGATTCTATTAGTATCCCTTAGCTTCTGTTCCCTGAGTGTTCTTTTAGGCCAGGCCATGAGGGAAAGCTGGGGGTTGGGCTTGGAGGCCACGTAGCAGTGAGTGCCCCCTGATCCATTGAGGAAGTACTTAGAGGACTTCTCCCTAAAGGGAACACCTTTTCCTGCATTCATCTGGGTGCAGTGGGGCTGCACATCTCTCCCACACCTAAGAATGTGTTCTGGAATTCTGAGTGCAGGGAAGTTCCTCCAACTGACAGCAGCGCCTGGGTTCTAATTGAATCCCTTTGCTTGTCTTCCCTGATGGAAAGCCTAGGCGGGAGTGCGGGGGAAAGTGTGGTTTGGGCTCCAAAACCAAGTATTTGCGATGACCTCTCTATGGTTTGTGGAGGTGTTTAAACTACATCCCTAACCTGGGAACACCTGTGCCCCCATAAAGATCCGTGGAGTCTGTTTCCACACCTCCAGCACACACACGAACACTTGCACAGTTATCCTGAGAGTGGGCAGCCTCCTCCAACTGAGAGCAGGGCCTTGGTTCTTATAAAATCGCTTAACTTGTCTACCCTGTTTGGTTGCCTGATACGGAGTGCTGGGGAAAGGGTGGGTTGGGCTCTAAGTCCAAGTATTAGCGAGTGCTTCTCCATGGGATTTGGAGGTTATTAACCAAAAGCCCACAAAATGGGAATACCTGTGCTCCTTGAAAAAAGCGTGGACTCTGTATCCCCACCACCAGAACACACATGAAGAAGTTTTCTGCTATCCTGAGTGTGGGCTGGCAATTTCTGGTGACAGAAGCGGCTGGGTTCTAATAGAATCCCTTAGCTTGTAATCCCTGAGTGTTTCCCTAGGACTGACGCTGAGAGAAACCTGGGGGTTGGGCTTTGAGGCCAAATAGTAGCGAGTGTCCCCGATGGACTGAGGAAGTATTTAGATGAATTCTCCATAAAGGGAAACACCTGAGCACCCATTCATCTGCGTGGAGTGGGGCTTCAAATCTCCCCACCACACAAGGTTGGGTTCCAGTATCCTGAGGGTGGGGTAGTTCCTCCAACTGACATCAGCGTCTTGGTTTGAATAGAATCCCTTTGCCTGTCTTCCCTGATGCTTTGCCTAGGCCAGTGTGTGGTTGAAAGTGGGATTTGGGATCTAAAACTAAGTATTAGCGTGTGCCTCTCCATGGGTAGTGGAGATGTTTAAACTACAACCCACAACTTGGGAATTACTGTGACCCCTGAAAAATGCATGTGCTATGTTTCCCCACGTCCAGCACACACAGGAACTAGTGTTCTGGGGTTCTGAGTGTGGGGAGGTTCCTCCAACAGACAGCAGCACCTGGGTTGTAATAGAATCCCTTAGCTTGACTTCCCTAAGTGTTTTCCTAGGCCTAGCAGTAAGCGATGGTGGGGGATGGGCTCTAAAGCCAAGTATAAGCGAGTGCATCTCTGTGGGTTGTGGAGGGTTTTAAACTACTTCCCCAACCTTGGAACACCTGTGCCCCATAAAGATGCGTGGAATCTGTTTCCCCACCTCCAGCACACACACGGAGACGTGCTCAGGTATCCTGATTGTGGGGAGGCTCCTCCAAATGACAGCAGCACCTGGGTTCTAAAGAATCCCTTAGCTTGACTTCCCTGATGGCATGCCTAGGCTGGAGAGTGGGGGAATGTGGGTGTTGGGCTCTAAACCAAGTATAAGCGAGAGCCTATCCATGGGATGTGGGTTTTTAACCTACAACCCACAACCATGGAATAAATGTGCCCCCTGAAAGATGCTTTGACTCTTTCCCTACATCCAGCACACACACGAAGTTTTGTTCTGGTATTCTGAGTGTGGGGAAGTTCCTCAAACTGACAGCAGCACCTGGATTCCATTAGTATCCCTTAGCTTCTGTTCCCTGAGTGTTCTCTTAGACCAGGCCATGAGGGAAAGCTGGGGGTTGGGCTTGGAGGCCACGTAGCAGTGAGTGCCCCCTGATTCATTGAGGAAGTACTTAGAGGACTTCTCCCTAAAGGGAACACCTTTTCCTGCATTCATCTGGCTGCAGTGGGGCTGCACATCTGTCCCACACCTAAGAATGTGTTCTGGAATTCTGAGTGCAGGGAAGTTCCTCCAACTGACAGCAGCGCCTGGGTTCTAATTGAATCCCTTTGCTTGTCTTCCCTGATGGAAAGCCTAGGCGGGAGTGCGGGGGAAAGTGTGGTTTGGGCTCCAAAACCAAGTATTTGCGATGACCTCTCTATGGTTTGTGGAGGTGTTTAAACTACATCCCTAACCTGGGAACACCTGTGCCCCCATAAAGATCCGTGGAGTCTGTTTCCACACCTCCAGCACACACACGAACACTTGCACAGTTATCCTGAGAGTGGGCAGCCTCCTCCAACTGAGAGCAGGGCCTTGGTTCTTATAAAATCGCTTAACTTGTCTACCCTGTTTGGTTGCCTGATACGGAGTGCTGGGGAAAGGGTGGGTTGGGCTCTAAGTCCAAGTATTAGCGAGTGCTTCTCCATGGGATTTGGAGGTTATTAACCAAAAGCCCACAACATGGGAATACCTGTGCTCCTTGAAAAAAGCGTGGACTCTGTATCCCCACCACCAGAGCACACATGAAGAAGTTTTCTGCTATTCTGAGTGTGGGCTGGCAATTTCTGGTGACAGAAGCGGCTGGGTTCTAATAGAATCCCTTAGCTTGTAATCCCTGAGTGTTTCCCTAGGACTGACCCTGAGAGAAACCTGGGGGTTGGGCTTTGAGGCCAAATAGTAGCGAGTGTCCCCGATGGACTGAGGAAGTATTTAGATGAATTCTCCATAAAGGGAAACACCTGAGCACCCATTCATCTGCGTGGAGTGGGGCTTCAAATCTCCCCACCACACAAGGTTGGGTTCCAGTATCCTGAGGGTGGGGTAGTTCCGCCAACTGACATCAGCATCTTGGTTTTAATAGAATCCCTTTGCTTGTCTTCCCTGATGGTTTGCCTAGGCCAGTGTGTGGTTGAAATTGGGATTTGGGATCTAAAACTAAGTATTAGCGTGTGCCTCTCCATGGGTAGTGGAGATGTTTAAACTACAACCCACAACTTGGGAATTACTGTGACCCCTGAAAAATGCGTGTGCTATGTTTCCCCACGTCCAGCACACACAGGAAGAAGTGTTCTGGGGTTCTGAGTGTGGGGAGGTTCCTCCAACAGACAGCAGCACCTGGGTTGTAATAGAATCCCTTAGCTTGACTTCCCTAAGTGTTTTCCTAGGCCTAGCAGTAAGCGATGGTGGGGGATGGGCTCTAAAGCCAAGTATTAGCGAGTGCATCTCTGTGGGTAGTGGAGGGTTTTAAACTACTTCCCCAACCTTGGAACACCTGTGCCCCATAAAGATGCGTGGAATCTGTTTCTCCACCTCCAGCACACACAGGGAGACGTGCTCAGGTATCCTGATTGTGGGGAGGCTCCTCCAAATGACAGCAGCGCCTGGGTTCTAAAGAATCCCTTAGCTTGACTTCCCTGATGGCATGCCTAGGCTGGAGAGTGGGGGAATGTGGGTGTTGGGCTCTAAACCAAGTATAAGCGAGAGCCTATCCATGGGATGTGGGTTTTTAACCTACAACCCACAACCATGGAATAAATGTGCCCCCTGAAAGATGCTTTGAATCTTTCCCTACATCCAGCACACACACGAAATTTTGTTCTGGTATTCTGAGTGTGGGGAAGTTCCTCAAACTGACAGCAGCACCTGGATTCCATTAGTATCCCTTAGATTCTGTTCCCTGAGTGTTCTCTTAGGCCAGGCCATGAGGGAAAGCTGGGGGTTGGGCTTGGAGGCCACGTAGCAGTGAGTGCCCCCTGATCCATTGAGGAAGTACTTAGAGGACTTCTCCCTAAGGGAACACCTTTTCCTGCATTCATCTGGGTGCAGTGGGGCTGCACATCTCTCCCACACCTAAGAATGTGTTCTGGAATTCTGAGTGCAGGGAAGTTCCTCCAACTGACAGCAGCGCCTGGGTTCTAATTGAATCCCTTTGCTTGTCTTCCCTGATGGAAAGCCTAGGCGGGAGTGCGGGGGAAAGTGTGGTTTGGGCTCCAAAACCAAGTATTTGCGATGACCTCTCTATGGTTTGTGGAGGTGTTTAAACTACATCCCTAACCTGGGAACACCTGTGCCCCCATAAAGATCCGTGGAGTCTGTTTCCACACCTCCAGCACACACACGAACACTTGCACAGTTATCCTGAGAGTGGGCAGCCTCCTCCAACTGAGAGCAGGGCCTTGGTTCTTATAAAATCGCTTAACTTGTCTACCCTGTTTGGTTGCCTGATACGGAGTGCTGGGGAAAGGGTGGGTTGGGCTCTAAGTCCAAGTATTAGCGAGTGCTTCTCCATGGGATTTGGAGGTTATTAACCAAAACCCCACAACATGGGAATACCTGTGCTCCTTGAAAAAAGCGTGGACTCTGTATCCCCACCACCAGAGCACACATGAAGAAGTTTTCTGCTATTCTGAGTGTGGGCTGGCAATTTCAGGTGACAGAAGCGGCTGGGTTCTAATAGAATCCCTTAGCTTGTAATCCCTGAGTGTTTCCCTAGGACTGACTCTGAGAGAAACCTGGGGGTTGGGCTTTGAGGCCAAATAGTAGCGAGTGTCCCCGATGGACTGAGGAAGTATTTAGATGAATTCTCCATAAAGGGAAACACCTGAGCACCCATTCATCTGCGTGGAGTGGGGCTTCAAATCTCCCCACCACACAAGGTTGCGTTCCAGTATTCTGAGGGTGGGGTAGTTCCGCCAACTGACATCAGCGTCTTGGTTTTAATAGAATCCCTTTGCTTGTCTTCCCTGATGGTTTGCCTAGGCCAGTGTGTGGTTGAAAGTGGGATTTGGGATCTAAAACTAAGTATTAGCGTGTGCCTCTCCATGGGTAGTGGAGATGTTTAAACTACAACCCACAACTTGGGAATTACTGTGACCCCTGAAAAATGCGTGTGCTATGTTTCCCCACGTCCAGCACACACAGGAAGAAGTGTTCTGGGGTTCTGAGTGTGGGGAGGTTCCTCCAACAGACAGCAGCACCTGGGTTGTAATAGAATCCCTTAGCTTGACTTCCCTAAGTGTTTTCCTAGGCCTAGCAGTAAGCGATGGTGGGGGATGGGCTCTAAAGCCAAGTTAGCGAGTGCATCTCTGTGGGTAGTGGAGGGTTTTAAACTACTTCCCCAACCTTGGAACACCTGTGCCCCATAAAGATGCATGGAATCTGTTTCCCCACCTCCAGCACACACACGGAGACGTGCTCAGTTATCCTGATTGTGGGGAGGCTCCTCCAAATGACAGCAGCGCCTGGGTTCTAAAAGAATCCCTTAGCTTGTCTTCCCTGATGGCATGCCTAGGCTGGAGAGTGGGGGAAAGTGGGGCTTGGGCTCTAAACCAAGTATAAGCGAGAGCCTATCCATGGGATGTGGGTTTTTAACCTACAACCCACAACCATGGAATAAATGTGCCCCCTGAAAGATGCTTTGACTGTTTCCCTACATCCAGCACACACACGAAGATGTGTTCTTGTATTCTGAGTGTGGGGAAGTTCCTCAAACTGACAGCAGCACCTGGATTCTATTAGTATCCCTTTGCTTCTGTTCCCTGAGTGTTCTTTTAGGCCAGGCCATGAGGGAAAGCTGGGGGTTGGGCTTGGAGGCCACGTAGCAGTGAGTGCCCCCTGATCCATTGAGGAAGTACTTAGAGGACTTCTCCCTAAGGGAACACCTTTTCCTGCATTCATCTGGGTGCAGTGGGGCTGCACATCTCTCCCACATCTAAGAATGTGTTCTGGAATTCTGAGTGCAGGGAAGTTCCTCCAACTGACAGCAGCGCCTGGGTTCTAATTGAATCCCTTTGCTTGTCTTCCCTGATGGAAAGCCTAGGCGGGAGTGCGGGGGAAAGTGTGGTTTGGGCTCCAAAACCAAGTATTTGCGATGACCTCTCTATGGTTTGTGGAGGTGTTTAAACTACATCCCTAACCTGGGAACACCTGTGCCCCCATAAAGATCCGTGGAGTCTGTTTCCACACCTCCAGCACACACACGAACACTTGCACAGTTATCCTGAGAGTGGGCAGCCTCCTCCAACTGAGAGCAGGGCCTTGGTTCTTATAAAATCGCTTAACTTGTCTACCCTGTTTGGTTGCCTGATACGGAGTGCTGGGGAAAGGGTGGGTTGGGCTCTAAATCCAAGTATTAGCGAGTGCTTCTCCATGGGATTTGGAGGTTATTAACCAAAAGCCCACAACATGGGAATACCTGTGCTCCTTGAAAAAAGCGTGGACTCTGTATCCCCACCACCAGAACACACATGAAGAAGTTTTCTGCTATCCTGAGTGTGGGCTGGCAATTTCAGGTGACAGAAGCGGCTGGGTTCTAATAGAATCCCTTAGCTTGTAATCCCTGAGTGTTTCCCTAGGACTGAATCTGAGAGAAACCTGGGGGTTGGGCTTTGAGGCCAAATAGTAGCGAGTGTCCCCGATGGACTGAGGAAGTATTTAGATGAATTCTCCATAAAGGGAAACACCTGAGCACCCATTCATCTGCGTGGAGTGGGGCTTCAAATCTCCCCACCACACAAAGTTGTGTTCCAGTATCCTGAGGGTTGGGTAGTTCCTCCAACTGACATCAGCGTCTTGGTTTGAATAGAATCCCTTTGCTTGTCTTCCCTGATGGTTTGCCTAGGCCAGTGTGTGGTTGAAAGTGGGATTTGGGATCTAAAACTAAGTATTAGCGTGTGCCTCTCCATGGGTAGTGGAGATGTTTAAACTACAACCCACAACTTGGGAATTACTGTGACCCCTGAAAAATGCATGTGCTATGTTTCTCCACGACCAGCACACACAGGAAGTAGTGTTCTGGGGTTCTGAGTGTGGGGAGGTTCCTCCAACAGACAGCAGCACCTGGGTTTTAATAGTATCCCTTAGCTTGACTTCCCTACGTGTTTTCCTAGGCCTAGCAGTAAGCGATGGTGGGGGATGGGCTCTAAAGCCAAGTATAAGCGAGTGCATCTCTGTGGGTTGTGGAGGGTTTTAAACTACTTCCCCAACCTTGGAACACCTGTGCCCCATAAAGATGCGTGGAATCTGTTTCCCCACCTCCAGCACACACACGGAGACGTGCTCAGGTATCCTGATTGTGGGGAGGCTCCTCCAAATGACAGCAGCGCCTGGGTTCTAAAAGAATCCCTTAGCTTGTCTTCCCTGATGGCATGCCTAGGCTGGAGAGTGGGGGAAAGTGGGGGTTGGGCTCTAAACCAAGTATAAGCGAGAGCCTATCCATGGGATGTGGGTTTTTAACCTACAACCCACAACCATGGAATAAATGTGCCCCCTGAAAGATGCTTTGACTGTTTCCCTACATCCAGCACACACACGAAGATGTGTTCTTGTATTCTGAGTGTGGGGACGTTCCTCAAACTGACAGCAGCACCTGGATTCTATTAGTATCCCTTAGCTTCTGTTCCCTGAGTGTTCTTTTAGGCCAGGCCATGAGGGAAAGCTGGGGGTTGGGCTTGGAGGCTACGTAGCAGTGAGTGCCCCCTGATTCATTGAGGAAGTTCTTAGAGGACTTCTCCCTAAAGGGAACACCTTTTCCTGCATTCATCTGGGTGCAGTGGGGCTGCACATCTCTCCCACACCTAAGAATGTGTTCTGGAATTCTGAGTGCAGGGAAGTTCCTCCAACTGACAGCAGCGCCTGGGTTCTAATTGAATCCCTTTGCTTGTCTTCCCTGATGGAAACCCAAGGCGGGAGTGCGGGGGAAAGTGTGGTTTGGGCTCCAAAACAAGTATTGGCCATGACCTCTCTATGGTTTGTGGAGGTGTTTAAACTACATCCCTAACCTGGGAACACCTGTGCCCCCATAAAGATCCGTGGAGTCTGTTTCCACACCTCCAGCACACACACGAACACTTGCACAGTTATCCTGAGAGTGGGCAGCCTCCTCCAACTGAGAGCAGGGCCTTGGTTCTTATAAAATCGCTTAACTTGTCTACCCTGTTTGGTTGCCTGATACGGAGTGCTGGGGAAAGGGTGGGTTGGGCTCTAAATCCAAGTATTAGCGAGTGATTCTCCATGGGATTTGGAGGTTATTAACCAAAAGCCCACAACATGGGAATACCTGTGCTCCTTGAAAAAAGCGTGGACTCTGTATCCCCACCACCAGAACACACATGAAGAAGTTTTCTGCTATCCTGAGTGTGGGCTGGCAATTTCAGGTGACAGAAGCGGCTGGGTTCTAATAGAATCCCTTAGCTTGTAATCCCTGAGTGTTTCCCTAGGACTGACTCTGAGAGAAACCTGGGGGTTGGGCTTTGAGGCCAAATAGTAGCGAGTGTCCCCGATGGACTGAGGAAGTATTTAGATGAATTCTCCATAAAGGGAAACACCTGAGCACCCATTCATCTGCGTGGAGTGGGGCTTCAAATCTCCCCACCACACAAGGTTGGGTTCCAGTATCCTGAGGGTGGGGTAGTTCCTCCAACTGACATCAGCGTCTTGGTTTGAATAGAATCCCTTTGCTTGTCTTCCCTGATGGTTTGCCTAGGCCAGTGTGTGGTTGAAAGTGGGATTTGGGATCTAAAACTAAGTATTAGCGTGTGCCTCTCCATGGGTAGTGGAGATGTTTAAACTACAACCCACAACTTGGGAATTACTGTGACCCCTGAAAAATGCGTGTGCTATGTTTCCCCACGACCAGCACACACAGGAAGAAGTGTTCTGGGGTTCTGAGTGTGGGGAGGTTCCTCCAACAGACAGCAGCACCTGGGTTGTAATAGAATCCCTTAGCTTGACTTCCCTAAGTGTTTTCCTAGGCCTAGCAGTAAGCGATGGTGGGGGATGGGCTCTAAAGCCAAGTATTAGCGAGTGCATCTCTGTGGGTTGTGGAGGGTTTTGAACTACTTCCCCAACCTTGGAACACCTGTGCCCCATAAAGATGCGTGGAATCTGTTTCCCCACCTCCAGCACACACACGGAGACGTGCTCAGGTATCCTGATTGTGGGGAGGCTCCTCCAAATGACAGCAGCGCCTGGGTTCTAAAAGAATCCCTTAGCTTGTCTTCCCTGATGGCATGCCTAGGCTGGAGAGTGGGGGAAAGTGGGGCTTGGGCTCTAAACCAAGTATAAGCGAGAGCCTATCCATGGGATGTGGGTTTTTAACCTACAACCCACAACCATGGAATAAATGTGCCCCCTGAAAGATGCTTTGACTGTTTCCCTACATCCAGCACACACACGAAGATGTGTTCTTGTATTCTGAGTGTGGGGATGTTCCTCAAACTGACAGCAGCACCTGGATTCTATTAGTATCCCTTAGCTTCTGTTCCCTGAGTGTTCTTTTAGGCCAGGCCATGAGGGAATGCTGGGGGTTGGGCTTGGAGGCTACGTAGCAGTGAGTGCCCCCTGATTCATTGAGGAAGTTCTTAGAGGACTTCTCCCTAAAGGGAACACCTTTTCCTGCATTCATCTGGGTGCAGTGGGGCTGCACATCTCTCCCACACCTAAGAATGTGTTCTGGAATTCTGAGTGCAGGGAAGTTCCTCCAACTGACAGCACCGCCTGGGTTCTAATTGAATCCCTTTGCTTGTCTTCCCTGATGGAAAGCCAAGGCGGGAGTGCGGGGGAAAGTGTGGTTTGGGCTCCAAAACCAAGTATTGGCGATGACCTCTCTATGGTTTGTGGAGGTGTTTAAACTACATCCCTAACCTGGGAACACCTGTGCCCCCATAAAGATCCGTGGAGTCTGTTTCCACACCTCCAGCACACACACGAACACTTGCACAGTTATCCTGAGAGTGGGCAGCCTCCTCCAACTGAGAGCAGGGCCTTGGTTCTTATAAAATCGCTTAACTTGTCTACCCTGTTTGGTTGCCTGATACGGAGTGCTGGGGAAAGGGTGGGTTGGGCTCTAAATCCAAGTATTAGCGAGTGCTTCTCCATGGGATTTGGAGGTTATTAACCAAAAGCCCACAACATGGGAATACCTGTGCTCCTTGAAAAAAGCGTGGACTCTGTATCCCCACCACCAGAACACACATGAAGAAGTTTTCTGCTATCCTGAGTGTGGGCTGGCAATTTCAGGTGACAGAAGCGGCTGGGTTCTAATAGAATCCCTTAGCTTGTAATCCCTGAGTGTTTCCCTAGGACTGAATCTGAGAGAAACCTGGGGGTTGGGCTTTGAGGCCAAATAGTAGCGAGTGTCCCCGATGGACTGAGGAAGTATTTAGATGAATTCTCCATAAAGGGAAACACCTGAGCACCCATTCATCTGCGTGGAGTGGGGCTTCAAATCTCCCCACCACACAAAGTTGTGTTCCAGTATCCTGAGGGTTGGGTAGTTCCTCCAACTGACATCAGCGTCTTGGTTTGAATAGAATCCCTTTGCTTGTCTTCCCTGATGGTTTGCCTAGGCCAGTGTGTGGTTGAAAGTGGGATTTGGGATCTAAAACTAAGTATTAGCGTGTGCCTCTCCATGGGTAGTGGAGATGTTTAAACTACAACCCACAACTTGGGAATTACTGTGACCCCTGAAAAATGCGTGTGCTATGTTTCCCCACGTCCAGCACACACAGGAAGAAGTGTTCTGGGGTTCTGAGTGTGGGGAGGTTCCTCCAACAGACAGCAGCACCTGGGTTGTAATAGAATCCCTTAGCTTGACTTCCCTAAGTATTTTCCTAGGCCTAGCAGTAAGCGATGGTGGGGGATGGGCTCTAAAGCCAAGTATTAGCGAGTGCATCTCTGTGGGTAGTGGAGGGTTTTAAACTACTTCCCCAACCTTGGAACACCTGTGCCCCATAAAGATGCGTGGAATCTGTTTCCCCACCTCCAGCACACACACGGAGACGTGCTCAGGTATCCTGATTGTGGGGAGGCTCCTCCAAATGACAGCAGCGCCTGGGTTCTAAAAGAATCCCTTAGCTTGTCTTCCCTGATGGCATGCCTAGGCTGGAGAGTGGGGGAAAGTGGGGGTTGGGCTCTAAACCAAGTATAAGCGAGAGCCTATCCATGGGATGTGGGTTTTTAACCTACAACCGACAACCATGGAATAAATGTGCCCCCTGAAAGATGCTTTGACTGTTTCCCTACATCCAGCACACACACGAAGATGTGTTCTTGTATTCTGAGTGTGGGGATGTTCCTCAAACTGACAGCAGCACCTGGATTCTATTAGTATCCCTTAGCTTCTGTTCCCTGAGTGTTCTTTTAGGCCAGGCCATGAGGGAAAGCTGGGGGTTGGGCTTGGAGGCTACGTAGCAGTGAGTGCCCCCTGATTCATTGAGGAAGTTCTTAGAGGACTTCTCCCTAAAGGGAACACCTTTTCCTGCATTCATCTGGGTGCAGTGGGGCTGCACATCTCTCCCACACCTAAGAATGTGTTCTGGAATTCTGAGTGCAGGGAAGTTCCTCCAACTGACAGCAGCGCCTGGGTTCTAATTGAATCCCTTTGCTTGTCTTCCCTGATGGAAACCCAAGGCGGGAATGCGGGGGAAAGTGTGGTTTGGGCTCCAAAACAAGTATTGGCGATGACCTCTCTATGGTTTGTGGAGGTGTTTAAACTACATCCCTAACCTGGGAACACCTGTGCCCCCATAAAGATCCGTGGAGTCTGTTTCCACACCTCCAGCACACACACGAACACTTGCACAGTTATCCTGAGAGTGGGCAGCCTCCTCCAACTGAGAGCAGGGCCTTGGTTCTTATAAAATCGCTTAACTTGTCTACCCTGTTTGGTTGCCTGATACGGAGTGCTGGGGAAAGGGTGGGTTGGGCTCTAAATCCAAGTATTAGCGAGTGATTCTCCATGGGATTTGGAGGTTATTAACCAAAAGCCCTCAACATGGGAATACCTGTGCTCCTTGAAAAAAGCGTGGACTCTGTATCCCCACCACCAGAACACACATGAAGAAGTTTTCTGCTATCCTGAGTGTGGGCTGGCAATTTCAGGTGACAGAAGCGGCTGGGTTCTAATAGAATCCCTTAGCTTGTAATCCCTGAGTGTTTCCCGAGGACTGACTCTGAGAGAAACCTGGGGGTTGGGCTTTGAGGCCAAATAGTAGCGAGTGTCCCCGATGGACTGAGGAAGTATTTAGATGAATTCTCCATAAAGGGAAACACCTGAGCACCCATTCATCTGCGTGGAGTGGGGCTTCAAATCTCCCCACCACACAAGGTTGGGTTCCAGTATCCTGAGGGTGGGGTAGTTCCTCCAACTGACATCAGCGTCTTGGTTTGAATAGAATCCCTTTGCTTGTCTTCCCTGATGGTTTGCCTAGGCCAGTGCGTGGTTGAAAGTGGGATTTGGGATCTAAAACTAAGTATTAGCGTGTGCCTCTCCATGGGTAGTGGAGATGTTTAAACTACAACCCACAACTTGGGAATTACTGTGACCCCTGAAAAATGCGTGTGCTATGTTTCCCCACGTCCAGCACACACAGGAAGAAGTGTTCTGGGGTTCTGAGTGTGGGGAGGTTCCTCCAACAGACAGCAGCACCTGGGTTGTAATAGAATCCCTTAGCTTGACTTCCCTAAGTGTTTTCCTAGGCCTAGCAGTAAGCGATGGTGGGGGATGGGCTCTAAAGCCAAGTATTAGCGAGTGCATCTCTGTGGGTTGTGGAGGGTTTTAAACTACTTCCCCAACCTTGGAACACCTGTGCCCCATAAAGATGCGTGGAATCTGTTTCCCCACCTCCAGCACACACAGGGAGACGTGCTCAGGTATCCTGATTGTGGGGAGGCTCCTCCAAATGACAGCAGCGCCTGGGTTCTAAAAGAATCCCTTAGCTTGTCTTCCCTGCTGGCATGGCTAGGCTGGAGAGTGGGGGAAAGTGGGGCTTGGGCTCTAAACCAAGTATAAGCGAGAGCCTATCCATGGGATGTGGGTTTTAAACCTACAACCCACAACCATGGAATAAATGTGCCCCCTGAAAGATGCTTTGGCTGTTTCCCTACATCCAGCACACACACGAAGAAGTGTTCTTGTATTCTGAGTGTGGGGAAGTTCCTCAAACTGACAGCAGCACCTGGATTCTATTAGTATCCCTTAGCTTCTGTTCCCTGAGTGTTCTTTTAGGCCATGCCATGAGGGAAATCTGGGGGTTGGGCTTGGAGGCCACGTAGCAGTGAGTGCCCCCTGATCCATTGAGGAAGTACTTAGAGGACTTCTCCCTAAAGGGAACACCTTTTCCTGCATTCATCTGGGTGCAGTGGGGCTGCACATCTCTCCCACACCTAAGAATGTGTTCTGGAATTCTGAGTGCAGGGAAGTTCCTCCAACTGACAGCAGCGCCTGGGTTCTAATTGAATCCCTTTGCTTGTCTTCCCTGATGGAAAGCCTAGGCGGGAGTGTGGGGGAAAGTGTGGTTTGGGCTCCAAAACCAAGTATTTGCGATGACCTCTCTATGGTTTGTGGAGGTGTTTAAACTACATCCCTAACCTGGGAACACCTGTGCCCCCATAAAGATCCGTGGAGTCTGTTTCCACACCTCCAGCACACACACGAACACTTGCACAGTTATCCTGAGAGTGGGCAGCCTCCTCCAACTGAGAGCAGGGCCTTGGTTCTTATAAAATCGCTTAACTTGTCTACCCTGTTTGGTTGCCTGATACGGAGTGCTGGGGAAAGGGTGGGTTGGGCTCTAAATCCAAGTATTAGCGAGTGCTTCTCCATGGGATTTGGAGGTTATTAACCAAAAGCCCACAACATGGGAATACCTGTGCTCCTTGAAAAAAGCGTGGACTCTGTATCCCCACCACCAGAACACACATGAAGAAGTTTTCTGCTATCCTGAGTGTGGGCTGGCAATTTCAGGTGACAGAAGCGGCTGGGTTCTAATAGAATCCCTTAGCTTGTAATCCCTGAGTGTTTCCCTAGGACTGACGCTGAGAGAAACCTGGGGGTTGGGCTTTGAGGCCAAATAGTAGCGAGTGTCCCCGATGGACTGAGGAAGTATTTAGATGAATTCTCCATAAAGGGAAACACCTGAGCACCCATTCATCTGCGTGGAGTGGGGCTTCAAATCTCCCCACCACACAAGGTTGGGTTCCAGTATCCTGAGGGTGGGGTAGTTCCTCCAACTGACATCAGCGTCTTGGTTTGAATAGAATCCCTTTGCTTGTCTTCCCTGATGGTTTGCCTAGGCCAGTGTGTGGTTGAAAGTGGGATTTGGGATCTAAAACTAAGTATTAGCGTGTGCCTCTCCATGGGTAGTGGAGATGTTTAAACTACAACCCACAACTTGGGAATTACTGTGACCCCTGAAAAATGCGTGTGCTATGTTTCCCCACGTCCAGCACACACAGGAAGAAGTGTTCTGGGGTTCTGAGTGTGGGGAGGTTCCTCCAACAGACAGCAGCACCTGGGTTGTAATAGAATCCCTTAGCTTGACTTCCCTAAGTGTTTTCCTAGGCCTAGCAGTAAGCGATGGTGGGGGATGGGCTCTAAAGCCAAGTATTAGCGAGTGCATCTCTGTGGGTTGTGGAGGGTTTTAAACTACTTCCCCAACCTTGGAACACCTGTGCCCCATAAAGATGCGTGGAATCTGTTTCCCCACCTCCAGCACACACACGGAGACGTGCTCAGGTATCCTGATTGTGGGGAGGCTCCTCCAAATGACAGCAGCGCCTGGGTTCTAAAAGAATCCCTTAGCTTGTCTTCCCTGCTGGCATGGCTAGGCTGGAGAGTGGGGGAAAGTGGGGCTTGGGCTCTAAACCAAGTATAAGCGAGAGCCTATCCATGGGATGTGGGTTTTTAAACTACAACCCACAACCATGGAATAAATGTGCCCCCTGAAAGATGCTTTGACTGTTTCCCTACATCCAGCACACACACGAAGATGTGTTCTGGTATTGTGAGTGTGGGGATGTTCCTCAAACTGACAGCAGCACCTGGATTCTATTAGTATCCCTTAGCTTCTGTTCCCTGAGTGTTTTCTTAGACCAGGCCTTGAGGGAAACCTGGGGGTTGGGCTTGGAGGCCACGTAGCAGTGATTGCCTCCTGATCCATTGAGGAAGTACTTAGAGGAATTCTCCCTAAACGGAACACCTTTTTCTCCATTCATCTGGGTGCAGTGGGGCTGCACATCTCTCCCACACCTAAGAATGTGTTCCTGAATTCTGAGTGCAGGGAAGTTCCTCCAACTGACAGCAGCGCCTGGGTTCTAATTGAATCCCTTTGCTTGTCTTCCCTGATGGAAAGCCTAGGCGGGAGTGCGGGGGAAAGTGTGGTTTGGGCTCCAAAACCAAGTATTTGCGATGACCTCTCTATGGTTTGTGGAGGTGTTTAAACTACATCCCTAACCTGGGAACACCTGTGCCCCCATAAAGATCCGTGGAGTCTGTTTCCACACCTCCAGCACACACACGAACACTTGCACAGTTATCCTGAGAGTGGGCAGCCTCCTCCAACTGAGAGCAGGGCCTTGGTTCTTATAAAATCGCTTAACTTGTCTACCCTGTTTGGTTGCCTGATACGGAGTGCTGGGGAAAGGGTGGGTTGGGCTCTAAATCCAAGTATTAGCGAGTGCTTCTCCATGGGATTTGGAGGTTATTAACCAAAAGCCCACAACATGGGAATACCTGTGCTCCTTGAAAAAAGCGTGGACTCTGTATCCCCACCACCAGAACACACATGAAGAAGTTTTCTGCTATCCTGAGTGTGGGCTGGCAATTTCAGGTGACAGAAGCGGCTGGGTTCTAATAGAATCCCTTAGCTTGTAATCCCTGAGTGTTTCCCTAGGACTGACTCTGAGAGAAACCTGGGGGTTGGGCTTTGAGGCCAAATAGTAGCGAGTGTCCCCGATGGACTGAGGAAGTATTTAGATGAATTCTCCATAAAGGGAAACACCTGAGCACCCATTCATCTGCGTGGAGTGGGGCTTCAAATCTCCCCACCACACAAGGTTGGGTTCCAGTATCCTGATGGTGCGGTAGTTCCTCCAACTGACATCAGCGTCTTGGTTTGAATAGAATCCCTTTGCTTGTCTTCCCTGATGGTTTGCCTAGGCCAGTGTGTGGTTCAAAGTGGGATTTGGGATCTAAAACTAAGTATTAGCGTGTGCCTCTCCATGGGTAGGGGAGATGTTTAAACTATAACCCACAACTTGGGAATTACTGTGACCCCTGAAAAATGCGTGTGCTCTGGTTCCCCATGTCCAGCACACACAGGAAGAAGTGTTCTGGGGTTCTGAGTGTGGGGAGGTTCCTCCAACAGACAGCAGCACCTGGGTTGTAATAGAATCCCTTAGCTTGACTTCCCTAAGTGTTTTCCTAGGCCTAGCAGTAAGCGATGGTGGGGGATGGGCTCTAAAGCCAAGTATTAGCGAGTGCATCTCTGTGGGTAGTGGAGGGTTTTAAACTACTTCCCCAACCTTGGAACACCTGTGCCCCATAAAGATGCGTGGAATCTGTTTCCCCACCTCCAGCACACACACGGAGACGTGCTCAGGTATCCTGATTGTGGGGAGGCTCCTCCAAATGACAGCAGCGCCTGGGTTCTAAAAGAATACCTTAGCTTGTCTTCCCTGATGGCATGGCTAGGCTGGAGATTGGGGAAAAGTGGGGGTTGGGCTCTTAACCAAGTATTAGCGAGAGCCTATCCATGGGATGTGGGTTTTTAACCTACAACCCACAACCATGGAATAAATGTGCCCCCTGAAAGATGCTTTGACTGTTTCCCTACATCCAGCACACACACGAAGATGTGTTCTGGTATTCTGAGTGTGGGGATGTTCCTCAAACTGACAGCAGCACCTGGATTCTATTAGTATCCCTTAGCTTCTGTTCCCTGAGTGTTCTTTTAGGCCAGGCCATGAGGGAAAGCTGGGGGTTGGGCTTGGAGGCTACGTAGCAGTGAGTGCCCCCTGATTCATTGAGGAAGTACTTAGAGGACTTCTCCCTAAAGGGAACACCTTTTCCTGCATTCATCTGGGTGCAGTGGGGCTGCACATCTCTCCCACACCTAAGAATGTGTTCTGGAATTCTGAGTGCAGGGAAGTTCCTCCAACTGACAGCAGCGCCTGGGTTCTAATTGAATCCCTTTGCTTGTCTTCCCTGATGGAAAGCCTAGGCGGGAGTGCGGGGGAAAGTGTGGTTTGGGCTCCAAAACCAAGTATTGGCGATGACCTCTCTATGGTTTGTGGAGGTGTTTAAACTACATCCCTAACCTGGGAACACCTGTGCCCCCATAAAGATCCGTGGAGTCTGTTTCCACACCTCCAGCACACACACGAACACTTGCACAGTTATCCTGAGAGTGGGCAGCCTCCTCCAACTGAGAGCAGGGCCTTGGTTCTTATAAAATCGCTTAACTTGTCTACCCTGTTTGGTTGCCTGATACGGAGTGCTGGGGAAAGGGTGGGTTGGGCTCTAAATCCAAGTATTAGCGAGTGCTTCTCCATGGGATTTGGAGGTTATTAACCAAAACCCCACAACATGGGAATACCTGTGCTCCTTGAAAAAAGCGTGGACTCTGTATCCCCACCACCTGAACACACATGAAGAAGTTTTCTGCTATCCTGAGGTGGGCTGGCAATTTCAGGTGACAGAAGCGGCTGGGTTCTAATAGAATCCCTTAGCTTGTAATCCCTGAGTGTTTCCCTAGGACTGACTCTGAGAGAAACCTGGGGGTTGGGCTTTGAGGCCAAATAGTAGCGAGTGTCCCCGATGGACTGAGGAAGTATTTAGATGAATTCTCCATAAAGGGAAACACCTGAGCACCCATTCATCTGCGTGGAGTGGGGCTTCAAATCTCCCCACCACACAAGGTTGGGTTCCAGTATCCTGAGGGTGGGGTAGTTCCTCCAACTGACATCAGCGTCTTGGTTTGAATAGAATCCCTTTGCTTGTCTTCCCTGATGGTTTGCCTAGGCCAGTGTGTGGTTGAAAGTGGGATTTGGGATCTAAAACTAAGTATTAGCGTGTGCCTCTCCATGGGTAGTGGAGATGTTTAAACTACAACCCACAACTTGGGAATTACTGTGACCCCTGAAAAATGCGTGTGCTATGTTTCCCCACGACCAGCACACACAGGAAGAAGTGTTCTGGGGTTCTGAGTGTGGGGAGGTTCCTCCAACAGACAGCAGCACCTGGGTTGTAATAGAATCCCTTAGCTTGACTTCCCTAAGTGTTTTCCTAGGCCTAGCAGTAAGCGATGGTGGGGGATGGGCTCTAAAGCCAAGTATTAGCGAGTGCATCTCTGTGGGTTGTGGAGGGTTTTGAACTACTTCCCCAACCTTGGAACACCTGTGCCCCATAAAGATGCGTGGAATCTGTTTCCCCACCTCCAGCACACACACGGAGACGTGCTCAGGTATCCTGATTGTGGGGAGGCTCCTCCAAATGACAGCAGCGCCTGGGTTCTAAAAGAATCCCTTAGCTTGTCTTCCCTGATGGCATGCCTAGGCTGGAGAGTGGGGGAAAGTGGGGCTTGGGCTCTAAACCAAGTATAAGCGAGAGCCTATCCATGGGATGTGGGTTTTTAACCTACAACCCACAACCATGGAATAAATGTGCCCCCTGAAAGATGCTTTGACTGTTTCCCTACATCCAGCACACACACGAAGATGTGTTCTTGTATTCTGAGTGTGGGGATGTTCCTCAAACTGACAGCAGCACCTGGATTCTATTAGTATCCCTTAGCTTCTGTTCCCTGAGTGTTCTTTTAGGCCAGGCCATGAGGGAATGCTGGGGGTTGGGCTTGGAGGCTACGTAGCAGTGAGTGCCCCCTGATTCATTGAGGAAGTTCTTAGAGGACTTCTCCCTAAAGGGAACACCTTTTCCTGCATTCATCTGGGTGCAGTGGGGCTGCACATCTCTCCCACACCTAAGAATGTGTTCTGGAATTCTGAGTGCAGGGAAGTTCCTCCAACTGACAGCACCGCCTGGGTTCTAATTGAATCCCTTTGCTTGTCTTCCCTGATGGAAAGCCAAGGCGGGAGTGCGGGGGAAAGTGTGGTTTGGGCTCCAAAACCAAGTATTGGCGATGACCTCTCTATGGTTTGTGGAGGTGTTTAAACTACATCCCTAACCTGGGAACACCTGTGCCCCCATAAAGATCCGTGGAGTCTGTTTCCACACCTCCAGCACACACACGAACACTTGCACAGTTATCCTGAGAGTGGGCAGCCTCCTCCAACTGAGAGCAGGGCCTTGGTTCTTATAAAATCGCTTAACTTGTCTACCCTGTTTGGTTGCCTGATACGGAGTGCTGGGGAAAGGGTGGGTTGGGCTCTAAATCCAAGTATTAGCGAGTGCTTCTCCATGGGATTTGGAGGTTATTAACCAAAAGCCCACAACATGGGAATACCTGTGCTCCTTGAAAAAAGCGTGGACTCTGTATCCCCACCACCAGAACACACATGAAGAAGTTTTCTGCTATCCTGAGTGTGGGCTGGCAATTTCAGGTGACAGAAGCGGCTGGGTTCTAATAGAATCCCTTAGCTTGTAATCCCTGAGTGTTTCCCTAGGACTGAATCTGAGAGAAACCTGGGGGTTGGGCTTTGAGGCCAAATAGTAGCGAGTGTCCCCGATGGACTGAGGAAGTATTTAGATGAATTCTCCATAAAGGGAAACACCTGAGCACCCATTCATCTGCGTGGAGTGGGGCTTCAAATCTCCCCACCACACAAAGTTGTGTTCCAGTATCCTGAGGGTTGGGTAGTTCCTCCAACTGACATCAGCGTCTTGGTTTGAATAGAATCCCTTTGCTTGTCTTCCCTGATGGTTTGCCTAGGCCAGTGTGTGGTTGAAAGTGGGATTTGGGATCTAAAACTAAGTATTAGCGTGTGCCTCTCCATGGGTAGTGGAGATGTTTAAACTACAACCCACAACTTGGGAATTACTGTGACCCCTGAAAAATGCGTGTGCTATGTTTCCCCACGTCCAGCACACACAGGAAGAAGTGTTCTGGGGTTCTGAGTGTGGGGAGGTTCCTCCAACAGACAGCAGCACCTGGGTTGTAATAGAATCCCTTAGCTTGACTTCCCTAAGTATTTTCCTAGGCCTAGCAGTAAGCGATGGTGGGGGATGGGCTCTAAAGCCAAGTATTAGCGAGTGCATCTCTGTGGGTAGTGGAGGGTTTTAAACTACTTCCCCAACCTTGGAACACCTGTGCCCCATAAAGATGCGTGGAATCTGTTTCCCCACCTCCAGCACACACACGGAGACGTGCTCAGGTATCCTGATTGTGGGGAGGCTCCTCCAAATGACAGCAGCGCCTGGGTTCTAAAAGAATCCCTTAGCTTGTCTTCCCTGATGGCATGCCTAGGCTGGAGAGTGGGGGAAAGTGGGGGTTGGGCTCTAAACCAAGTATAAGCGAGAGCCTATCCATGGGATGTGGGTTTTTAACCTACAACCGACAACCATGGAATAAATGTGCCCCCTGAAAGATGCTTTGACTGTTTCCCTACATCCAGCACACACACGAAGATGTGTTCTTGTATTCTGAGTGTGGGGATGTTCCTCAAACTGACAGCAGCACCTGGATTCTATTAGTATCCCTTAGCTTCTGTTCCCTGAGTGTTCTTTTAGGCCAGGCCATGAGGGAAAGCTGGGGGTTGGGCTTGGAGGCTACGTAGCAGTGAGTGCCCCCTGATTCATTGAGGAAGTTCTTAGAGGACTTCTCCCTAAAGGGAACACCTTTTCCTGCATTCATCTGGGTGCAGTGGGGCTGCACATCTCTCCCACACCTAAGAATGTGTTCTGGAATTCTGAGTGCAGGGAAGTTCCTCCAACTGACAGCAGCGCCTGGGTTCTAATTGAATCCCTTTGCTTGTCTTCCCTGATGGAAACCCAAGGCGGGAATGCGGGGGAAAGTGTGGTTTGGGCTCCAAAACAAGTATTGGCGATGACCTCTCTATGGTTTGTGGAGGTGTTTAAACTACATCCCTAACCTGGGAACACCTGTGCCCCCATAAAGATCCGTGGAGTCTGTTTCCACACCTCCAGCACACACACGAACACTTGCACAGTTATCCTGAGAGTGGGCAGCCTCCTCCAACTGAGAGCAGGGCCTTGGTTCTTATAAAATCGCTTAACTTGTCTACCCTGTTTGGTTGCCTGATACGGAGTGCTGGGGAAAGGGTGGGTTGGGCTCTAAATCCAAGTATTAGCGAGTGATTCTCCATGGGATTTGGAGGTTATTAACCAAAAGCCCTCAACATGGGAATACCTGTGCTCCTTGAAAAAAGCGTGGACTCTGTATCCCCACCACCAGAACACACATGAAGAAGTTTTCTGCTATCCTGAGTGTGGGCTGGCAATTTCAGGTGACAGAAGCGGCTGGGTTCTAATAGAATCCCTTAGCTTGTAATCCCTGAGTGTTTCCCGAGGACTGACTCTGAGAGAAACCTGGGGGTTGGGCTTTGAGGCCAAATAGTAGCGAGTGTCCCCGATGGACTGAGGAAGTATTTAGATGAATTCTCCATAAAGGGAAACACCTGAGCACCCATTCATCTGCGTGGAGTGGGGCTTCAAATCTCCCCACCACACAAGGTTGGGTTCCAGTATCCTGAGGGTGGGGTAGTTCCTCCAACTGACATCAGCGTCTTGGTTTGAATAGAATCCCTTTGCTTGTCTTCCCTGATGGTTTGCCTAGGCCAGTGCGTGGTTGAAAGTGGGATTTGGGATCTAAAACTAAGTATTAGCGTGTGCCTCTCCATGGGTAGTGGAGATGTTTAAACTACAACCCACAACTTGGGAATTACTGTGACCCCTGAAAAATGCGTGTGCTATGTTTCCCCACGTCCAGCACACACAGGAAGAAGTGTTCTGGGGTTCTGAGTGTGGGGAGGTTCCTCCAACAGACAGCAGCACCTGGGTTGTAATAGAATCCCTTAGCTTGACTTCCCTAAGTGTTTTCCTAGGCCTAGCAGTAAGCGATGGTGGGGGATGGGCTCTAAAGCCAAGTATTAGCGAGTGCATCTCTGTGGGTTGTGGAGGGTTTTAAACTACTTCCCCAACCTTGGAACACCTGTGCCCCATAAAGATGCGTGGAATCTGTTTCCCCACCTCCAGCACACACAGGGAGACGTGCTCAGGTATCCTGATTGTGGGGAGGCTCCTCCAAATGACAGCAGCGCCTGGGTTCTAAAAGAATCCCTTAGCTTGTCTTCCCTGCTGGCATGGCTAGGCTGGAGAGTGGGGGAAAGTGGGGCTTGGGCTCTAAACCAAGTATAAGCGAGAGCCTATCCATGGGATGTGGGTTTTAAACCTACAACCCACAACCATGGAATAAATGTGCCCCCTGAAAGATGCTTTGGCTGTTTCCCTACATCCAGCACACACACGAAGAAGTGTTCTTGTATTCTGAGTGTGGGGAAGTTCCTCAAACTGACAGCAGCACCTGGATTCTATTAGTATCCCTTAGCTTCTGTTCCCTGAGTGTTCTTTTAGGCCATGCCATGAGGGAAATCTGGGGGTTGGGCTTGGAGGCCACGTAGCAGTGAGTGCCCCCTGATCCATTGAGGAAGTACTTAGAGGACTTCTCCCTAAAGGGAACACCTTTTCCTGCATTCATCTGGGTGCAGTGGGGCTGCACATCTCTCCCACACCTAAGAATGTGTTCTGGAATTCTGAGTGCAGGGAAGTTCCTCCAACTGACAGCAGCGCCTGGGTTCTAATTGAATCCCTTTGCTTGTCTTCCCTGATGGAAAGCCTAGGCGGGAGTGTGGGGGAAAGTGTGGTTTGGGCTCCAAAACCAAGTATTTGCGATGACCTCTCTATGGTTTGTGGAGGTGTTTAAACTACATCCCTAACCTGGGAACACCTGTGCCCCCATAAAGATCCGTGGAGTCTGTTTCCACACCTCCAGCACACACACGAACACTTGCACAGTTATCCTGAGAGTGGGCAGCCTCCTCCAACTGAGAGCAGGGCCTTGGTTCTTATAAAATCGCTTAACTTGTCTACCCTGTTTGGTTGCCTGATACGGAGTGCTGGGGAAAGGGTGGGTTGGGCTCTAAATCCAAGTATTAGCGAGTGCTTCTCCATGGGATTTGGAGGTTATTAACCAAAAGCCCACAACATGGGAATACCTGTGCTCCTTGAAAAAAGCGTGGACTCTGTATCCCCACCACCAGAACACACATGAAGAAGTTTTCTGCTATCCTGAGTGTGGGCTGGCAATTTCAGGTGACAGAAGCGGCTGGGTTCTAATAGAATCCCTTAGCTTGTAATCCCTGAGTGTTTCCCTAGGACTGACGCTGAGAGAAACCTGGGGGTTGGGCTTTGAGGCCAAATAGTAGCGAGTGTCCCCGATGGACTGAGGAAGTATTTAGATGAATTCTCCATAAAGGGAAACACCTGAGCACCCATTCATCTGCGTGGAGTGGGGCTTCAAATCTCCCCACCACACAAGGTTGGGTTCCAGTATCCTGAGGGTGGGGTAGTTCCTCCAACTGACATCAGCGTCTTGGTTTGAATAGAATCCCTTTGCTTGTCTTCCCTGATGGTTTGCCTAGGCCAGTGTGTGGTTGAAAGTGGGATTTGGGATCTAAAACTAAGTATTAGCGTGTGCCTCTCCATGGGTAGTGGAGATGTTTAAACTACAACCCACAACTTGGGAATTACTGTGACCCCTGAAAAATGCGTGTGCTATGTTTCCCCACGTCCAGCACACACAGGAAGAAGTGTTCTGGGGTTCTGAGTGTGGGGAGGTTCCTCCAACAGACAGCAGCACCTGGGTTGTAATAGAATCCCTTAGCTTGACTTCCCTAAGTGTTTTCCTAGGCCTAGCAGTAAGCGATGGTGGGGGATGGGCTCTAAAGCCAAGTATTAGCGAGTGCATCTCTGTGGGTTGTGGAGGGTTTTAAACTACTTCCCCAACCTTGGAACACCTGTGCCCCATAAAGATGCGTGGAATCTGTTTCCCCACCTCCAGCACACACACGGAGACGTGCTCAGGTATCCTGATTGTGGGGAGGCTCCTCCAAATGACAGCAGCGCCTGGGTTCTAAAAGAATCCCTTAGCTTGTCTTCCCTGCTGGCATGGCTAGGCTGGAGAGTGGGGGAAAGTGGGGCTTGGGCTCTAAACCAAGTATAAGCGAGAGCCTATCCATGGGATGTGGGTTTTTAAACTACAACCCACAACCATGGAATAAATGTGCCCCCTGAAAGATGCTTTGACTGTTTCCCTACATCCAGCACACACACGAAGATGTGTTCTGGTATTGTGAGTGTGGGGATGTTCCTCAAACTGACAGCAGCACCTGGATTCTATTAGTATCCCTTAGCTTCTGTTCCCTGAGTGTTTTCTTAGACCAGGCCT
Organism: Vicugna pacos; assembly: GCF_048564905.1. Taxonomy (NCBI): domain Eukaryota; kingdom Metazoa; phylum Chordata; class Mammalia; order Artiodactyla; family Camelidae; genus Vicugna; species Vicugna pacos. The sequence continues at coordinate 24,198,341 of NW_027328740.1, forward strand.
TGAGGGAAACCTGGGGGTTGGGCTTGGAGGCCACGTAGCAGTGATTGCCTCCTGATCCATTGAGGAAGTACTTAGAGGAATTCTCCCTAAACGGAACACCTTTTTCTCCATTCATCTGGGTGCAGTGGGGCTGCACATCTCTCCCACACCTAAGAATGTGTTCCTGAATTCTGAGTGCAGGGAAGTTCCTCCAACTGACAGCAGCGCCTGGGTTCTAATTGAATCCCTTTGCTTGTCTTCCCTGATGGAAAGCCTAGGCGGGAGTGCGGGGGAAAGTGTGGTTTGGGCTCCAAAACCAAGTATTTGCGATGACCTCTCTATGGTTTGTGGAGGTGTTTAAACTACATCCCTAACCTGGGAACACCTGTGCCCCCATAAAGATCCGTGGAGTCTGTTTCCACACCTCCAGCACACACACGAACACTTGCACAGTTATCCTGAGAGTGGGCAGCCTCCTCCAACTGAGAGCAGGGCCTTGGTTCTTATAAAATCGCTTAACTTGTCTACCCTGTTTGGTTGCCTGATACGGAGTGCTGGGGAAAGGGTGGGTTGGGCTCTAAATCCAAGTATTAGCGAGTGCTTCTCCATGGGATTTGGAGGTTATTAACCAAAAGCCCACAACATGGGAATACCTGTGCTCCTTGAAAAAAGCGTGGACTCTGTATCCCCACCACCAGAACACACATGAAGAAGTTTTCTGCTATCCTGAGTGTGGGCTGGCAATTTCAGGTGACAGAAGCGGCTGGGTTCTAATAGAATCCCTTAGCTTGTAATCCCTGAGTGTTTCCCTAGGACTGACTCTGAGAGAAACCTGGGGGTTGGGCTTTGAGGCCAAATAGTAGCGAGTGTCCCCGATGGACTGAGGAAGTATTTAGATGAATTCTCCATAAAGGGAAACACCTGAGCACCCATTCATCTGCGTGGAGTGGGGCTTCAAATCTCCCCACCACACAAGGTTGGGTTCCAGTATCCTGATGGTGCGGTAGTTCCTCCAACTGACATCAGCGTCTTGGTTTGAATAGAATCCCTTTGCTTGTCTTCCCTGATGGTTTGCCTAGGCCAGTGTGTGGTTCAAAGTGGGATTTGGGATCTAAAACTAAGTATTAGCGTGTGCCTCTCCATGGGTAGGGGAGATGTTTAAACTATAACCCACAACTTGGGAATTACTGTGACCCCTGAAAAATGCGTGTGCTCTGGTTCCCCATGTCCAGCACACACAGGAAGAAGTGTTCTGGGGTTCTGAGTGTGGGGAGGTTCCTCCAACAGACAGCAGCACCTGGGTTGTAATAGAATCCCTTAGCTTGACTTCCCTAAGTGTTTTCCTAGGCCTAGCAGTAAGCGATGGTGGGGGATGGGCTCTAAAGCCAAGTATTAGCGAGTGCATCTCTGTGGGTAGTGGAGGGTTTTAAACTACTTCCCCAACCTTGGAACACCTGTGCCCCATAAAGATGCGTGGAATCTGTTTCCCCACCTCCAGCACACACACGGAGACGTGCTCAGGTATCCTGATTGTGGGGAGGCTCCTCCAAATGACAGCAGCGCCTGGGTTCTAAAAGAATACCTTAGCTTGTCTTCCCTGATGGCATGGCTAGGCTGGAGATTGGGGAAAAGTGGGGGTTGGGCTCTTAACCAAGTATTAGCGAGAGCCTATCCATGGGATGTGGGTTTTTAACCTACAACCCACAACCATGGAATAAATGTGCCCCCTGAAAGATGCTTTGACTGTTTCCCTACATCCAGCACACACACGAAGATGTGTTCTGGTATTCTGAGTGTGGGGATGTTCCTCAAACTGACAGCAGCACCTGGATTCTATTAGTATCCCTTAGCTTCTGTTCCCTGAGTGTTCTTTTAGGCCAGGCCATGAGGGAAAGCTGGGGGTTGGGCTTGGAGGCTACGTAGCAGTGAGTGCCCCCTGATTCATTGAGGAAGTACTTAGAGGACTTCTCCCTAAAGGGAACACCTTTTCCTGCATTCATCTGGGTGCAGTGGGGCTGCACATCTCTCCCACACCTAAGAATGTGTTCTGGAATTCTGAGTGCAGGGAAGTTCCTCCAACTGACAGCAGCGCCTGGGTTCTAATTGAATCCCTTTGCTTGTCTTCCCTGATGGAAAGCCTAGGCGGGAGTGCGGGGGAAAGTGTGGTTTGGGCTCCAAAACCAAGTATTGGCGATGACCTCTCTATGGTTTGTGGAGGTGTTTAAACTACATCCCTAACCTGGGAACACCTGTGCCCCCATAAAGATCCGTGGAGTCTGTTTCCACACCTCCAGCACACACACGAACACTTGCACAGTTATCCTGAGAGTGGGCAGCCTCCTCCAACTGAGAGCAGGGCCTTGGTTCTTATAAAATCGCTTAACTTGTCTACCCTGTTTGGTTGCCTGATACGGAGTGCTGGGGAAAGGGTGGGTTGGGCTCTAAATCCAAGTATTAGCGAGTGCTTCTCCATGGGATTTGGAGGTTATTAACCAAAACCCCACAACATGGGAATACCTGTGCTCCTTGAAAAAAGCGTGGACTCTGTATCCCCACCACCTGAACACACATGAAGAAGTTTTCTGCTATCCTGAGGTGGGCTGGCAATTTCAGGTGACAGAAGCGGCTGGGTTCTAATAGAATCCCTTAGCTTGTAATCCCTGAGTGTTTCCCTAGGACTGACTCTGAGAGAAACCTGGGGGTTGGGCTTTGAGGCCAAATAGTAGCGAGTGTCCCCGATGGACTGAGGAAGTATTTAGATGAATTCTCTATAAAGGGAAACACCTGAGCACCCATTCATCTGCGTGGAGTGGGGCTTCAAATCTCCCCACAACAAAAGGTTGGGTTCCAGTATCCTGAGGGTGGGGTAGTTCCTCCAACTGACATCAGCGTCTTGGTTTGAATAGAATCCCTTTGCTTGTCTTCCCTGATGGTTTGCCTAGGCCAGTGTGCGGTTGAAAGTGGGATTTGGGATCTAAAACTCAGTATTAGCGTGTGCCTCTCCATGGGTAGTGGAGATGTTTAAACTACAACCCACAACTTGGGAATTACTGTGACCCCTGAAAAATGCGTGTGCTATGTTTCCCCACGTCCAGCACACACAGGAAGAAGTGTTCTGGGGTTCTGAGTGTGGGGAGGTTCCTCCAACAGACAGCAGCACCTGGGTTGTAATAGAATCCCTTAGCTTGACTTCCCTAAGTGTTTTCCTAGGCCTAGCAGTAAGCGATGGTGGGGGATGGGCTCTAAAGCCAAGTATTAGCGAGTGCATCTCTGTGGGTAGTGGAGGGTTTTAAACTACTTCCCCAACCTTGGAACACCTGTGCCCCATAAAGATGCGTGGAATCTGTTTCCCCACCTCCAGCACACACACGGAGACGTGCTCAGGTATCCTGATTGTTGGGAGGCTCCTCCAATTGACAGCAGCGCCTGGGTTCTAAAAGAATCCCTTAGCTTGTCTTCCCTGATGGCTTGGCTAGGCTGGAGAGTGGGGGAAAGTGGGGGTTGGGCTCTAAACCAAGTATAAGCGAGAGCCTATCCATGGGATGTGGGTTTTTAACCTACAACCCACAACCATGGAATAAATGTGCCCCCTGAAAGATGCTTTGACTGTTTCCCTACATCCAGCACACACACGAAGATGTGTTCTGGTATTCTGAGTGTGGCGATGTTCCTCAAACTTTCAGCAGCACCTGGATTCCATTAGTATCCCTTAGCTTCTGTTCCCTGGGTGTTCTTTTAGGCCAGGCCATGAGGGAAAGCTGGGGGTTGGGCTTGGAGACCACGTAGCAGTGAGTGCCCCCTGATCCATTGAGGAAGTACTTAGAGGACTTCTCCCTAAAGGGAACACTTTTTCCTGCATTCATCTTGTTGCAGTGGGCTGCACATCTCTCCCACACCTAAGAATGTGTTCTGGAATTCTGAGTGCAGGGAAGTTCCTCCAACTGACAGCAGCGCCTGGGTTCTAATTGAATCCCTTTGCTTGTCTTCCCTGATGGAAAGCCTAGGCGGGAGTGCGGGGGAAAGTGTGGTTTGGGCTCCAAATCCAAGTATTTGCGATGACCTCTCTATGGTTTGTGGAGGTGTTTAAACTACATCCCTAACCTGGGTACACCTGTGCCCCCATAAAGATCCGTGGAGTCTGTTTCCACACCTCCAGCACACACACGAACACTTGCACAGTTATCCTGAGAGTGGGCAGCCTCCTCCAACTGAGAGCAGGGCCTTGGTTCTTATAAAATCGCTTAACTTGTCTACCCTGTTTGGTTGCCTGATACGGAGTGCTGGGGAAAGGGTGGGTTGGGCTCTTAATCCAAGTATTAGCGAGTGCTTCTCCATGGGATTTGGAGGTTATTAACCAAAAGCCCACAAAATGGGAATACCTGTGCTCCTTGAAAAAAGCGTGGACTCTGTATCCCCACCACCAGAACACACATGAAGAAGTTTTCTGCTATCCTGAGTGTGGGCTGGCAATTTCTGGTGACAGAAGCGGCTGGGTTCTAATAGAATCCCTTAGCTTGTAATCCCTGAGTGTTTCCCTAGGACTGACGCTGAGAGAAACCTGGGGGTTGGGCTTTGAGGCCAAATAGTAGCGAGTGTCCCCGATGGACTGAGGAAGTATTTAGATGAATTCTCCATAAAGGGAAACACCTGAGCACCCATTCATCTGCGTGGAGTGGGGCTTCAAATCTCCCCACCACACAAGGTTGGGTTCCAGTATCCTGAGGGTGGGGTAGTTCCTCCAACTGACATCAGCGTCTTGGTTTGAATAGAATCCATTTGCTTGTCTTCCCTGATGGTTTGCCTAGGCCAGTGTGTGGTTGAAAGTGGGATTTGGGATCTAAAACTAAGTATTAGCGTGTGCCTCTCCATGGGTAGTGGAGATGTTTAAACTACAACCCACAACTTGGGAATTACTGTGACCCCTGAAAAATGCATGTGCTATGTTTCCCCACGTCCAGCACACACAGGAACTAGTGTTCTGGGGTTCTGAGTGTGGGGAGGTTCCTCCAACAGACAGCAGCACCTGGGTTGTAATAGAATCCCTTAGCTTGACTTCCCTAAGTGTTTTCCTAGGCCTAGCAGTAAGCGATGGTGGGGGATGGGCTCTAAAGCCAAGTATAAGCGAGTGCATCTCTGTGGGTTGTGGAGGGTTTTAAACTAATTCCACAACCTTGGAACACCTGTGCCCCATAAAGATGCGTGGAATCTGTTTCCCCACCTCCAGCACACACACGGAGACGTGCTCAGGTATCCTGATTGTGGGGAGGCTCCTCCAAATGACAGCAGCGCCTGGGTTCTAAAAGAATCCCTTAGCTTGTCTTCCCTGATGGCATGCCTAGGCTGGAGAGTGGGGGAAAGTGGGGGTTGGGCTCTAAACCAAGTATAAGCGAGAGCCTATCCATGGGATGTGGGTTTTAAAACTACAACCCACAACCATGGAATAAATGTGCCCCCTGAAAGATGCTTTGACTGTTTCCCTACATCCAGCACACACACGAAGATGTGTTCTTGTATTCTGAGTGTGGGGATGTTCCTCAAACTGACAGCAGCACCTGGATTCTATTAGTATCCCTTAGCTTCTGTTCCCTGAGTGTTCTTTTAGGCCAGGCCATGAGGGAAAGCTGGGGGTTGGGCTTGGAGGCCACGTAGCAGTGAGTGCCCCCTGATCCATTGAGGAAGTACTTAGAGGACTTCTCCCTAAAGGGAACACCTTTTCCTGCATTCATCTGGGTGCAGTGGGGCTGCACAACTCTCCCACACCTAAGAATGTGTTCTGGAATTCTGAGTGCAGGGAAGTTCCTCCAACTGACAGCAGCGCCTGGGTTCTAATTGAATCCCTTTGCTTGTCTTCCCTGATGGAAAGCCTAGGCGGGAGTGCGGGGGAAAGTGTGGTTTGGGCTCCAAAACCAAGTATTTGCGATGACCTCTCTATGGTTTGTGGAGGTGTTTAAACTACATCCCTAACCTGGGAACACCTGTGCCCCCATAAAGATCCGTGGAGTCTGTTTCCACACCTCCAGCACACACACGAACACTTGCACAGTTATCCTGAGAGTGGGCAGCCTCCTCCAACTGAGAGCAGGGCCTTGGTTCTTATAAAATCGCTTAACTTGTCTACCCTGTTTGGTTGCCTGATACGGAGTGCTGGGGAAAGGGTGGGTTGGGCTCTAAATCCAAGTATTAGCGAGTGCTTCTCCATGGGATTTGGAGGTTATTAACCAAAAGCCCACAACATGGGAATACCTGTGTTCCTTGAAAAAAGCGTGGACTCTGTATCCCCACCACCAGAGCACACATGAAGAAGTTTTCTGCTATCCTGAGTGTGGGCTGGCAATTTCAGGTGACAGAAGCGGCTGGGTTCTAATAGAATCCCTTAGCTTGTAATCCCTGAGTGTTTCCCTAGGACTGACTCTGAGAGAAACCTGGGGGTTGGGCTTTGAGGCCAAATAGTAGCGAGTGTCCCCGATGGACTGAGGAAGTATTTAGATGAATTCTCCATAAAGGGAAACACCTGAGCACCCATTCATCTGCGTGGAGTGGGGCTTCAAATCTCCCCACCACACAAGGTTGGGTTCCAGTATCCTGAGGGTGGGGTAGTTCCTCCAACTGACATCAGCGTCTTGGTTTGAATAGAATCCCTTTGCTTGTCTTCCCTGATGGTTTGCCTAGGCCAGTGTGTGGTTGAAAGTGGGATTTGGGATCTAAAACTAAGTATTAGCGTGTGCCTCTCCATGGGTAGTGGAGATGTTTAAACTACAACCCACAACTTGGGAATTACTGTGACCCCTGAAAAATGCGTGTGCTATGTTTCCCCACGTCCAGCACACACAGGAAGAAGTGTTCTGGGGTTCTGAGTGTGGGGAGGTTCCTCCAACAGACAGCAGCACCTGGGTTGTAATAGAATCCCTTAGCTTGACTTCCCTAAGTGTTTTCCTAGGCCTAGCAGTAAGCGATGGTGGGGGATGGGCTCTAAAGCCAAGTATTAGCGAGTGCATCTCTGTGGGTAGTGGAGGGTTTTAAACTACTTCCCCAACCTTGGAACACCTGTGCCCCATAAAGATGCGTGGAATCTGTTTCCCCACCTCCAGCACACACACGGAGACGTGCTCAGGTATCCTGATTGTGGGGAGGCTCCTCCAAATGACAGCAGCGCCTGGGTTCTAAAAGAATCCCTTAGCTTGTCTTCCCTGATGGCATGCCTAGGCTGGAGAGTGGGGGAAAGTGGGGGTTGGGCTCTAAACCAAGTATAAGCGAGAGCCTATCCATGGGATGTGTGTTTTTAACCTACAACCCACAACCATGGAATAAATGTGCCCCCTGAAAGATGCTTTGACTGTTTCCCTACATCCAGCACACACACGAAGATGTGTTCTTGTATTCTGAGTGTGGGGATGTTCCTCAAACTGACAGCAGCACCTGGATTCTATTAGTATCCCTTAGCTTCTGTTCCCTGAGTGTTCTTTTAGGCCAGGCCATGAGGGAAAGCTGGGGGTTGGGCTTGGAGGCCACGTAGCAGTGAGTGCCTCCTGATCCATTGAGGAAGTACTTAGAGGAATTCTCCCTAAAGGGAACAATTTTTCCTCCATTCATCTGGGTGCAGTGGGGCTGCACATCTCTCCCACACCTAAGAATGTGTTCTGGAATTCTGAGTGCAGGGAAGTTCCTCCAACTGACAGCAGCGCCTGGGTTCTAATTGAATCCCTTTGCTTGTCTTCCCTGATGGAAAGCCTAGGCGGGAGTGCGGGGGAAAGTGTGGTTTGGGCTCCAAAACCAAGTATTTGCGATGACCTCTCTATGGTTTGTGGAGGTGTTTAAACTACATCCCTAACCTGGGAACACCTGTGCCCCCATAAAGATCCGTGGAGTCTGTTTCCACACCTCCAGCACACACACGAACACTTGCACAGTTATCCTGAGAGTGGGCAGCCTCCTCCAACTGAGAGCAGGGCCTTGGTTCTTATAAAATCGCTTAACTTGTCTACCCTGTTTGGTTGCCTGATACGGAGTGCTGGGGAAAGGGTGGGTTGGGCTCTAAGTCCAAGTATTAGCGAGTGCTTCTCCATGGGATTTGGAGGTTATTAACCAAAAGCCCACAACATGGGAATGCCTGTGCTCCTTGAAAAAAGCGTCGACACTGTATCCCCACCACCAGAACACACATGAAGAAGTTTTCTGCTATCCTGAGTGTGGGCTGGCAATTTCAGGTGACAGAAGCGGCTGGGTTCTAATAGAATCCCTTAGCTTGTAATCCCTGAGTGTTTCCCTAGGACTGACTCTGAGAGAAACCTGGGGGTTGGGCTTTGAGGCCAAATAGTAGCGAGTGTCCCCGATGGACTGAGGAAGTATTTAGATGAATTCTCCATAAAGGGAAACACCTGAGCACCCATTCATCTGCGTGGAGTGGGGCTTCAAATCTCCCCACCACACAAGGTTGGGTTCCAGTATCCTGAGGGTGGGGTAGTTCCTCCAACTGACATCAGCGTCTTGGTTTGAATAGAATCCCTTTGCTTGTCTTCCCTGATGGTTTGCCTAGGCCAGTGTGTGGTTGAAAGTGGGATTTGGGATCTAAAACTAAGTATTAGCGTGTGCCTCTCCATGGGTAGTGGAGATGTTTAAACTACAACCCACAACTTGGGAATTACTGTGACCCCTGAAAAATGCGTGTGCTATGTTTCCCCACGTCCAGCACACACAGGAAGAAGTGTTCTGGGGTTCTGAGTGTGGGGAGGTTCCTCCAACAGACAGCAGCACCTGGGTTGTAATAGAATCCCTTAGCTTGACTTCCCTAAGTGTTTTCCTAGGCCTAGCAGTAAGCGATGGTGGGGGATGGGCTCTAAAGCCAAGTATTAGCGAGTGCATCTCTGTGGGTAGTGGAGGGTTTTAAACTACTTCCCCAACCTTGGAACACCTGTGCCCCATAAAGATGCGTGGAATCTGTTTCCCCACCTCCAGCACACACACGGAGACGTGCTCAGGTATCCTGATTGTGGGGAGGCTCCTCCAAATGACAGCAGCGCCTGGGTTCTAAAAGAATCCCTTAGCTTGTCTTCCCTGATGGCATGCCTAGGCTGGAGAGTGGGGGAAAGTGGGGGTTGGGCTCTAAACCAAGTATAAGCGAGAGCCTATCCATGGGATGTGGGTTTTTAACCTACAACCCACAACCATGGAATAAATGTGCCCCCTGAAAGATGCTTTGACTGTTTCCCTACATCCAGCACACACACGAAGATGTGTTCTTGTATTCTGAGTGTGGGGATGTTCCTCAAACTGACAGCAGCACCTGGATTCTATTAGTATCCCTTAGCTTCTGTTCCCTGAGTGTTCTTTTAGGCCAGGCCATGAGGGAAAGCTGGGGGTTGGGCTTGGAGGCTACGTAGCAGTGAGTGCCCCCTGATTCATTGAGGAAGTTCTTAGAGAACTTCTCCCTAAAGGGAACACCTTTTCCTGCATTCATCTGGGTGCAGTGGGGCTGCACATCTCTCCCACACCTAAGAATGTGTTCTGGAATTCTGAGTGCAGGGAAGTTCCTCCAACTGACAGCAGCGCCTGGGTTCTAATTGAATCCCTTTGCTTGTCTTCCCTGATGGAAAGCCAAGGCGGGAGTGCGGGGGAAAGTGTGGTTTGGGCTCCAAAACCAAGTATTGGCGATGACCTCTCTATGGTTTGTGGAGGTGTTTAAACTACATCCCTAACCTGGGAACACCTGTGCCCCCATAAAGATCCGTGGAGTCTGTTTCCACACCTCCAGCACACACACGAACACTTGCACAGTTATCCTGAGAGTGGGCAGCCTCCTCCAACTGAGAGCAGGGCCTTGGTTCTTATAAAATCGCTTAACTTGTCTACCCTGTTTGGTTGCCTGATACGGAGTGCTGGGGAAAGGGTGGGTTGGGCTCTAAATCCAAGTATTAGCGAGTGCTTCTCCATGGGATTTGGAGGTTATTAACCAAAAGCCCACAACATGGGAATACCTGTGCTCCTTGAAAAAAGCGTGGACTCTGTATCCCCACCACCAGAACACACATGAAGAAGTTTTCTGCTATCCTGAGTGTGGGCTGGCAATTTCAGGTGACAGAAGCGGCTGGGTTCTAATAGAATCCCTTAGCTTGTAATCCCTGAGTGTTTCCCTAGGACTGACTCTGAGAGAAACCTGGGGGTTGGGCTTTGAGGCCAAATAGTAGCGAGTGTCCCCGATGGACTGAGGAAGTATTTAGATGAATTCTCCATAAAGGGAAACACCTGAGCACCCATTCATCTGCGTGGAGTGGGGCTTCAAATCTCCCCACCACACAAGGTTGGGTTCCAGTATCCTGATGGTGCGGTAGTTCCTCCAACTGACATCAGCGTCTTGGTTTGAATAGAATCCCTTTGCTTGTCTTCCCTGATGGTTTGCCTAGGCCAGTGTGTGGTTCAAAGTGGGATTTGGGATCTAAAACTAAGTATTAGCGTGTGCCTCTCCATGGGTAGGGGAGATGTTTAAACTATAACCCACAACTTGGGAATTACTGTGACCCCTGAAAAATGCGTGTGCTCTGGTTCCCCATGTCCAGCACACACAGGAAGAAGTGTTCTGGGGTTCTGAGTGTGGGGAGGTTCCTCCAACAGACAGCAGCACCTGGGTTGTAATAGAATCCCTTAGCTTGACTTCCCTAAGTGTTTTCCTAGGCCTAGCAGTAAGCGATGGTGGGGGATGGGCTCTAAAGCCAAGTATTAGCGAGTGCATCTCTGTGGGTAGTGGAGGGTTTTAAACTACTTCCCCAACCTTGGAACACCTGTGCCCCATAAAGATGCGTGGAATCTGTTTCCCCACCTCCAGCACACACACGGAGACGTGCTCAGGTATCCTGATTGTGGGGAGGCTCCTCCAAATGACAGCAGCGCCTGGGTTCTAAAAGAATCCCTTAGCTTGTCTTCCCTGATGGCATGCCTAGGCTAGAGAGTGGGGGAAAGTGGGGGTTGGGCTCTAAACCAAGTATAAGCGAGAGCCTATCCATGGGATGTGGGTTTTTAACCTACAACCCACAACCATGGAATAAATGTGCCCCCTGAAAGATGCTTTGACTGTTTCCCTACATCCAGCACACACACGAAGATGTGTTCTTGTATTCTGAGTGTGGGGATGTTCCTCAAACTGACAGCAGCACCTGGATTCTATTAGTATCCCTTAGCTTCTGTTCCCTGAGTGTTCTTTTAGGCCAGGCCATGAGGGAAAGCTGGGGGTTGGGCTTGGAGGCTACGTAGCAGTGAGTGCCCCCTGATTCATTGAGGAAGTTCTTAGAGGACTTCTCCCTAAAGGGAACACCTTTTCCTGCATTCATCTGGGTGCAGTGGGGCTGCACATCTCTCCCACACCTAAGAATGTGTTCTGGAATTCTGAGTGCAGGGAAGTTCCTCCAACTGACAGCAGCGCCTGGGTTCTAATTGAATCCCTTTGCTTGTCTTCCCTGATGGAAAGCCAAGGCGGGAGTGCGGGGGAAAGTGTGGTTTGGGCTCCAAAACCAAGTATTTGCGATGACCTCTCTATGGTTTGTGGAGGTGTTTAAACTACATCCCTAACCTGGGTACACCTGTGCCCCCATAAAGATCCGTGGAGTCTGTTTCCACACCTCCAGCACACACACGAACACTTGCACAGTTATCCTGAGAGTGGGCAGCCTCCTCCAACTGAGAGCAGGGCCTTGGTTCTTATAAAATCGCTTAACTTGTCTACCCTGTTTGGTTGCCTGATACGGAGTGCTGGGGAAAGGGTGGGTTGGGCTCTAAATGCAAGTATTAGCGAGTGCTTCTCCATGGGATTTGGAGGTTATTAACCAAAAGCCCACAACATGGGAATACCTGTGCTCCTTGAAAAAAGCGTGGACTCTGTATCCCCACCACCAGAACACACATGAAGAAGTTTTCTGCTATCCTGAGTGTGGGCTGGCAATTTCAGGTGACAGAAGCGGCTGGGTTCTAATAGAATCCCTTAGCTTGTAATCCCTGAGTGTTTCCCTAGGACTGACTCTGAGAGAAACCTGGGGGTTGGGCTTTGAGGCCAAATAGTAGCGAGTGTCCCCGATGGACTGAGGAAGTATTTAGATGAATTCTCCATAAAGGGAAACACCTGAGCACCCATTCATCTGCGTGGAGTGGGGCTTCAAATCTCCCCACCACACAAGGTTGGGTTCCAGTATCCTGATGGTGCGGTAGTTCCTCCAACTGACATCAGCGTCTTGGTTTGAATAGAATCCCTTTGCTTGTCTTCCCTGATGGTTTGCCTAGGCCAGTGTGTGGTTGAAAGTGGGATTTGGGATCTAAAACTAAGTATTAGCGTGTGCCTCTCCATGGGTAGTGGAGATGTTTAAACTACAACCCACAACTTGGGAATTACTGTGACCCCTGAAAAATGCGTGTGCTATGTTTCCCCACGTCCAGCACACACAGGAAGAAGTGTTCTGGGGTTCTGAGTGTGGGGAGGTTCCTCCAACAGACAGCAGCACCTGGGTTGTAATAGAATCCCTTAGCTTGACTTCCCTAAGTGTTTTCCTAGGCCTAGCAGTAAGCGATGGTGGGGGATGGGCTCTAAAGCCAAGTATTAGCGAGTGCATCTCTGTGGGTTGTGGAGGGTTTTAAACTACTTCCCCAACCTTGGAACACCTGTGCCCCATAAAGATGCGTGGAATCTGTTTCCCCACCTCCAGCACACACACGGAGACGTGCTCAGGTATCCTGATTGTGGGGAGGCTCCTCCAAATGACAGCAGCGCCTGGGTTCTAAAAGAATCCCTTAGCTTGTCTTCCCTGCTGGCATGGCTAGGCTGGAGAGTGGGGGAAAGTGGGGCTTGGGCTCTAAACCAAGTATAAGCGAGAGCCTATCCATGGGATGTGGGTTTTTAAACTACAACCCACAACCATGGAATAAATGTGCCCCCTGAAAGATGCTTTGACTGTTTCCCTACATCCAGCACACACACGAAGATGTGTTCTGGTATTGTGAGTGTGGGGATGTTCCTCAAACTGACAGCAGCACCTGGATTCTATTAGTATCCCTTAGCTTCTGTTCCCTGAGTGTTTTCTTAGACCAGGCCTTGAGGGAAACCTGGGGGTTGGGCTTGGAGGCCACGTAGCAGTGATTGCCTCCTGATCCATTGAGGAAGTACTTAGAGGAATTCTCCCTAAACGGAACACCTTTTTCTCCATTCATCTGGGTGCAGTGGGGCTGCACATCTCTCCCACACCTAAGAATGTGTTCCTGAATTCTGAGTGCAGGGAAGTTCCTCCAACTGACAGCAGCGCCTGGGTTCTAATTGAATCCCTTTGCTTGTCTTCCCTGATGGAAAGCCTAGGCGGGAGTGCGGGGGAAAGTGTGGTTTGGGCTCCAAAACCAAGTATTTGCGATGACCTCTCTATGGTTTGTGGAGGTGTTTAAACTACATCCCTAACCTGGGAACACCTGTGCCCCCATAAAGATCCGTGGAGTCTGTTTCCACACCTCCAGCACACACACGAACACTTGCACAGTTATCCTGAGAGTGGGCAGCCTCCTCCAACTGAGAGCAGGGCCTTGGTTCTTATAAAATCGCTTAACTTGTCTACCCTGTTTGGTTGCCTGATACGGAGTGCTGGGGAAAGGGTGGGTTGGGCTCTAAATCCAAGTATTAGCGAGTGCTTCTCCATGGGATTTGGAGGTTATTAACCAAAAGCCCACAACATGGGAATACCTGTGCTCCTTGAAAAAAGCGTGGACTCTGTATCCCCACCACCAGAACACACATGAAGAAGTTTTCTGCTATCCTGAGTGTGGGCTGGCAATTTCAGGTGACAGAAGCGGCTGGGTTCTAATAGAATCCCTTAGCTTGTAATCCCTGAGTGTTTCCCTAGGACTGACTCTGAGAGAAACCTGGGGGTTGGGCTTTGAGGCCAAATAGTAGCGAGTGTCCCCGATGGACTGAGGAAGTATTTAGATGAATTCTCCATAAAGGGAAACACCTGAGCACCCATTCATCTGCGTGGAGTGGGGCTTCAAATCTCCCCACCACACAAGGTTGGGTTCCAGTATCCTGATGGTGCGGTAGTTCCTCCAACTGACATCAGCGTCTTGGTTTGAATAGAATCCCTTTGCTTGTCTTCCCTGATGGTTTGCCTAGGCCAGTGTGTGGTTCAAAGTGGGATTTGGGATCTAAAACTAAGTATTAGCGTGTGCCTCTCCATGGGTAGGGGAGATGTTTAAACTATAACCCACAACTTGGGAATTACTGTGACCCCTGAAAAATGCGTGTGCTCTGGTTCCCCATGTCCAGCACACACAGGAAGAAGTGTTCTGGGGTTCTGAGTGTGGGGAGGTTCCTCCAACAGACAGCAGCACCTGGGTTGTAATAGAATCCCTTAGCTTGACTTCCCTAAGTGTTTTCCTAGGCCTAGCAGTAAGCGATGGTGGGGGATGGGCTCTAAAGCCAAGTATTAGCGAGTGCATCTCTGTGGGTAGTGGAGGGTTTTAAACTACTTCCCCAACCTTGGAACACCTGTGCCCCATAAAGATGCGTGGAATCTGTTTCCCCACCTCCAGCACACACACGGAGACGTGCTCAGGTATCCTGATTGTGGGGAGGCTCCTCCAAATGACAGCAGCGCCTGGGTTCTAAAAGAATACCTTAGCTTGTCTTCCCTGATGGCATGGCTAGGCTGGAGATTGGGGAAAAGTGGGGGTTGGGCTCTTAACCAAGTATTAGCGAGAGCCTATCCATGGGATGTGGGTTTTTAACCTACAACCCACAACCATGGAATAAATGTGCCCCCTGAAAGATGCTTTGACTCTTTCCCTACATCCAGCACACACACGAAGATGTGTTCTGGTATTCTGAGTGTGGGGATGTTCCTCAAACTGACAGCAGCACCTGGATTCTATTAGTATCCCTTATCTTCTGTTCCCTGAGTGTTCTTTTAGGCCAGGCCATGAGGGAAAGCTGGGGGTTGGGCTTGGAGGCCACTTAGCAGTGAGTGCCCCCTGATCCATTGAGGAAGTACTTAGAGGACTTGTCCCTAAAGGAACACCTTTTCCTGCATTCATCTGGGTGCAGTGGGGCTGCACATCTCTCCCACACCTAAGAATGTGTTCTGGAATTCTGA
The DNA here is from genome assembly GCF_048564905.1 of Vicugna pacos. NCBI lineage: Eukaryota > Metazoa > Chordata > Mammalia > Artiodactyla > Camelidae > Vicugna > Vicugna pacos. Next base: position 24,213,424 of record NW_027328740.1, read on the forward strand.
GTGCAGGGAAGTTCCTCCAACTGACAGCAGCGCCTGGGTTCTAATTGAATCCCTTTGCTTGTCTTCCCTGATGGAAAGCCTAGGCGGGAGTGCGGGGGAAAGTGTGGTTTGGGCTCCAAAACCAAGTATTGGCGATGACCTCTCTATGGTTTGTGGAGGTGTTTAAACTACATCCCTAACCTGGGAACACCTGTGCCCCCATAAAGATCCGTGGAGTCTGTTTCCACACCTCCAGCACACACACGAACACTTGCACAGTTATCCTGAGAGTGGGCAGCCTCCTCCAACTGAGAGCAGGGCCTTGGTTCTTATAAAATCGCTTAACTTGTCTACCCTGTTTGGTTGCCTGATACGGAGTGCTGGGGAAAGGGTGGGTTGGGCTCTAAATCCAAGTATTAGCGAGTGCTTCTCCATGGGATTTGGAGGTTATTAACCAAAACCCCACAATATGGGAATACCTGTGCTCCTTGAAAAAAGCGTGGACTCTGTATCCCCACCACCTGAACACACATGAAGAAGTTTTCTGCTATCCTGAGGTGGGCTGGCAATTTCAGGTGACAGAAGCGGCTGGGTTCTAATAGAATCCCTTAGCTTGTAATCCCTGAGTGTTTCCCTAGGACTGACTCTGAGAGAAACCTGGGGGTTGGGCTTTGAGGCCAAATAGTAGCGAGTGTCCCCGATGGACTGAGGAAGTATTTAGATGAATTCTCCATAAAGGGAAACACCTGAGCACCCATTCATCTGCGTGGAGTGGGGCTTCAAATCTCCCCACCACACAAGGTTGGGTTCCAGTATCCTGAGGGTGGGGTAGTTCCTCCAACTGACATCAGCGTCTTGGTTTGAATAGAATCCCTTTGCTTGTCTTCCCTGATGGTTTGCCTAGGCCAGTGTGTGGTTGAAAGTGGGATTTGGGATCTAAAACTAAGTATTAGCGTGTGCCTCTCCATGGGTAGTGGAGATGTTTAAACTACAACCCACAACTTGGGAATTACTGTGACCCCTGAAAAATGCGTGTGCTATGTTTCCCCACGTCCAGCACACACAGGAAGAAGTGTTCTGGGGTTCTGAGTGTGGGGAGGTTCCTCCAACAGACAGCAGCACCTGGGTTGTAATAGAATCCCTTAGCTTGACTTCCCTAAGTGTTTTCCTAGGCCTAGCAGTAAGCGATGGTGGGGGATGGGCTCTAAAGCCAAGTATTAGCGAGTGCATCTCTGTGGGTAGTGGAGGGTTTTAAACTACTTCCCCAACCTTGGAACACCTGTGCCCCATAAAGATGCGTGGAATCTGTTTCCCCACCTCCAGCACACACACGGAGACGTGCTCAGGTATCCTGATTGTGGGGAGGCTCCTCCAAATGACAGCAGCGCCTGGGTTCTAAAAGAATCCCTTAGCTTGTCTTCCCTGATGGCATGCCTAGGCTGGAGAGTGGGGGAAAGTGGGGGTTGGGCTCTAAACCAAGTATAAGCGAGAGCCTATCCATGGGATGTGTGTTTTTAACCTACAACCCACAACCATGGAATAAATGTGCCCCCTGAAAGATGCTTTGACTGTTTCCCTACATCCAGCACACACACGAAGATGTGTTCTTGTATTCTGAGTGTGGGGATGTTCCTCAAACTGACAGCAGCACCTGGATTCTATTAGTATCCCTTAGCTTCTGTTCCCTGAGTGTTCTTTTAGGCCAGGCCATGAGGGAAAGCTGGGGGTTGGGCTTGGAGGCCACGTAGCAGTGAGTGCCTCCTGATCCATTGAGGAAGTACTTAGAGGAATTCTCCCTAAAGGGAACAATTTTTCCTCCATTCATCTGGGTGCAGTGGGGCTGCACATCTCTCCCACACCTAAGAATGTGTTCTGGAATTCTGAGTGCAGGGAAGTTCCTCCAACTGACAGCAGCGCCTGGGTTCTAATTGAATCCCTTTGCTTGTCTTCCCTGATGGAAAGCCTAGGCTGGAGTGCGGGGGAAAGTGTGGTTTGGGCTCCAAAACCAAGTATTTGCGATGACCTCTCTATGGTTTGTGGAGGTGTTTAAACTACATCCCTAACCTGGGAACACCTGTGCCCCCATAAAGATCCGTGGAGTCTGTTTCCACACCTCCAGCACACACACGAACACTTGCACAGTTATCCTGAGAGTGGGCAGCCTCCTCCAACTGAGAGCAGGGCCTTGGTTCTTATAAAATCGCTTAACTTGTCTACCCTGTTTGGTTGCCTGATACGGAGTGCTGGGGAAAGGGTGGGTTGGGCTCTAAGTCCAAGTATTAGCGAGTGCTTCTCCATGGGATTTGGAGGTTATTAACCAAAAGCCCACAACATGGGAATACCTGTGCTCCTTGAAAAAAGCGTCGACACTGTATCCCCACCACCAGAACACACATGAAGAAGTTTTCTGCTATCCTGAGTGTGGGCTGGCAATTTCAGGTGACAGAAGCGGCTGGGTTCTAATAGAATCCCTTAGCTTGTAATCCCTGAGTGTTTCCCTAGGACTGACTCTGAGAGAAACCTGGGGGTTGGGCTTTGAGGCCAAATAGTAGCGAGTGTCCCCGATGGACTGAGGAAGTATTTAGATGAATTCTCCATAAAGGGAAACACCTGAGCACCCATTCATCTGCGTGGAGTGGGGCTTCAAATCTCCCCACCACACAAGGTTGGGTTCCAGTATCCTGAGGGTGGGGTAGTTCCTCCAACTGACATCAGCGTCTTGGTTTGAATAGAATCCCTTTGCTTGTCTTCCCTGATGGTTTGCCTAGGCCAGTGTGTGGTTGAAAGTGGGATTTGGGATCTAAAACTAAGTATTAGCGTGTGCCTCTCCATGGGTAGTGGAGATGTTTAAACTACAACCCACAACTTGGGAATTACTGTGACCCCTGAAAAATGCGTGTGCTATGTTTCCCCACGTCCAGCACACACAGGAAGAAGTGTTCTGGGGTTCTGAGTGTGGGGAGGTTCCTCCAACAGACAGCAGCACCTGGGTTGTAATAGAATCCCTTAGCTTGACTTCCCTAAGTGTTTTCCTAGGCCTAGCAGTAAGCGATGGTGGGGGATGGGCTCTAAAGCCAAGTATTAGCGAGTGCATCTCTGTGGGTAGTGGAGGGTTTTAAACTACTTCCCCAACCTTGGAACACCTGTGCCCCATAAAGATGCGTGGAATCTGTTTCCCCACCTCCAGCACACACACGGAGACGTGCTCAGGTATCCTGATTGTGGGGAGGCTCCTCCAAATGACAGCAGCGCCTGGGTTCTAAAAGAATCCCTTAGCTTGTCTTCCCTGATGGCATGCCTAGGCTGGAGAGTGGGGGAAAGTGGGGGTTGGGCTCTAAACCAAGTATAAGCGAGAGCCTATCCATGGGATGTGGGTTTTTAACCTACAACCCACAACCATGGAATAAATGTGCCCCCTGAAAGATGCTTTGACTGTTTCCCTACATCCAGCACACACACGAAGATGTGTTCTTGTATTCTGAGTGTGGGGATGTTCCTCAAACTGACAGCAGCACCTGGATTCTATTAGTATCCCTTAGCTTCTGTTCCCTGAGTGTTCTTTTAGGCCAGGCCATGAGGGAAAGCTGGGGGTTGGGCTTGGAGGCTACGTAGCAGTGAGTGCCCCCTGATTCATTGAGGAAGTTCTTAGAGAACTTCTCCCTAAAGGGAACACCTTTTCCTGCATTCATCTGGGTGCAGTGGGGCTGCACATCTCTCCCACACCTAAGAATGTGTTCTGGAATTCTGAGTGCAGGGAAGTTCCTCCAACTGACAGCAGCGCCTGGGTTCTAATTGAATCCCTTTGCTTGTCTTCCCTGATGGAAAGCCAAGGCGGGAGTGCGGGGGAAAGTGTGGTTTGGGCTCCAAAACCAAGTATTGGCGATGACCTCTCTATGGTTTGTGGAGGTGTTTAAACTACATCCCTAACCTGGGAACACCTGTGCCCCCATAAAGATCCGTGGAGTCTGTTTCCACACCTCCAGCACACACACGAACACTTGCACAGTTATCCTGAGAGTGGGCAGCCTCCTCCAACTGAGAGCAGGGCCTTGGTTCTTATAAAATCGCTTAACTTGTCTACCCTGTTTGGTTGCCTGATACGGAGTGCTGGGGAAAGGGTGGGTTGGGCTCTAAATCCAAGTATTAGCGAGTGCTTCTCCATGGGATTTGGAGGTTATTAACCAAAAGCCCACAACATGGGAATACCTGTGCTCCTTGAAAAAAGCGTGGACTCTGTATCCCCACCACCAGAACACACATGAAGAAGTTTTCTGCTATCCTGAGTGTGGGCTGGCAATTTCAGGTGACAGAAGCGGCTGGGTTCTAATAGAATCCCTTAGCTTGTAATCCCTGAGTGTTTCCCTAGGACTGACTCTGAGAGAAACCTGGGGGTTGGGCTTTGAGGCCAAATAGTAGCGAGTGTCCCCGATGGACTGAGGAAGTATTTAGATGAATTCTCCATAAAGGGAAACACCTGAGCACCCATTCATCTGCGTGGAGTGGGGCTTCAAATCTCCCCACCACACAAGGTTGGGTTCCAGTATCCTGAGGGTGGGGTAGTTCCTCCAACTGACATCAGCGTCTTGGTTTGAATAGAATCCCTTTGCTTGTCTTCCCTGATGGTTTGCCTAGGCCAGTGTGTGGTTGAAAGTGGGATTTGGGATCTAAAACTAAGTATTAGCGTGTGCCTCTCCATGGGTAGTGGAGATGTTTAAACTACACCCCACAACTTGGGAATTACTGTGACCCCTGAAAAATGCGTGTGAAATGTTTCCCCACGTCCAGCACACACAGGTAGAAGTGTTCTGGGGTTCTGAGTGTGGGGAGGTTCCTCCAACAGACAGCAGCACCTGGGTTGTAATAGAATCCCTTAGCTTGACATCCCTAAGTGTTTTCCTAGGCCTAGCAGTAAGCGATGGTGGGGGATGGGCTCTAAAGCCAAGTATAAGCGAGTGCATCTCTGTGGGTTGTGGAGGGTTTTAAACTACTTCCCCAACCTTGGAACACCTGTGCCCCATAAAGATGCGTGGAATCTGTTTCCCCACCTCCAGCACACACACGGAGACGTGCTCAGGTATCCTGATTGTGGGGAGGCTCCTCCAAATGACAGCAGCGCCTGGGTTCTAAAAGAATCCCTTAGCTTGTCTTCCCTGATGGCATGCCTAGGCTGGAGAGTGGGGGAAAGTGGGGGTTGGGCTCTAAACCAAGTATAAGCGAGAGCCTATCCATGGGATGTGGGTTTTAAAACTACAACCCACAACCATGGAATAAATGTGCCCCCTGAAAGATGCTTTTACTGTTTCCCTACATCCAGCACACACACGAAGATGTGTTCTTGTATTCTGAGTGTGGGGATGTTCCTCAAACTGACAGCAGCACCTGGATTCTATTAGTATCCCTTAGCTTCTGTTCCCTGAGTGTTCTTTTAGGCCAGGCCATGAGGGAAAGCTGGGGGTTGGGCTTGGAGGCCACGTAGCAGTGAGTGCCCCCTGATCCATTGAGGAAGTACTTAGAGGACTTCTCCCTAAAGGGAACACCTTTTCCTGCATTCATCTGGGTGCAGTGGGGCTGCACAACTCTCCCACACCTAAGAATGTGTTCTGGAATTCTGAGTGCAGGGAAGTTCCTCCAACTGACAGCAGCGCCTGGGTTCTAATTGAATCCCTTTGCTTGTCTTCCCTGATGGAAAGCCTAGGCGGGAGTGCGGGGGAAAGTGTGGTTTGGGCTCCAAAACCAAGTATTTGCGATGACCTCTCTATGGTTTGTGGAGGTGTTTAAACTACATCCCTAACCTGGGAACACCTGTGCCCCCATAAAGATCCGTGGAGTCTGTTTCCACACCTCCAGCACACACACGAACACTTGCACAGTTATCCTGAGAGTGGGCAGCCTCCTCCAACTGAGAGCAGGGCCTTGGTTCTTATAAAATCGCTTAACTTGTCTACCCTGTTTGGTTGCCTGATACGGAGTGCTGGGGAAAGGGTGGGTTGGGCTCTAAATCCAAGTATTAGCGAGTGCTTCTCCATGGGATTTGGAGGTTATTAACCAAAAGCCCACAACATGGGAATACCTGTGTTCCTTGAAAAAAGCGTGGACTCTGTATCCCCACCACCAGAGCACACATGAAGAAGTTTTCTGCTATCCTGAGTGTGGGCTGGCAATTTCAGGTGACAGAAGCGGCTGGGTTCTAATAGAATCCCTTAGCTTGTAATCCCTGAGTGTTTCCCTAGGACTGACTCTGAGAGAAACCTGGGGGTTGGGCTTTGAGGCCAAATAGTAGCGAGTGTCCCCGATGGACTGAGGAAGTATTTAGATGAATTCTCCATAAAGGGAAACACCTGAGCACCCATTCATCTGCGTGGAGTGGGGCTTCAAATCTCCCCACCACACAAGGTTGGGTTCCAGTATCCTGAGGGTGGGGTAGTTCCTCCAACTGACATCAGCGTCTTGGTTTGAATAGAATCCCTTTGCTTGTCTTCCCTGATGGTTTGCCTAGGCCAGTGTGTGGTTGAAAGTGGGATTTGGGATCTAAAACTAAGTATTAGCGTGTGCCTCTCCATGGGTAGTGGAGATGTTTAAACTACAACCCACAACTTGGGAATTACTGTGACCCCTGAAAAATGCGTGTGCTATGTTTCCCCACGTCCAGCACACACAGGAAGAAGTGTTCTGGGGTTCTGAGTGTGGGGAGGTTCCTCCAACAGACAGCAGCACCTGGGTTGTAATAGAATCCCTTAGCTTGACTTCCCTAAGTGTTTTCCTAGGCCTAGCAGTAAGCGATGGTGGGGGATGGGCTCTAAAGCCAAGTATTAGCGAGTGCATCTCTGTGGGTAGTGGAGGGTTTTAAACTACTTCCCCAACCTTGGAACACCTGTGCCCCATAAAGATGCGTGGAATCTGTTTCCCCACCTCCAGCACACACACGGAGACGTGCTCAGGTATCCTGATTGTGGGGAGGCTCCTCTAAATGACAGCAGCGCCTGGGTTCTAAAAGAATCCCTTAGCTTGTCTTCCCTGATGGCATGCCTAGGCTGGAGTGTGGGGGAAAGTGGGGGTTGGGCTCTAAACCAAGTATAAGCGAGAGCCTATCCATGGGATGTGTGTTTTTAACCTACAACCCACAACCATGGAATAAATGTGCCCCCTGAAAGATGCTTTGACTGTTTCCCTACATCCAGCACACACACGAAGATGTGTTCTTGTATTCTGAGTGTGGGGATGTTCCTCAAACTGACAGCAGCACCTGGATTCTATTAGTATCCCTTAGCTTCTGTTCCCTGAGTGTTCTTTTAGGCCAGGCCATGAGGGAAAGCTGGGGGTTGGGCTTGGAGGCTACGTAGCAGTGAGTGCCCCCTGATTCATTGAGGAAGTTCTTAGAGAACTTCTCCCTAAAGGGAACACCTTTTCCTGCATTCATCTGGGTGCAGTGGGGCTGCACATCTCTCCCACACCTAAGAATGTGTTCTGGAATTCTGAGTGCAGGGAAGTTCCTCCAACTGACAGCAGCGCCTGGGTTCTAATTGAATCCCTTTGCTTGTCTTCCCTGATGGAAAGCCTAGGCGGGAGTGCGGGGGAAAGTGTGGTTTGGGCTCCAAAACCAAGTATTGGCGATGACCTCTCTATGGTTTGTGGAGGTGTTTAAACTACATCCCTAACCTGGGAACACCTGTGCCCCCATAAAGATCCGTGGAGTCTGTTTCCACACCTCCAGCACACACACGAACACTTGCACAGTTATCCTGAGAGTGGGCAGCCTCCTCCAACTGAGAGCAGGGCCTTGGTTCTTATAAAATCGCTTAACTTGTCTACCCTGTTTGGTTGCCTGATACGGAGTGCTGGGGAAAGGGTGGGTTGGACTCTAAATCCAAGTATTAGCGAGTGCTTCTCCATGGGATTTGGAGGTTATTAACCAAAAGCCCACAACATGGGAATACCTGTGCTCCTTGAAAAAAGCGTGGACTCTGTATCCCCACCACCAGAACACACATGAAGAAGTTTTCTGCTATCCTGAGTGTGGGCTGGCAATTTCAGGTGACAGAAGCGGCTGGGTTCTAATAGAATCCCTTAGCTTGTAATCCCTGAGTGTTTCCCTAGGACTGACTCTGAGAGAAACCTGGGGGTTGGGCTTTGAGGCCAAATAGTAGCGAGTGTCCCCGATGGACTGAGGAAGTATTTAGATGAATTCTCCATAAAGGGAAACACCTGAGCACCCATTCATCTGCGTGGAGTGGGGCTTCAAATCTCCCCACCACACAAGGTTGGGTTCCAGTATCCTGAGGGTGGGGTAGTTCCTCCAACTGACATCAGCGTCTTGGTTTGAATAGAATCCCTTTGCTTGTCTTCCCTGATGGTTTGCCTAGGCCAGTGTGTGGTTGAAAGTGGGATTTGGGATCTAAAACTAAGTATTAGCGTGTGCCTCTCCATGGGTAGTGGAGATGTTTAAACTACACCCCACAACTTGGGAATTACTGTGACCCCTGAAAAATGCGTGTGAAATGTTTCCCCACGTCCAGCACACACAGGAAGAAGTGTTCTGGGGTTCTGAGTGTGGGGAGGTTCCTCCAACAGACAGCAGCACCTGGGTTGTAATAGAATCCCTTAGCTTGACTTCCCTAAGTGTTTTCCTAGGCCTAGCAGTAAGCGATGGTGGGGGATGGGCTCTAAAGCCAAGTATTAGCGAGTGCATCTCTGTGGGTAGTGGAGGGTTTTAAACTACTTCCCCAACCTTGGAACACCTGTGCCCCATAAAGATGCGTGGAATCTGTTTCCCCACCTCCAGCACACACACGGAGACGTGCTCAGGTATCCTGATTGTGGGGAGGCTCCTCCAAATGACAGCAGCGCCTGGGTTCTAAAAGAATCCCTTAGCTTGTCTTCCCTGATGGCATGCCTAGGCTGGAGAGTGGGGGAAAGTGGGGGTTGGGCTCTAAACCAAGTATAAGCGAGAGCCTATCCATGGGATGTGGGTTTTTAACCTACAACCCACAACCATGGAATAAATGTGCCCCCTGAAAGATGCTTTGACTGTTTCCCTACATCCAGCACACACACGAAGATGTGTTCTTGTATTCTGAGTGTGGGGATGTTCCTCAAACTGACAGCAGCACCTGGATTCTATTAGTATCCCTTAGCTTCTGTTCCCTGAGTGTTCTTTTAGGCCAGGCCATGAGGGAAAGCTGGGGGTTGGGCTTGGAGGCTACGTAGCAGTGAGTGCCCCCTGATTCATTGAGGAAGTTCTTAGAGAACTTCTCCCTAAAGGGAACACCTTTTCCTGCATTCATCTGGGTGCAGTGGGGCTGCACATCTCTCCCACACCTAAGAATGTGTTCTGGAATTCTGAGTGCAGGGAAGTTCCTCCAACTGACAGCAGCGCCTGGGTTCTAATTGAATCCCTTTGCTTGTCTTCCCTGATGGAAAGCCTAGGCGGGAGTGCGGGGGAAAGTGTGGTTTGGGCTCCAAAACCAAGTATTGGCGATGACCTCTCTATGGTTTGTGGAGGTGTTTAAACTACATCCCTAACCTGGGAACACCTGTGCCCCCATAAAGATCCGTGGAGTCTGTTTCCACACCTCCAGCACACACACGAACACTTGCACAGTTATCCTGAGAGTGGGCAGCCTCCTCCAACTGAGAGCAGGGCCTTGGTTCTTATAAAATCGCTTAACTTGTCTACCCTGTTTGGTTGCCTGATACGGAGTGCTGGGGAAAGGGTGGGTTGGGCTCTAAATCCAAGTATTAGCGAGTGCTTCTCCATGGGATTTGGAGGTTATTAACCAAAAGCCCACAACATGGGAATACCTGTGCTCCTTGAAAAAAGCGTGGACTCTGTATCCCCACCACCAGAACACACATGAAGAAGTTTTCTGCTATCCTGAGTGTGGGCTGGCAATTTCAGGTGACAGAAGCGGCTGGGTTCTAATAGAATCCCTTAGCTTGTAATCCCTGAGTGTTTCCCTAGGACTGACGCTGAGAGAAACCTGGGGGTTGGGCTTTGAGGCCAAATAGTAGCGAGTGTCCCCGATGGACTGAGGAAGTATTTAGATGAATTCTCCATAAAGGGAAACACCTGAGCACCCATTCATCTGCGTGGAGTGGGGCTTCAAATCTCCCCACCACACAAGGTTGGGTTCCAGTATCCTGAGGGTGGGGTAGTTCCTCCAACTGACATCAGCGTCTTGGTTTGAATAGAATCCCTTTGCTTGTCTTCCCTGATGGTTTGCCTAGGCCAGTGTGTGGTTGAAAGTGGGATTTGGGATCTAAAACTAAGTATTAGCGTGTGCCTCTCCATGGGTAGTGGAGATGTTTAAACTACACCCCACAACTTGGGAATTACTGTGACCCCTGAAAAATGCGTGTGAAATGTTTCCCCACGTCCAGCACACACAGGTAGAAGTGTTCTGGGGTTCTGAGTGTGGGGAGGTTCCTCCAACAGACAGCAGCACCTGGGTTGTAATAGAATCCCTTAGCTTGACTTCCCTAAGTGTTTTCCTAGGCCTAGCATTAAGCGATGGTGGGGGATGGGCTCTAAAGCCAAGTATTAGCGAGTGCATCTCTGTGGGTAGTGGAGGGTTTTAAACTACTTCCCCAACCTTGGAACACCTGTGCCCCATAAAGATGCGTGGAATCTGTTTCCCCACCTCCAGCACACACACGGAGACGTGCTCAGGTATCCTGATTGTGGGGAGGCTCCTCCAAATGACAGCAGCGCCTGGGTTCTAAAAGAATCCCTTAGCTTGTCTTCCCTGATGGCATGCCTAGGCTAGAGAGTGGGGGAAAGTGGGGGTTGGGCTCTAAACCAAGTATAAGCGAGAGCCTATCCATGGGATGTGGGTTTTTAACCTACAACCCACAACCATGGAATAAATGTGCCCCCTGAAAGATGCTTTGACTGTTTCCCTACATCCAGCACACACACGAAGATGTGTTCTTTTATTCTGAGTGTGGGGATGTTCCTCAAACTGACAGCAGCACCTGGATTCTATTAGTATCCCTTAGCTTCTGTTCCCTGAGTGTTCTTTTAGGCCAGGTCATGAGGGAAAGCTGGGGGTTGGGCTTGGAGGCTACGTAGCAGTGAGTGCCCCCTGATTCATTGAGGAAGTTCTTAGAGGACTTCTCCCTAAAGGGAACACCTTTTCCTGCATTCATCTGGGTGCAGTGGGGCTGCACATCTCTCCCACACCTAAGAATGTGTTCTGGAATTCTGAGTGCAGGGAAGTTCCTCCAACTGACAGCAGCGCCTGGGTTCTAATTGAATCCCTTTGCTTGTCTTCCCTGATGGAAAGCCAAGGCGGGAGTGCGGGGGAAAGTGTGGTTTGGGCTCCAAAACCAAGTATTTGCGATGACCTCTCTATGGTTTGTGGAGTTGTTTAAACTACATCCCTAACCTGGGAACACCTGTGCCCCCATAAAGATCCGTGGAGTCTGTTTCCACACCTCCAGCACACACACGAACACTTGCACAGTTATCCTGAGAGTGGGCAGCCTCCTCCAACTGAGAGCAGGGCCTTGGTTCTTATAAAATCGCTTAACTTGTCTACCCTGTTTGGTTGCCTGATACGGAGTGCTGGGGAAAGGGTGGGTTGGGCTCTAAATCCAAGTATTAGCGAGTGCTTCTCCATGGGATTTGGAGGTTATTAACCAAAAGCCCACAACATGGGAATACCTGTGCTCCTTGAAAAAAGCGTGGACTCTGTATCCCCACCACCAGAACACACATGAAGAAGTTTTCTGCTATCCTGAGTGTGGGCTGGCAATTTCAGGTGACAGAAGCGGCTGGGTTCTAATAGAATCCCTTAGCTTGTAATCCCTGAGTGTTTCCCTAGGACTGACGCTGAGAGAAACCTGGGGGTTGGGCTTTGAGGCCAAATAGTAGCGAGTGTCCCCGATGGACTGAGGAAGTATTTAGATGAATTCTCCATAAAGGGAAACACCTGAGCACCCATTCATCTGCGTGGAGTGGGGCTTCAAATCTCCCCACCACACAAGGTTGGGTTCCAGTATCCTGAGGGTGGGGTAGTTCCTCCAACTGACATCAGCGTCTTGGTTTGAATAGAATCCATTTGCTTGTCTTCCCTGATGGTTTGCCTAGGCCAGTGTGTGGTTGAAAGTGGGATTTGGGATCTAAAACTAAGTATTAGCGTGTGCCTCTCCATGGGTAGTGGAGATGTTTAAACTACAACACACAACTTGGGAATTACTGTGACCCCTGAAAAATGCATGTGCTATGTTTCCCCACGTCCAGCACACACAGGAACTAGTGTTCTGGGGTTCTGAGTGTGGGGAGGTTCCTCCAACAGACAGCAGCACCTGGGTTGTAATAGAATCCCTTAGCTTGACTTCCCTAAGTGTTTTCCTAGGCCTAGCAGTAAGCGATGGTGGGGGATGGGCTCTAAAGCCAAGTATAAGCGAGTGCATCTCTGTGGGTTGTGGAGGGTTTTAAACTACTTCCCCAACCTTGGAACACCTGTGCCCCATAAAGATGCGTGGAATCTGTTTCCCCACCTCCAGCACACACACGGAGACGTGCTCAGGTATCCTGATTGTGGGGAGGCTCCTCCAAATGACAGCAGCGCCTGGGTTCTAAAAGAATCCCTTAGCTTGTCTTCCCTGATGGCATGCCTAGGCTGGAGAGTGGGGGAAAGTGGGGGTTGGGCTCTAAACCAAGTATAAGCGAGAGCCTATCCATGGGATGTGGGTTTTAAAACTACAACCCACAACCATGGAATAAATGTGCCCCCTGAAAGATGCTTTGACTGTTTCCCTACATCCAGCACACACACGAAGATGTGTTCTTGTATTCTGAGTGTGGGGATGTTCCTCAAACTGACAGCAGCACCTGGATTCTATTAGTATCCCTTAGCTTCTGTTCCCTGAGTGTTCTTTTAGGCCAGGCCATGAGGGAAAGCTGGGGGTTGGGCTTGGAGGCCACGTAGCAGTGAGTGCCCCCTGATCCATTGAGGAAGTACTTAGAGGACTTCTCCCTAAAGGGAACACCTTTTCCTGCATTCATCTGGGTGCAGTGGGGCTGCACAACTCTCCCACACCTAAGAATGTGTTCTGGAATTCTGAGTGCAGGGAAGTTCCTCCAACTGACAGCAGCGCCTGGGTTCTAATTGAATCCCTTTGCTTGTCTTCCCTGATGGAAAGCCTAGGCGGGAGTGCGGGGGAAAGTGTGGTTTGGGCTCCAAAACCAAGTATTTGCGATGACCTCTCTATGGTTTGTGGAGGTGTTTAAACTACATCCCTAACCTGGGAACACCTGTGCCCCCATAAAGATCCGTGGAGTCTGTTTCCACACCTCCAGCACACACACGAACACTTGCACAGTTATCCTGAGAGTGGGCAGCCTCCTCCAACTGAGAGCAGGGCCTTGGTTCTTATAAAATCGCTTAACTTGTCTACCCTGTTTGGTTGCCTGATACGGAGTGCTGGGGAAAGGGTGGGTTGGGCTCTAAATCCAAGTATTAGCGAGTGCTTCTCCATGGGATTTGGAGGTTATTAACCAAAAGCCCACAACATGGGAATACCTGTGTTCCTTGAAAAAAGCGTGGACTCTGTATCCCCACCACCAGAGCACACATGAAGAAGTTTTCTGCTATCCTGAGTGTGGGCTGGCAATTTCAGGTGACAGAAGCGGCTGGGTTCTAATAGAATCCCTTAGCTTGTAATCCCTGAGTGTTTCCCTAGGACTGACTCTGAGAGAAACCTGGGGGTTGGGCTTTGAGGCCAAATAGTAGCGAGTGTCCCCGATGGACTGAGGAAGTATTTAGATGAATTCTCCATAAAGGGAAACACCTGAGCACCCATTCATCTGCGTGGAGTGGGGCTTCAAATCTCCCCACCACACAAGGTTGGGTTCCAGTATCCTGAGGGTGGGGTAGTTCCTCCAACTGACATCAGCGTCTTGGTTTGAATAGAATCCCTTTGCTTGTCTTCCCTGATGGTTTGCCTAGGCCAGTGTGTGGTTGAAAGTGGGATTTGGGATCTAAAACTAAGTATTAGCGTGTGCCTCTCCATGGGTAGTGGAGATGTTTAAACTACAACCCACAACTTGGGAATTACTGTGACCCCTGAAAAATGCGTGTGCTATGTTTCCCCACGTCCAGCACACACAGGAAGAAGTGTTCTGGGGTTCTGAGTGTGGGGAGGTTCCTCCAACAGACAGCAGCACCTGGGTTGTAATAGAATCCCTTAGCTTGACTTCCCTAAGTGTTTTCCTAGGCCTAGCAGTAAGCGATGGTGGGGGATGGGCTCTAAAGCCAAGTATTAGCGAGTGCATCTCTGTGGGTAGTGGAGGGTTTTAAACTACTTCCCCAACCTTGGAACACCTGTGCCCCATAAAGATGCGTGGAATCTGTTTCCCCACCTCCAGCACACACACGGAGACGTGCTCAGGTATCCTGATTGTGGGGAGGCTCCTCCAAATGACAGCAGCGCCTGGGTTCTAAAAGAATCCCTTAGCTTGTCTTCCCTGATGGCATGCCTAGGCTGGAGAGTGGGGGAAAGTGGGGGTTGGGCTCTAAACCAAGTATAAGCGAGAGCCTATCCATGGGATGTGTGTTTTTAACCTACAACCCACAACCATGGAATAAATGTGCCCCCTGAAAGATGCTTTGACTGTTTCCCTACATCCAGCACACACACGAAGATGTGTTCTTGTATTCTGAGTGTGGGGATGTTCCTCAAACTGACAGCAGCACCTGGATTCTATTAGTATCCCTTAGCTTCTGTTCCCTGAGTGTTCTTTTAGGCCAGGCCATGAGGGAAAGCTGGGGGTTGGGCTTGGAGGCCACGTAGCAGTGAGTGCCTCCTGATCCATTGAGGAAGTACTTAGAGGAATTCTCCCTAAAGGGAACAATTTTTCCTCCATTCATCAGGGTGCAGTGGGGCTGCACATCTCTCCCACACCTAAGAATGTGTTCTGGAATTCTGAGTGCAGGGAAGTTCCTCCAACTGACAGCAGCGCCTGGGTTCTAATTGAATCCCTTTGCTTGTCTTCCCTGATGGAAAGCCTAGGCGGGAGTGCGGGGGAAAGTGTGGTTTGGGCTCCAAAACCAAGTATTTGCGATGACCTCTCTATGGTTTGTGGAGGTGTTTAAACTACATCCCTAACCTGGGAACACCTGTGCCCCCATAAAGATCCGTGGAGTCTGTTTCCACACCTCCAGCACACACACGAACACTTGCACAGTTATCCTGAGAGTGGGCAGCCTCCTCCAACTGAGAGCAGGGCCTTGGTTCTTATAAAATCGCTTAACTTGTCTACCCTGTTTGGTTGCCTGATACGGAGTGCTGGGGAAAGGGTGGGTTGGGCTCTAAGTCCAAGTATTAGCGAGTGCTTCTCCATGGGATTTGGAGGTTATTAACCAAAAGCCCACAACATGGGAATGCCTGTGCTCCTTGAAAAAAGCGTCGACACTGTATCCCCACCACCAGAACACACATGAAGAAGTTTTCTGCTATCCTGAGTGTGGGCTGGCAATTTCAGGTGACAGAAGCGGCTGGGTTCTAATAGAATCCCTTAGCTTGTAATCCCTGAGTGTTTCCCTAGGACTGACTCTGAGAGAAACCTGGGGGTTGGGCTTTGAGGCCAAATAGTAGCGAGTGTCCCCGATGGACTGAGGAAGTATTTAGATGAATTCTCCATAAAGGGAAACACCTGAGCACCCATTCATCTGCGTGGAGTGGGGCTTCAAATCTCCCCACCACACAAGGTTGGGTTCCAGTATCCTGAGGGTGGGGTAGTTCCTCCAACTGACATCAGCGTCTTGGTTTGAATAGAATCCCTTTGCTTGTCTTCCCTGATGGTTTGCCTAGGCCAGTGTGTGGTTGAAAGTGGGATTTGGGATCTAAAACTAAGTATTAGCGTGTGCCTCTCCATGGGTAGTGGAGATGTTTAAACTACAACCCACAACTTGGGAATTACTGTGACCCCTGAAAAATGCGTGTGCTATGTTTCCCCACGTCCAGCACACACAGGAAGAAGTGTTCTGGGGTTGTGAGTGTGGGGAGGTTCCTCCAACAGACAGCAGCACCTGGGTTGTAATAGAATCCCTTAGCTTGACTTCCCTAAGTGTTTTCCTAGGCCTAGCAGTAAGCGATGGTGGGGGATGGGCTCTAAAGCCAAGTATTAGCGAGTGCATCTCTGTGGGTAGTGGAGGGTTTTAAACTACTTCCCCAACCTTGGAACACCTGTGCCCCATAAAGATGCGTGGAATCTGTTTCCCCACCTCCAGCACACACACGGAGACGTGCTCAGGTATCCTGATTGTGGGGAGGCTCCTCCAAATGACAGCAGCGCCTGGGTTCTAAAAGAATCCCTTAGCTTGTCTTCCCTGATGGCATGCCTAGGCTGGAGAGTGGGGGAAAGTGGGGGTTGGGCTCTAAACCAAGTATAAGCGAGAGCCTATCCATGGGATGTGGGTTTTTAACCTACAACCCACAACCATGGAATAAATGTGCCCCCTGAAAGATGCTTTGACTGTTTCCCTACATCCAGCACACACACGAAGATGTGTTCTTGTATTCTGAGTGTGGGGATGTTCCTCAAACTGACAGCAGCACCTGGATTCTATTAGTATCCCTTAGCTTCTGTTCCCTGAGTGTTCTTTTAGGCCAGGCCATGAGGGAAAGCTGGGGGTTGGGCTTGGAGGCTACGTAGCAGTGAGTGCCCCCTGATTCATTGAGGAAGTTCTTAGAGAACTTCTCCCTAAAGGGAACACCTTTTCCTGCATTCATCTGGGTGCAGTGGGGCTGCACATCTCTCCCACACCTAAGAATGTGTTCTGGAATTCTGAGTGCAGGGAAGTTCCTCCAACTGACAGCAGCGCCTGGGTTCTAATTGAATCCCTTTGCTTGTCTTCCCTGATGGAAAGCCAAGGCGGGAGTGCGGGGGAAAGTGTGGTTTGGGCTCCAAAACCAAGTATTGGCGATGACCTCTCTATGGTTTGTGGAGGTGTTTAAACTACATCCCTAACCTGGGAACACCTGTGCCCCCATAAAGATCCGTGGAGTCTGTTTCCACACCTCCAGCACACACACGAACACTTGCACAGTTATCCTGAGAGTGGGCAGCCTCCTCCAACTGAGAGCAGGGCCTTGGTTCTTATAAAATCGCTTAACTTGTCTACCCTGTTTGGTTGCCTGATACGGAGTGCTGGGGAAAGGGTGGGTTGGGCTCTAAATCCAAGTATTCGCGAGTGCTTCTCCATGGGATTTGGAGGTTATTAACCAAAAGCCCACAACATGGGAATACCTGTGCTCCTTGAAAAAAGCGTGGACTCTGTATCCCCACCACCAGAACACACATGAAGAAGTTTTCTGCTGTCCTGAGTGTGGGCTGGCAATTTCAGGTGACAGAAGCGGCTGGGTTCTAATAGAATCCCTTAGCTTGTAATCCCTGAGTGTTTCCCTAGGACTGACTCTGAGAGAAACCTGGGGGTTGGGCTTTGAGGCCAAATAGTAGCGAGTGTCCCCGATGGACTGAGGAAGTATTTAGATGAATTCTCCATAAAGGGAAACACCTGAGCACCCATTCATCTGCGTGGAGTGGGGCTTCAAATCTCCCCACCACACAAGGTTGGGTTCCAGTATCCTGAGGGTGGGGTAGTTCCTCCAACTGACATCAGCGTCTTGGTTTGAATAGAATCCCTTTGCTTGTCTTCCCTGATGGTTTGCCTAGGCCAGTGTGTGGTTGAAAGTGGGATTTGGGATCTAAAACTAAGTATTAGCGTGTGCCTCTCCATGGGTAGTGGAGATGTTTAAACTACACCCCACAACTTGGGAATTACTGTGACCCCTGAAAAATGCGTGTGAAATGTTTCCCCACGTCCAGCACACACAGGTAGAAGTGTTCTGGGGTTCTGAGTGTGGGGAGGTTCCTCCAACAGACAGCAGCACCTGGGTTGTAATAGAATCCCTTAGCTTGACTTCCCTAAGTGTTTTCCTAGGCCTAGCAGTAAGCGATGGTGGGGGATGGGCTCTAAAGCCAAGTATTAGCGAGTGCATCTCTGTGGGTAGTGGAGGGTTTTAAACTACTTCCCCAACCTTGGAACACCTGTGCCCCATAAAGATGCGTGGAATCTGTTTCCCCACCTCCAGCACACACACGGAGACGTGCTCAGGTATCCTGATTGTGGGGAGGCTCCTCCAAATGACAGCAGCGCCTGGGTTCTAAAAGAATCCCTTAGCTTGTCTTCCCTGATGGCATGGCTAGGCTGGAGATTGGGGGAAAGTGGGGGTTGGGCTCTTAACCAAGTATTAGCGAGAGCCTATCCATGGGATGTGGGTTTTTAACCTACAACCCACAACCATGGAATAAATGTGCCCCCTGAAAGATGCTTTGACTGTTTCCCTACATCCAGCACACACACGAAGATGTGTTCTGGTATTCTGAGTGTGGGGATGTTCCTCAAACTGACAGCAGCACCTGGATTCTATTAGTATCCCTTAGCTTCTGTTCCCTGAGTGTTCTTTTAGGCCAGGCCATGAGGGAAAGCTGGGGGTTGGGCTTGGAGGCTACGTTGCAGTGAGTGCCCCCTGATTCATTGAGGAAGTACTTAGAGGACTTCTCCCTAAAGGGAACACCTTTTCCTGCATTCATCTGGGTGCAGTGGGGCTGCACATCTCTCCCACACCTAAGAATGTGTTCTGGAATTCTGAGTGCAGGGAAGTTCCTCCAACTGACAGCAGCGCCTGGGTTCTAATTGAATCCCTTTGCTTGTCTTCCCTGATGGAAAGCCTAGGCGGGAGTGCGGGGGAAAGTGTGGTTTGGGCTCCAAAACCAAGTATTTGCGATGACCTCTCTATGGTTTGTGGAGGTGTTTAAACTACATCCCTAACCTGGGAACACCTGTGCCCCCATAAAGATCCGTGGAGTCTGTTTCCACACCTCCAGCACACACACGAACACTTGCACAGTTATCCTGAGAGTGGGCAGCCTCCTCCAACTGAGAGCAGGGCCTTGGTTCTTATAAAATCGCTTAACTTGTCTACCCTGTTTGGTTGCCTGATACGGAGTGCTGGGGAAAGGGTGGGTTGGGCTCTAAATCCAAGTATTAGCGAGTGCTTCTCCATGGGATTTGGAGGTTATTAACCAAAAGCCCACAACATGGGAATACCTGTGCTCCTTGAAAAAAGCGTGGACTCTGTATCCCCACCACCAGAACACACATGAAGAAGTTTTCTGCTATCCTGAGTGTGGGCTGGCAATTTCAGGTGACAGAAGCGGCTGGGTTCTAATAGAATCCCTTAGCTTGTAATCCCTGAGTGTTTCCCTAGGACTGACTCTGAGAGAAACCTGGGGGTTGGGCTTTGAGGCCAAATAGTAGCGAGTGTCCCCGATGGACTGAGGAAGTATTTAGATGAATTCTCCATAAAGGGAAACACCTGAGCACCCATTCATCTGCGTGGAGTGGGGCTTCAAATCTCCCCACCACACAAGGTTAGGTTCCAGTATCCTGAGGGTGGGGTAGTTCCTCCAACTGACATCAGCGTCTTGGTTTGAATAGAATCCCTTTGCTTGTCTTCCCTGATGGTTTGCCTAGGCCAGTGTGTGGTTGAAAGTGGGATTTGGGATCTAAAACTAAGTATTAGCGTGTGCCTCTCCATGGGTAGTGGAGATGTTTAAACTACAACCCACAACTTGGGAATTACTGTGACCCCTGAAAAATGCGTGTGCTATGTTTCCCCATGTCCAGCACACACAGGAAGAAGTTTTCTGGGGTTCTGAGTGTGGGGAGGTTCCTCCAACAGACAGCAGCACCTGGGTTGTAATAGAATCCCTTAGCTTGACTTCCCTAAGTGTTTTCCTAGGCCTAGCAGTAAGCGATGGTGGGGGATGGGCTCTAAAGCCAAGTATTAGCGAGTGCATCTCTGTGGGTTGTGGAGGGTTTTAAACTACTTCCCCAACCTTGGAACACCTGTGCCCCATAAAGTTGCGTGGAATCTGTTTCCCCACCTCCAGCACACACACGGAGACGTGCTCAGGTATCCTGATTGTGGGGAGGCTCCTCCAAATGACAGCAGCGCCTGGGTTCTAAAAGAATCCCTTAGCTTGTCTTCCCTGATGGCATGGCTAGGCTGGAGAGTGGGGGAAAGTGGGGGTTGGGCTCTAAACCAAGTATAAGCGAGAGCATATCCATGGGATGTGGGTTTTTAACCTACAACCCACAACCATGGAATAAATGTGCCCCCTGAAAGATGCTTTGACTGTTTCCCTACATCCAGCACACACACGAAGATGTGTTCTGGTATTCTGAGTGTGGGGATGTTCCTCAAACTGACAGCAGCACCTGGATTCTATTAGTATCCCTTAGCTTCTGTTCCCTGAGTGTCCTTTTAGGCCAGGCCATGAGGGAAAGCTGGGGGTTGGGCTTGGGGCTACGTAGCAGTGAGTGCCCCCTGATTCATTGAGGAAGTACTTAGAGGACTTCTCCCTAAAGGGAACACCTTTTCCTGCATTCATCTGGGTGCAGTGGGGCTGCACATCTCTCCCACACCTAAGAATGTGTTCTGGAATTCTGAGTGCAGGGAAGTTCCTCCAACTGACAGCAGCGCCTGGGTTCTAATTGAATCCCTTTGCTTGTCTTCCCTGATGGAAAGCCTAGGCGGGAGTGCGGGGGAAAGTGTGGTTTGGGCTCCAAAACCAAGTATTTGCGATGACCTCTCTATGGTTTGTGGAGGTGTTTAAACTACATCCCTAACCTGGGAACACCTGTGCCCCCTTAAAGATCCGTGGAGTCTGTTTCCACACCTCCAGCACACACACGAACACTTGCACAGTTATCCTGAGAGTGGGCAGCCTCCTCCAACTGAGAGCAGGGCCTTGGTTCTTATAAAATCGCTTAACTTGTCTACCCTGTTTGGTTGTCTGATACGGAGTGCTGGGGAAAGGGTGGGTTGGGCTCTAAATCCAAGTATTAGCGAGTGCTTCTCCATGGGATTTGGAGGTTATTAACCAAAAGCCCACAACATGGGAATACCTGTGCTCCTTGAAAAAAGCGTGGACTCTGTATCCCCACCACCAGAACACACATGAAGAAGTTTTCTGCTATCCTGAGTGTGGGCTGGCAATTTCAGGTGACAGAAGCGGCTGGGTTCTAATAGAATCCCTTAGCTTGTAATCCCTGAGTGTTTCCCTAGGACTGACGCTGAGAGAAACCTGGGGGTTGGGCTTTGAGGCCAAATAGTAGCGAGTGTCCCCGATGGACTGAGGAAGTATTTAGATGAATTCTCCATAAAGGGAAACACCTGAGCACCCATTCATCTGCGTGGAGTGGGGCTTCAAATCTCCCCACCACACAAGGTTGGGTTCCAGTATCCTGAGGGTGGGGTAGTTCCTCCAACTGACATCAGCGTCTTGGTTTGAATAGAATCCCTTTGCTTGTCTTCCCTGATGCTTTGCCTAGGCCAGTGTGTGGTTGAAAGTGGGATTTGGGATCTAAAACTAAGTATTAGCGTGTGCCTCTCCATGGGTAGTGGAGATGTTTAAACTACAACCCACAACTTGGGAATTACTGTGACCCCTGAAAAATGCGTGTGCTATGTTTCCCCATGTCCAGCACACACAGGAAGAAGTTTTCTGGGGTTCTGAGTGTGGGGAGGTTCCTCCAACAGACAGCAGCACCTGGGTTGTAATAGAATCCCTTAGCTTGACTTCCCTAAGTGTTTTCCTAGGCCTAGCAGTAAGCGATGGTGGGGGATGGGCTCTAAAGCCAAGTATTAGCGAGTGCATCTCTGTGGGTTGTGGAGGGTTTTAAACTACTTCCCCAACCTTGGAACACCTGTGCCCCATAAAGTTGCGTGGAATCTGTTTCCCCACCTCCAGCACACACACGGAGACGTGCTCAGGTATCCTGATTGTGGGGAGGCTCCTCCAAATGACAGCAGCGCCTGGGTTCTAAAAGAATCCCTTAGCTTGTCTTCCCTGATGGCATGGCTAGGCTGGAGAGTGGGGGAAAGTGGGGGTTGGGCTCTAAACCAAGTATAAGCGAGAGCATATCCATGGGATGTGGGTTTTTAACCTACAACCCACAACCATGGAATAAATGTGCCCCCTGAAAGATGCTTTGACTGTTTCCCTACATCCAGCACACACACGAAGATGTGTTCTGGTATTCTGAGTGTGGGGATGTTCCTCAAACTGACAGCAGCACCTGGATTCTATTAGTATCCCTTAGCTTCTGTTCCCTGAGTGTCCTTTTAGGCCAGGCCATGAGGGAAAGCTGGGGGTTGGGCTTGGAGGCTACGTAGCAGTGAGTGCCCCCTGATTCATTGAGGAAGTACTTAGAGGACTTCTCCCTAAAGGGAACACCTTTTCCTGCATTCATCTGGGTGCAGTGGGGCTGCACATCTCTCCCACACCTAAGAATGTGTTCTGGAATTCTGAGTGCAGGGAAGTTCCTCCAACTGACAGCAGCGCCTGGGTTCTAATTGAATCCCTTTGCTTGTCTTCCCTGATGGAAAGCCTAGGCGGGAGTGCGGGGGAAAGTGTGGTTTGGGCTCCAAAACCAAGTATTTGCGATGACCTCTCTATGGTTTGTGGAGGTGTTTAAACTACATCCCTAACCTGGGAACACCTGTGCCCCCATAAAGATCCGTGGAGTCTGTTTCCACACCTCCAGCACACACACGAACACTTGCACAGTTATCCTGAGAGTGGGCAGCCTCCTCCAACTGAGAGCAGGGCCTTGGTTCTTATAAAATCGCTTAACTTGTCTACCCTGTTTGGTTGTCTGATACGGAGTGCTGGGGAAAGGGTGGGTTGGGCTCTAAATCCAAGTATTAGCGAGTGCTTCTCCATGGGATTTGGAGGTTATTAACCAAAAGCCCACAACATGGGAATACCTGTGCTCCTTGAAAAAAGCGTGGACTCTGTATCCCCACCACCAGAACACACATGAAGAAGTTTTCTGCTATCCTGAGTGTGGGCTGGCAATTTCAGGTGACAGAAGCGGCTGGGTTCTAATAGAATCCCTTAGCTTGTAATCCCTGAGTGTTTCCCTAGGACTGACGCTGAGAGAAACCTGGGGGTTGGGCTTTGAGGCCAAATAGTAGCGAGTGTCCCCGATGGACTGAGGAAGTATTTAGATGAATTCTCCATAAAGGGAAACACCTGAGCACCCATTCATCTGCGTGGAGTGGGGCTTCAAATCTCCCCACCACACAAGGTTGGGTTCCAGTATCCTGAGGGTGGGGTAGTTCCTCCAACTGACATCAGCGTCTTGGTTTGAATAGAATCCCTTTGCTTGTCTTCCCTGATGGTTTGCCTAGGCCAGTGTGTGGTTGAAATTGGGATTTGGGATCTAAAACTAAGTATTAGCGTGTGCCTCTCCATGGGTAGTGGAGATGTTTAAACTACACCCCACAACTTGGGAATTACTGTGACCCCTGAAAATTGCGTGTGAAATGTTTCCCCACGTCCAGCACACACAGGTAGAAGTGTTCTGGGGTTCTGAGTGTGGGGAGGTTCCTCCAACAGACAGCAGCACCTGGGTTGTAATAGAATCCCTTAGCTTGACTTCCCTAAGTGTTTTCCTAGGCCTAGCAGTAAGCGATGGTGGGGGATGGGCTCTAAAGCCAAGTATTAGCGAGTGCATCTCTGTGGGTAGTGGAGGGTTTTAAACTACTTCCCCAACCTTGGAACACCTGTGCCCCATAAAGATGCGTGGAATCTGTTTCCCCACCTCCAGCACACACACGGAGACGTGCTCAGGTATCCTGATTGTGGGAAGGCTCCTCCAAATGACAGCAGCGCCTGGGTTCTAAAAGAATCCCTTAGCTTGTCTTCCCTGATGGCATGGCTAGGCTGGAGATTGGGGGAAAGTGGGGGTTGGGCTCTTAACCAAGTATTAGCGAGAGCCTATCCATGGGATGTGGGTTTTTAACCTACAACCCACAACCATGGAATAAATGTGCCCCCTGAAAGATGCTTTGACTGTTTCCCTACATCCAGCACACACACGAAGATGTGTTCTGGTATTCTGAGTGTGGGGATGTTCCTCAAACTGACAGCAGCACCTGGATTCTATTAGTATCCCTTAGCTTCTGTTCCCTGAGTGTTCTTTTAGGCCAGGCCATGAGGGAAAGCTGGGGGTTGGGCTTGGAGGCTACGTTGCAGTGAGTGCCCCCTTATTCATTGAGGAAGTACTTAGAGGACTTCTCCCTAAAGGGAACACCTTTTCCTGCATTCATCTGGGTGCAGTGGGGCTGCACATCTCTCCCACACCTAAGAATGTGTTCTGGAATTCTGAGTGCAGGGAAGTTCCTCCAACTGACAGCAGCGCCTGGGTTCTAATTGAATCCCTTTGCTTGTCTTCCCTGATGGAAAGCCTAGGTGGGAGTGCGGGGGAAAGTGTGGTTTGGGCTCCAAAACCAAGTATTTGCGATGACCTCTCTATGGTTTGTGGAGGTGTTTAAACTACATCCCTAACCTGGGAACACCTGTGCCCCCATAAAGATCCGTGGAGTCTGTTTCCACACCTCCAGCACACACACGAACACTTGCACAGTTATCCTGAGAGTGGGCAGCCTCCTCCAACTGAGAGCAGGGCCTTGGTTCTTATAAAATCGCTTAACTTGTCTACCCTGTTTGGTTGCCTGATACGGAGTGCTGGGGAAAGGGTGGGTTGGGCTCTAAATCCAAGTATTAGCGAGTGCTTCTCCATGGGATTTGGAGGTTATTAACCAAAAGCCCACAACATGGGAATACCTGTGCTCCTTGAAAAAAGCGTGGACTCTGTATCCCCACCACCAGAACACACATGAAGAAGTTTTCTGCTATCCTGAGTGTGGGCTGGCAATTTCAGGT
This sequence comes from Vicugna pacos, assembly GCF_048564905.1. NCBI lineage: Eukaryota > Metazoa > Chordata > Mammalia > Artiodactyla > Camelidae > Vicugna > Vicugna pacos. The sequence continues at coordinate 24,238,211 of NW_027328740.1, forward strand.
GACAGAAGCGGCTGGGTTCTAATAGAATCCCTTAGCTTGTAATCCCTGAGTGTTTCCCTAGGACTGACTCTGAGAGAAACCTGGGGGTTGGGCTTTGAGGCCAAATAGTAGCGAGTGTCCCCGATGGACTGAGGAAGTATTTAGATGAATTCTCCATAAAGGGAAACACCTGAGCACCCATTCATCTGCGTGGAGTGGGGCTTCAAATCTCCCCACCACACAAGGTTGGGTTCCAGTATCCTGAGGGTGGGGTAGTTCCTCCAACTGACATCAGCGTCTTGGTTTGAATAGAATCCCTTTGCTTGTCTTCCCTGATGGTTTGCCTAGGCCAGTGTGTGGTTGAAAGTGGGATTTGGGATCTAAAACTAAGTATTAGCGTGTGCCTCTCCATGGGTAGTGGAGATGTTTAAACTACAACCCACAACTTGGGAATTACTGTGACCCCTGAAAAATGCGTGTGCTATGTTTCCCCATGTCCAGCACACACAGGAAGAAGTGTTCTGGGGTTCTGAGTGTGGGGAGGTTCCTCCAACAGACAGCAGCACCTGGGTTGTAATAGAATCCCTTAGCTTGACTTCCCTAAGTGTTTTCCTAGGCCTAGCAGTAAGCGATGGTGGGGGATGGGCTCTAAAGCCAAGTATTAGCGAGTGCATCTCTGTGGGTTGTGGAGGGTTTTAAACTACTTCCCCAACCTTGGAACACCTGTGCCCCATAAAGTTGCGTGGAATCTGTTTCCCCACCTCCAGCACACACACGGAGACGTGCTCAGGTATCCTGATTGTGGGGAGGCTCCTCCAAATGACAGCAGCGCCTGGGTTCTAAAAGAATCCCTTAGCTTGTCTTCCCTGATGGCATGGCTAGGCTGGAGAGTGGGGGAAAGTGGGGGTTGGGCTCTAAACCAAGTATAAGCGAGAGCATATCCATGGGATGTGGGTTTTTAACCTACAACCCACAACCATGGAATAAATGTGCCCCCTGAAAGATGCTTTGACTGTTTCCCTACATCCAGCACACACACGAAGATGTGTTCTGGTATTCTGAGTGTGGGGATGTTCCTCAAACTGACAGCAGCACCTGGATTCTATTAGTATCCCTTAGCTTCTGTTCCCTGAGTGTCCTTTTAGGCCAGGCCATGAGGGAAAGCTGGGGGTTGGGCTTGGAGGCTACGTAGCAGTGAGTGCCCCCTGATTCATTGAGGAAGTACTTAGAGGACTTCTCCCTAAAGGGAACACCTTTTCCTGCATTCATCTGGGTGCAGTGGGGCTGCACATCTCTCCCACACCTAAGAATGTGTTCTGGAATTCTGAGTGCAGGGAAGTTCCTCCAACTGACAGCAGCGCCTGGGTTCTAATTGAATCCCTTTGCTTGTCTTCCCTGATGGAAAGCCTAGGCGGGAGTGCGGGGGAAAGTGTGGTTTGGGCTCCAAAACCAAGTATTTGCGATGACCTCTCTATGGTTTGTGGAGGTGTTTAAACTACATCCCTAACCTGGGAACACCTGTGCCCCCATAAAGATCCGTGGAGTCTGTTTCCACACCTCCAGCACACACACGAACACTTGCACAGTTATCCTGAGAGTGGGCAGCCTCCTCCAACTGAGAGCAGGGCCTTGGTTCTTATAAAATCGCTTAACTTGTCTACCCTGTTTGGTTGTCTGATACGGAGTGCTGGGGAAAGGGTGGGTTGGGCTCTAAATCCAAGTATTAGCGAGTGCTTCTCCATGGGATTTGGAGGTTATTAACCAAAAGCCCACAACATGGGAATACCTGTGCTCCTTGAAAAAAGCGTGGACTCTGTATCCCCACCACCAGAACACACATGAAGAAGTTTTCTGCTATCCTGAGTGTGGGCTGGCAATTTCAGGTGACAGAAGCGGCTGGGTTCTAATAGAATCCCTTAGCTTGTAATCCCTGAGTGTTTCCCTAGGACTGACGCTGAGAGAAACCTGGGGGTTGGGCTTTGAGGCCAAATAGTAGCGAGTGTCCCCGATGGACTGAGGAAGTATTTAGATGAATTCTCCATAAAGGGAAACACCTGAGCACCCATTCATCTGCGTGGAGTGGGGCTTCAAATCTCCCCACCACACAAGGTTGGGTTCCAGTATCCTGAGGGTGGGGTAGTTCCTCCAACTGACATCAGCGTCTTGGTTTGAATAGAATCCCTTTGCTTGTCTTCCCTGATGGTTTGCCTAGGCCAGTGTGTGGTTGAAATTGGGATTTGGGATCTAAAACTAAGTATTAGCGTGTGCCTCTCCATGGGTAGTGGAGATGTTTAAACTACACCCCACAACTTGGGAATTACTGTGACCCCTGAAAATTGCGTGTGAAATGTTTCCCCACGTCCAGCACACACAGGTAGAAGTGTTCTGGGGTTCTGAGTGTGGGGAGGTTCCTCCAACAGACAGCAGCACCTGGGTTGTAATAGAATCCCTTAGCTTGACTTCCCTAAGTGTTTTCCTAGGCCTAGCAGTAAGCGATGGTGGGGGATGGGCTCTAAAGCCAAGTATTAGCGAGTGCATCTCTGTGGGTAGTGGAGGGTTTTAAACTACTTCCCCAACCTTGGAACACCTGTGCCCCATAAAGATGCGTGGAATCTGTTTCCCCACCTCCAGCACACACACGGAGACGTGCTCAGGTATCCTGATTGTGGGAAGGCTCCTCCAAATGACAGCAGCGCCTGGGTTCTAAAAGAATCCCTTAGCTTGTCTTCCCTGATGGCATGGCTAGGCTGGAGATTGGGGGAAAGTGGGGGTTGGGCTCTTAACCAAGTATTAGCGAGAGCCTATCAATGGGATGTGGGTTTTTAACCTACAACCCACAACCATGGAATAAATGTGCCCCCTGAAAGATGCTTTGACTGTTTCCCTACATCCAGCACACACACGAAGATGTGTTCTGGTATTCTGAGTGTGGGGATGTTCCTCAAACTGACAGCAGCACCTGGATTCTATTAGTATCCCTTAGCTTCTGTTCCCTGAGTGTTCTTTTAGGCCAGGCCATGAGGGAAAGCTGGGGGTTGGGCTTGGAGGCTACGTTGCAGTGAGTGCCCCCTTATTCATTGAGGAAGTACTTAGAGGACTTCTCCCTAAAGGGAACACCTTTTCCTGCATTCATCTGGGTGCAGTGGGGCTGCACATCTCTCCCACACCTAAGAATGTGTTCTGGAATTCTGAGTGCAGGGAAGTTCCTCCAACTGACAGCAGCGCCTGGGTTCTAATTGAATCCCTTTGCTTGTCTTCCCTGATGGAAAGCCTAGGTGGGAGTGCGGGGGAAAGTGTGGTTTGGGCTCCAAAACCAAGTATTTGCGATGACCTCTCTATGGTTTGTGGAGGTGTTTAAACTACATCCCTAACCTGGGAACACCTGTGCCCCCATAAAGATCCGTGGAGTCTGTTTCCACACCTCCAGCACACACACGAACACTTGCACAGTTATCCTGAGAGTGGGCAGCCTCCTCCAACTGAGAGCAGGGCCTTGGTTCTTATAAAATCGCTTAACTTGTCTACCCTGTTTGGTTGCCTGATACGGAGTGCTGGGGAAAGGGTGGGTTGGGCTCTAAATCCAAGTATTAGCGAGTGCTTCTCCATGGGATTTGGAGGTTATTAACCAAAAGCCCACAACATGGGAATACCTGTGCTCCTTGAAAAAAGCGTGGACTCTGTATCCCCACCACCAGAACACACATGAAGAAGTTTTCTGCTATCCTGAGTGTGGGCTGGCAATTTCAGGTGACAGAAGCGGCTGGGTTCTAATAGAATCCCTTAGCTTGTAATCCCTGAGTGTTTCCCTAGGACTGACTCTGAGAGAAACCTGGGGGTTGGGCTTTGAGGCCAAATAGTAGCGAGTGTCCCCGATGGACTGAGGAAGTATTTAGATGAATTCTCCATAAAGGGAAACACCTGAGCACCCATTCATCTGCGTGGAGTGGGGCTTCAAATCTCCCCACCACACAAGGTTGGGTTCCAGTATCCTGAGGGTGGGGTAGTTCCTCCAACTGACATCAGCGTCTTGGTTTGAATAGAATCCCTTTGCTTGTCTTCCCTGATGGTTTGCCTAGGCCAGTGTGTGGTTGAAAGTGGGATTTGGGATCTAAAACTAAGTATTAGCGTGTGCCTCTCCATGGGTAGTGGAGATGTTTAAACTACAACCCACAACTTGGGAATTACTGTGACCCCTGAAAAATGCGTGTGCTATGTTTCCCCATGTCCAGCACACACAGGAAGAAGTTTTCTGGGGTTCTGAGTGTGGGGAGGTTCCTCCAACAGACAGCAGCACCTGGGTTGTAATAGAATCCCTTAGCTTGACTTCCCTAAGTGTTTTCCTAGGCCTAGCAGTAAGCGATGGTGGGGGATGGGCTCTAAAGCCAAGTATTAGCGAGTGCATCTCTGTGGGTTGTGGAGGGTTTTAAACTACTTCCCCAACCTTGGAACACCTGTGCCCCATAAAGTTGCGTGGAATCTGTTTCCCCACCTCCAGCACACACACGGAGACGTGCTCAGGTATCCTGATTGTGGGGAGGCTCCTCCAAATGACAGCAGCGCCTGGGTTCTAAAAGAATCCCTTAGCTTGTCTTCCCTGATGGCATGGCTAGGCTGGAGAGTGGGGGAAAGTGGGGGTTGGGCTCTAAACCAAGTATAAGCGAGAGCATATCCATGGGATGTGGGTTTTTAACCTACAACCCACAACCATGGAATAAATGTGCCCCCTGAAAGATGCTTTGACTGTTTCCCTACATCCAGCACACACACGAAGATGTGTTCTTGTATTCTGAGTGTGGGGATGTTCCTCAAACTGACAGCAGCACCTGGATTCTATTAGTATCCCTTAGCTTCTGTTCCCTGAGTGTTCTTTTAGGCCAGGCCATGAGGGAAAGCTGGGGGTTGGGCTTGGAGGCCACGTAGCAGTGAGTGCCCCCTGATCCATTGAGGAAGTACTTAGAGGACTTCTCCCTAAAGGGAACACCTTTTCCTGCATTCATCTGGGTGCAGTGGGGCTGCACAACTCTCCCACACCTAAGAATGTGTTCTGGAATTCTGAGTGCAGGGAAGTTCCTCCAACTGACAGCAGCGCCTGGGTTCTAATTGAATCCCTTTGCTTGTCTTCCCTGATGGAAAGCCTAGGCGGGAGTGCGGGGGAAAGTGTGGTTTGGGCTCCAAAACCAAGTATTTGCGATGACCTCTCTATGGTTTGTGGAGGTGTTTAAACTACATCCCTAACCTGGGAACACCTGTGCCCCCATAAAGATCCGTGGAGTCTGTTTCCACACCTCCAGCACACACACGAACACTTGCACAGTTATCCTGAGAGTGGGCAGCCTCCTCCAACTGAGAGCAGGGCCTTGGTTCTTATAAAATCGCTTAACTTGTCTACCCTGTTTGGTTGCCTGATACGGAGTGCTGGGGAAAGGGTGGGTTGGGCTCTAAATCCAAGTATTAGCGAGTGCTTCTCCATGGGATTTGGAGGTTATTAACCAAAAGCCCACAACATGGGAATACCTGTGTTCCTTGAAAAAAGCGTGGACTCTGTATCCCCACCACCAGAGCACACATGAAGAAGTTTTCTGCTATCCTGAGTGTGGGCTGGCAATTTCAGGTGACAGAAGCGGCTGGGTTCTAATAGAATCCCTTAGCTTGTAATCCCTGAGTGTTTCCCTAGGACTGACTCTGAGAGAAACCTGGGGGTTGGGCTTTGAGGCCAAATAGTAGCGAGTGTCCCCGATGGACTGAGGAAGTATTTAGATGAATTCTCCATAAAGGGAAACACCTGAGCACCCATTCATCTGCGTGGAGTGGGGCTTCAAATCTCCCCACCACACAAGGTTGGGTTCCAGTATCCTGAGGGTGGGGTAGTTCCTCCAACTGACATCAGCGTCTTGGTTTGAATAGAATCCCTTTGCTTGTCTTCCCTGATGGTTTGCCTAGGCCAGTGTGTGGTTGAAAGTGGGATTTGGGATCTAAAACTAAGTATTAGCGTGTGCCTCTCCATGGGTAGTGGAGATGTTTAAACTACAACCCACAACTTGGGAATTACTGTGACCCCTGAAAAATGCGTGTGCTATGTTTCCCCACGTCCAGCACACACAGGAAGAAGTGTTCTGGGGTTCTGAGTGTGGGGAGGTTCCTCCAACAGACAGCAGCACCTGGGTTGTAATAGAATCCCTTAGCTTGACTTCCCTAAGTGTTTTCCTAGGCCTAGCAGTAAGCGATGGTGGGGGATGGGCTCTAAAGCCAAGTATTAGCGAGTGCATCTCTGTGGGTAGTGGAGGGTTTTAAACTACTTCCCCAACCTTGGAACACCTGTGCCCCATAAAGATGCGTGGAATCTGTTTCCCCACCTCCAGCACACACACGGAGACGTGCTCAGGTATCCTGATTGTGGGGAGGCTCCTCCAAATGACAGCAGCGCCTGGGTTCTAAAAGAATCCCTTAGCTTGTCTTCCCTGATGGCATGCCTAGGCTGGAGAGTGGGGGAAAGTGGGGGTTGGGCTCTAAACCAAGTATAAGCGAGAGCCTATCCATGGGATGTGTGTTTTTAACCTACAACCCACAACCATGGAATAAATGTGCCCCCTGAAAGATGCTTTGACTGTTTCCCTACATCCAGCACACACACGAAGATGTGTTCTTGTATTCTGAGTGTGGGGATGTTCCTCAAACTGACAGCAGCACCTGGATTCTATTAGTATCCCTTAGCTTCTGTTCCCTGAGTGTTCTTTTAGGCCAGGCCATGAGGGAAAGCTGGGGGTTGGGCTTGGAGGCCACGTAGCAGTGAGTGCCTCCTGATCCATTGAGGAAGTACTTAGAGGAATTCTCCCTAAAGGGAACAATTTTTCCTCCATTCATCAGGGTGCAGTGGGGCTGCACATCTCTCCCACACCTAAGAATGTGTTCTGGAATTCTGAGTGCAGGGAAGTTCCTCCAACTGACAGCAGCGCCTGGGTTCTAATTGAATCCCTTTGCTTGTCTTCCCTGATGGAAAGCCTAGGCGGGAGTGCGGGGGAAAGTGTGGTTTGGGCTCCAAAACCAAGTATTTGCGATGACCTCTCTATGGTTTGTGGAGGTGTTTAAACTACATCCCTAACCTGGGAACACCTGTGCCCCCATAAAGATCCGTGGAGTCTGTTTCCACACCTCCAGCACACACACGAACACTTGCACAGTTATCCTGAGAGTGGGCAGCCTCCTCCAACTGAGAGCAGGGCCTTGGTTCTTATAAAATCGCTTAACTTGTCTACCCTGTTTGGTTGCCTGATACGGAGTGCTGGGGAAAGGGTGGGTTGGGCTCTAAGTCCAAGTATTAGCGAGTGCTTCTCCATGGGATTTGGAGGTTATTAACCAAAAGCCCACAACATGGGAATGCCTGTGCTCCTTGAAAAAAGCGTCGACACTGTATCCCCACCACCAGAACACACATGAAGAAGTTTTCTGCTATCCTGAGTGTGGGCTGGCAATTTCAGGTGACAGAAGCGGCTGGGTTCTAATAGAATCCCTTAGCTTGTAATCCCTGAGTGTTTCCCTAGGACTGACTCTGAGAGAAACCTGGGGGTTGGGCTTTGAGGCCAAATAGTAGCGAGTGTCCCCGATGGACTGAGGAAGTATTTAGATGAATTCTCCATAAAGGGAAACACCTGAGCACCCATTCATCTGCGTGGAGTGGGGCTTCAAATCTCCCCACCACACAAGGTTGGGTTCCAGTATCCTGAGGGTGGGGTAGTTCCTCCAACTGACATCAGCGTCTTGGTTTGAATAGAATCCCTTTGCTTGTCTTCCCTGATGGTTTGCCTAGGCCAGTGTGTGGTTGAAAGTGGGATTTGGGATCTAAAACTAAGTATTAGCGTGTGCCTCTCCATGGGTAGTGGAGATGTTTAAACTACAACCCACAACTTGGGAATTACTGTGACCCCTGAAAAATGCGTGTGCTATGTTTCCCCACGTCCAGCACACACAGGAAGAAGTGTTCTGGGGTTGTGAGTGTGGGGAGGTTCCTCCAACAGACAGCAGCACCTGGGTTGTAATAGAATCCCTTAGCTTGACTTCCCTAAGTGTTTTCCTAGGCCTAGCAGTAAGCGATGGTGGGGGATGGGCTCTAAAGCCAAGTATTAGCGAGTGCATCTCTGTGGGTAGTGGAGGGTTTTAAACTACTTCCCCAACCTTGGAACACCTGTGCCCCATAAAGATGCGTGGAATCTGTTTCCCCACCTCCAGCACACACACGGAAACGTGCTCAGGTATCCTGATTGTGGGGAGGCTCCTCCAAATGACAGCAGCGCCTGGGTTCTAAAAGAATCCCTTAGCTTGTCTTCCCTGATGGCATGCCTAGGCTGGAGAGTGGGGGAAAGTGGGGGTTGGGCTCTAAACCAAGTATAAGCGAGAGCCTATCCATGGGATGTGGGTTTTTAACCTACAACCCACAACCATGGAATAAATGTGCCCCCTGAAAGATGCTTTGACTGTTTCCCTACATCCAGCACACACACGAAGATGTGTTCTTGTATTCTGAGTGTGGGGATGTTCCTCAAACTGACAGCAGCACCTGGATTCTATTAGTATCCCTTAGCTTCTGTTCCCTGAGTGTTCTTTTAGGCCAGGCCATGAGGGAAAGCTGGGGGTTGGGCTTGGAGGCTACGTAGCAGTGAGTGCCCCCTGATTCATTGAGGAAGTTCTTAGAGAACTTCTCCCTAAAGGGAACACCTTTTCCTGCATTCATCTGGGTGCAGTGGGGCTGCACATCTCTCCCACACCTAAGAATGTGTTCTGGAATTCTGAGTGCAGGGAAGTTCCTCCAACTGACAGCAGCGCCTGGGTTCTAATTGAATCCCTTTGCTTGTCTTCCCTGATGGAAAGCCAAGGCGGGAGTGCGGGGGAAAGTGTGGTTTGGGCTCCAAAACCAAGTATTGGCGATGACCTCTCTATGGTTTGTGGAGGTGTTTAAACTACATCCCTAACCTGGGAACACCTGTGCCCCCATAAAGATCCGTGGAGTCTGTTTCCACACCTCCAGCACACACACGAACACTTGCACAGTTATCCTGAGAGTGGGCAGCCTCCTCCAACTGAGAGCAGGGCCTTGGTTCTTATAAAATCGCTTAACTTGTCTACCCTGTTTGGTTGCCTGATACGGAGTGCTGGGGAAAGGGTGGGTTGGGCTCTAAATCCAAGTATTAGCGAGTGCTTCTCCATGGGATTTGGAGGTTATTAACCAAAAGCCCACAACATGGGAATACCTGTGCTCCTTGAAAAAAGCGTGGACTCTGTATCCCCACCACCAGAACACACATGAAGAAGTTTTCTGCTGTCCTGAGTGTGGGCTGGCAATTTCAGGTGACAGAAGCGGCTGGGTTCTAATAGAATCCCTTAGCTTGTAATCCCTGAGTGTTTCCCTAGGACTGACTCTGAGAGAAACCTGGGGGTTGGGCTTTGAGGCCAAATAGTAGCGAGTGTCCCCGATGGACTGAGGAAGTATTTAGATGAATTCTCCATAAAGGGAAACACCTGAGCACCCATTCATCTGCGTGGAGTGGGGCTTCAAATCTCCCCACCACACAAGGTTGGGTTCCAGTATCCTGAGGGTGGGGTAGTTCCTCCAACTGACATCAGCGTCTTGGTTTGAATAGAATCCCTTTGCTTGTCTTCCCTGATGGTTTGCCTAGGCCAGTGTGTGGTTGAAAGTGGGATTTGGGATCTAAAACTAAGTATTAGCGTGTGCCTCTCCATGGGTAGTGGAGATGTTTAAACTACACCCCACAACTTGGGAATTACTGTGACCCCTGAAAAATGCGTGTGAAATGTTTCCCCACGTCCAGCACACACAGGTAGAAGTGTTCTGGGGTTCTGAGTGTGGGGAGGTTCCTCCAACAGACAGCAGCACCTGGGTTGTAATAGAATCCCTTAGCTTGACTTCCCTAAGTGTTTTCCTAGGCCTAGCAGTAAGCGATGGTGGGGGATGGGCTCTAAAGCCAAGTATTAGCGAGTGCATCTCTGTGGGTAGTGGAGGGTTTTAAACTACTTCCCCAACCTTGGAACACCTGTGCCCCATAAAGATGCGTGGAATCTGTTTCCCCACCTCCAGCACACACACGGAGACGTGCTCAGGTATCCTGATTGTGGGGAGGCTCCTCCAAATGACAGCAGCGCCTGGGTTCTAAAAGAATCCCTTAGCTTGTCTTCCCTGATGGCATGGCTAGGCTGGAGATTGGGGGAAAGTGGGGGTTGGGCTCTTAACCAAGTATTAGCGAGAGCCTATCCATGGGATGTGGGTTTTTAACCTACAACCCACAACCATGGAATAAATGTGCCCCCTGAAAGATGCTTTGACTGTTTCCCTACATCCAGCACACACACGAAGATGTGTTCTGGTATTCTGAGTGTGGGGATGTTCCTCAAACTGACAGCAGCACCTGGATTCTATTAGTATCCCTTAGCTTCTGTTCCCTGAGTGTTCTTTTAGGCCAGGCCATGAGGGAAAGCTGGGGGTTGGGCTTGGAGGCTACGTTGCAGTGAGTGCCCCCTGATTCATTGAGGAAGTACTTAGAGGACTTCTCCCTAAAGGGAACACCTTTTCCTGCATTCATCTGGGTGCAGTGGGGCTGCACATCTCTCCCACACCTAAGAATGTGTTCTGGAATTCTGAGTGCAGGGAAGTTCCTCCAACTGACAGCAGCGCCTGGGTTCTAATTGAATCCCTTTGCTTGTCTTCCCTGATGGAAAGCCTAGGCGGGAGTGCGGGGGAAAGTGTGGTTTGGGCTCCAAAACCAAGTATTTGCGATGACCTCTCTATGGTTTGTGGAGGTGTTTAAACTACATCCCTAACCTGGGAACACCTGTGCCCCCATAAAGATCCGTGGAGTCTGTTTCCACACCTCCAGCACACACACGAACACTTGCACAGTTATCCTGAGAGTGGGCAGCCTCCTCCAACTGAGAGCAGGGCCTTGGTTCTTATAAAATCGCTTAACTTGTCTACCCTGTTTGGTTGCCTGATACGGAGTGCTGGGGAAAGGGTGGGTTGGGCTCTAAATCCAAGTATTAGCGAGTGCTTCTCCATGGGATTTGGAGGTTATTAACCAAAAGCCCACAACATGGGAATACCTGTGCTCCTTGAAAAAAGCGTGGACTCTGTATCCCCACCACCAGAACACACATGAAGAAGTTTTCTGCTATCCTGAGTGTGGGCTGGCAATTTCAGGTGACAGAAGCGGCTGGGTTCTAATAGAATCCCTTAGCTTGTAATCCCTGAGTGTTTCCCTAGGACTGACTCTGAGAGAAACCTGGGGGTTGGGCTTTGAGGCCAAATAGTAGCGAGTGTCCCCGATGGACTGAGGAAGTATTTAGATGAATTCTCCATAAAGGGAAACACCTGAGCACCCATTCATCTGCGTGGAGTGGGGCTTCAAATCTCCCCACCACACAAGGTTAGGTTCCAGTATCCTGAGGGTGGGGTAGTTCCTCCAACTGACATCAGCGTCCTGGTTTGAATAGAATCCCTTTGCTTGTCTTCCCTGATGGTTTGCCTAGGCCAGTGTGTGGTTGAAAGTGGGATTTGGGATCTAAAACTAAGTATTAGCGTGTGCCTCTCCATGGGTAGTGGAGATGTTTAAACTACAACCCACAACTTGGGAATTACTGTGACCCCTGAAAAATGCGTGTGCTATGTTTCCCCATGTCCAGCACACACAGGAAGAAGTTTTCTGGGGTTCTGAGTGTGGGGAGGTTCCTCCAACAGACAGCAGCACCTGGGTTGTAATAGAATCCCTTAGCTTGACTTCCCTAAGTGTTTTCCTAGGCCTAGCAGTAAGCGATGGTGGGGGATGGGCTCTAAAGCCAAGTATTAGCGAGTGCATCTCTGTGGGTTGTGGAGGGTTTTAAACTACTTCCCCAACCTTGGAACACCTGTGCCCCATAAAGTTGCGTGGAATCTGTTTCCCCACCTCCAGCACACACACGGAGACGTGCTCAGGTATCCTGATTGTGGGGAGGCTCCTCCAAATGACAGCAGCGCCTGGGTTCTAAAAGAATCCCTTAGCTTGTCTTCCCTGATGGCATGGCTAGGCTGGAGAGTGGGGGAAAGTGGGGGTTGGGCTCTAAACCAAGTATAAGCGAGAGCATATCCATGGGATGTGGGTTTTTAACCTACAACCCACAACCATGGAATAAATGTGCCCCCTGAAAGATGCTTTGACTGTTTCCCTACATCCAGCACACACACGAAGATGTGTTCTGGTATTCTGAGTGTGGGGATGTTCCTCAAACTGACAGCAGCACCTGGATTCTATTAGTATCCCTTAGCTTCTGTTCCCTGAGTGTCCTTTTAGGCCAGGCCATGAGGGAAAGCTGGGGGTTGGGCTTGGAGGCTACGTAGCAGTGAGTGCCCCCTGATTCATTGAGGAAGTACTTAGAGGACTTCTCCCTAAAGGGAACACCTTTTCCTGCATTCATCTGGGTGCAGTGGGGCTGCACATCTCTCCCACACCTAAGAATGTGTTCTGGAATTCTGAGTGCAGGGAAGTTCCTCCAACTGACAGCAGCGCCTGGGTTCTAATTGAATCCCTTTGCTTGTCTTCCCTGATGGAAAGCCTAGGCGGGAGTGCGGGGGAAAGTGTGGTTTGGGCTCCAAAACCAAGTATTTGCGATGACCTCTCTATGGTTTGTGGAGGTGTTTAAACTACATCCCTAACCTGGGAACACCTGTGCCCCCATAAAGATCCGTGGAGTCTGTTTCCACACCTCCAGCACACACACGAACACTTGCACAGTTATCCTGAGAGTGGGCAGCCTCCTCCAACTGAGAGCAGGGCCTTGGTTCTTATAAAATCGCTTAACTTGTCTACCCTGTTTGGTTGTCTGATACGGAGTGCTGGGGAAAGGGTGGGTTGGGCTCTAAATCCAAGTATTAGCGAGTGCTTCTCCATGGGATTTGGAGGTTATTAACCAAAAGCCCACAACATGGGAATACCTGTGCTCCTTGAAAAAAGCGTGGACTCTGTATCCCCACCACCAGAACACACATGAAGAAGTTTTCTGCTATCCTGAGTGTGGGCTGGCAATTTCAGGTGACAGAAGCGGCTGGGTTCTAATAGAATCCCTTAGCTTGTAATCCCTGAGTGTTTCCCTAGGACTGACGCTGAGAGAAACCTGGGGGTTGGGCTTTGAGGCCAAATAGTAGCGAGTGTCCCCGATGGACTGAGGAAGTATTTAGATGAATTCTCCATAAAGGGAAACACCTGAGCACCCATTCATCTGCGTGGAGTGGGGCTTCAAATCTCCCCACCACACAAGGTTGGGTTCCAGTATCCTGAGGGTGGGGTAGTTCCTCCAACTGACATCAGCGTCTTGGTTTGAATAGAATCCCTTTGCTTGTCTTCCCTGATGCTTTGCCTAGGCCAGTGTGTGGTTGAAAGTGGGATTTGGGATCTAAAACTAAGTATTAGCGTGTGCCTCTCCATGGGTAGTGGAGATGTTTAAACTACAACCCACAACTTGGGAATTACTGTGACCCCTGAAAAATGCGTGTGCTATGTTTCCCCATGTCCAGCACACACAGGAAGAAGTTTTCTGGGGTTCTGAGTGTGGGGAGGTTCCTCCAACAGACAGCAGCACCTGGGTTGTAATAGAATCCCTTAGCTTGACTTCCCTAAGTGTTTTCCTAGGCCTAGCAGTAAGCGATGGTGGGGGATGGGCTCTAAAGCCAAGTATTAGCGAGTGCATCTCTGTGGGTTGTGGAGGGTTTTAAACTACTTCCCCAACCTTGGAACACCTGTGCCCCATAAAGTTGCGTGGAATCTGTTTCCCCACCTCCAGCACACACACGGAGACGTGCTCAGGTATCCTGATTGTGGGGAGGCTCCTCCAAATGACAGCAGCGCCTGGGTTCTAAAAGAATCCCTTAGCTTGTCTTCCCTGATGGCATGGCTAGGCTGGAGAGTGGGGGAAAGTGGGGGTTGGGCTCTAAACCAAGTATAAGCGAGAGCATATCCATGGGATGTGGGTTTTTAACCTACAACCCACAACCATGGAATAAATGTGCCCCCTGAAAGATGCTTTGACTGTTTCCCTACATCCAGCACACACACGAAGATGTGTTCTGGTATTCTGAGTGTGGGGATGTTCCTCAAACTGACAGCAGCACCTGGATTCTATTAGTATCCCTTAGCTTCTGTTCCCTGAGTGTCCTTTTAGGCCAGGCCATGAGGGAAAGCTGGGGGTTGGGCTTGGAGGCTACGTAGCAGTGAGTGCCCCCTGATTCATTGAGGAAGTACTTAGAGGACTTCTCCCTAAAGGGAACACCTTTTCCTGCATTCATCTGGGTGCAGTGGGGCTGCACATCTCTCCCACACCTAAGAATGTGTTCTGGAATTCTGAGTGCAGGGAAGTTCCTCCAACTGACAGCAGCGCCTGGGTTCTAATTGAATCCCTTTGCTTGTCTTCCCTGATGGAAAGCCTAGGCGGGAGTGCGGGGGAAAGTGTGGTTTGGGCTCCAAAACCAAGTATTTGCGATGACCTCTCTATGGTTTGTGGAGGTGTTTAAACTACATCCCTAACCTGGGAACACCTGTGCCCCCATAAAGATCCGTGGAGTCTGTTTCCACACCTCCAGCACACACACGAACACTTGCACAGTTATCCTGAGAGTGGGCAGCCTCCTCCAACTGAGAGCAGGGCCTTGGTTCTTATAAAATCGCTTAACTTGTCTACCCTGTTTGGTTGTCTGATACGGAGTGCTGGGGAAAGGGTGGGTTGGGCTCTAAATCCAAGTATTAGCGAGTGCTTCTCCATGGGATTTGGAGGTTATTAACCAAAAGCCCACAACATGGGAATACCTGTGCTCCTTGAAAAAAGCGTGGACTCTGTATCCCCACCACCAGAACACACATGAAGAAGTTTTCTGCTATCCTGAGTGTGGGCTGGCAATTTCAGGTGACAGAAGCGGCTGGGTTCTAATAGAATCCCTTAGCTTGTAATCCCTGAGTGTTTCCCTAGGACTGACGCTGAGAGAAACCTGGGGGTTGGGCTTTGAGGCCAAATAGTAGCGAGTGTCCCCGATGGACTGAGGAAGTATTTAGATGAATTCTCCATAAAGGGAAACACCTGAGCACCCATTCATCTGCGTGGAGTGGGGCTTCAAATCTCCCCACCACACAAGGTTGGGTTCCAGTATCCTGAGGGTGGGGTAGTTCCTCCAACTGACATCAGCGTCTTGGTTTGAATAGAATCCCTTTGCTTGTCTTCCCTGATGGTTTGCCTAGGCCAGTGTGTGGTTGAAATTGGGATTTGGGATCTAAAACTAAGTATTAGCGTGTGCCTCTCCATGGGTAGTGGAGATGTTTAAACTACACCCCACAACTTGGGAATTACTGTGACCCCTGAAAATTGCGTGTGAAATGTTTCCCCACGTCCAGCACACACAGGTAGAAGTGTTCTGGGGTTCTGAGTGTGGGGAGGTTCCTCCAACAGACAGCAGCACCTGGGTTGTAATAGAATCCCTTAGCTTGACTTCCCTAAGTGTTTTCCTAGGCCTAGCAGTAAGCGATGGTGGGGGATGGGCTCTAAAGCCAAGTATTAGCGAGTGCATCTCTGTGGGTAGTGGAGGGTTTTAAACTACTTCCCCAACCTTGGAACACCTGTGCCCCATAAAGATGCGTGGAATCTGTTTCCCCACCTCCAGCACACACACGGAGACGTGCTCAGGTATCCTGATTGTGGGAAGGCTCCTCCAAATGACAGCAGCGCCTGGGTTCTAAAAGAATCCCTTAGCTTGTCTTCCCTGATGGCATGGCTAGGCTGGAGATTGGGGGAAAGTGGGGGTTGGGCTCTTAACCAAGTATTAGCGAGAGCCTATCCATGGGATGTGGGTTTTTAACCTACAACCCACAACCATGGAATAAATGTGCCCCCTGAAAGATGCTTTGACTGTTTCCCTACATCCAGCACACACACGAAGATGTGTTCTGGTATTCTGAGTGTGGGGATGTTCCTCAAACTGACAGCAGCACCTGGATTCTATTAGTATCCCTTAGCTTCTGTTCCCTGAGTGTTCTTTTAGGCCAGGCCATGAGGGAAAGCTGGGGGTTGGGCTTGGAGGCTACGTTGCAGTGAGTGCCCCCTTATTCATTGAGGAAGTACTTAGAGGACTTCTCCCTAAAGGGAACACCTTTTCCTGCATTCATCTGGGTGCAGTGGGGCTGCACATCTCTCCCACACCTAAGAATGTGTTCTGGAATTCTGAGTGCAGGGAAGTTCCTCCAACTGACAGCAGCGCCTGGGTTCTAATTGAATCCCTTTGCTTGTCTTCCCTGATGGAAAGCCTAGGTGGGAGTGCGGGGGAAAGTGTGGTTTGGGCTCCAAAACCAAGTATTTGCGATGACCTCTCTATGGTTTGTGGAGGTGTTTAAACTACATCCCTAACCTGGGAACACCTGTGCCCCCATAAAGATCCGTGGAGTCTGTTTCCACACCTCCAGCACACACACGAACACTTGCACAGTTATCCTGAGAGTGGGCAGCCTCCTCCAACTGAGAGCAGGGCCTTGGTTCTTATAAAATCGCTTAACTTGTCTACCCTGTTTGGTTGCCTGATACGGAGTGCTGGGGAAAGGGTGGGTTGGGCTCTAAATCCAAGTATTAGCGAGTGCTTCTCCATGGGATTTGGAGGTTATTAACCAAAAGCCCACAACATGGGAATACCTGTGCTCCTTGAAAAAAGCGTGGACTCTGTATCCCCACCACCAGAACACACATGAAGAAGTTTTCTGCTATCCTGAGTGTGGGCTGGCAATTTCAGGTGACAGAAGCGGCTGGGTTCTAATAGAATCCCTTAGCTTGTAATCCCTGAGTGTTTCCCTAGGACTGACTCTGAGAGAAACCTGGGGGTTGGGCTTTGAGGCCAAATAGTAGCGAGTGTCCCCGATGGACTGAGGAAGTATTTAGATGAATTCTCCATAAAGGGAAACACCTGAGCACCCATTCATCTGCGTGGAGTGGGGCTTCAAATCTCCCCACCACACAAGGTTGGGTTCCAGTATCCTGAGGGTGGGGTAGTTCCTCCAACTGACATCAGCGTCTTGGTTTGAATAGAATCCCTTTGCTTGTCTTCCCTGATGGTTTGCCTAGGCCAGTGTGTGGTTGAAAGTGGGATTTGGGATCTAAAACTAAGTATTAGCGTGTGCCTCTCCATGGGTAGTGGAGATGTTTAAACTACAACCCACAACTTGGGAATTACTGTGACCCCTGAAAAATGCGTGTGCTATGTTTCCCCATGTCCAGCACACACAGGAAGAAGTTTTCTGGGGTTCTGAGTGTGGGGAGGTTCCTCCAACAGACAGCAGCACCTGGGTTGTAATAGAATCCCTTAGCTTGACTTCCCTAAGTGTTTTCCTAGGCCTAGCAGTAAGCGATGGTGGGGGATGGGCTCTAAAGCCAAGTATTAGCGAGTGCATCTCTGTGGGTTGTGGAGGGTTTTAAACTACTTCCCCAACCTTGGAACACCTGTGCCCCATAAAGTTGCGTGGAATCTGTTTCCCCACCTCCAGCACACACACGGAGACGTGCTCAGGTATCCTGATTGTGGGGAGGCTCCTCCAAATGACAGCAGCGCCTGGGTTCTAAAAGAATCCCTTAGCTTGTCTTCCCTGATGGCATGGCTAGGCTGGAGAGTGGGGGAAAGTGGGGGTTGGGCTCTAAACCAAGTATAAGCGAGAGCATATCCATGGGATGTGGGTTTTTAACCTACAACCCACAACCATGGAATAAATGTGCCCCCTGAAAGATGCTTTGACTGTTTCCCTACATCCAGCACACACACGAAGATGTGTTCTGGTATTCTGAGTGTGGGGATGTTCCTCAAACTGACAGCAGCACCTGGATTCTATTAGTATCCCTTAGCTTCTGTTCCCTGAGTGTCCTTTTAGGCCAGGCCATGAGGGAAAGCTGGGGGTTGGGCTTGGAGGCTACGTAGCAGTGAGTGCCCCCTGATTCATTGAGGAAGTACTTAGAGGACTTCTCCCTAAAGGGAACACCTTTTCCTGCATTCATCTGGGTGCAGTGGGGCTGCACATCTCTCCCACACCTAAGAATGTGTTCTGGAATTCTGAGTGCAGGGAAGTTCCTCCAACTGACAGCAGCGCCTGGGTTCTAATTGAATCCCTTTGCTTGTCTTCCCTGATGGAAAGCCTAGGCGGGAGTGCGGGGGAAAGTGTGGTTTGGGCTCCAAAACCAAGTATTTGCGATGACCTCTCTATGGTTTGTGGAGGTGTTTAAACTACATCCCTAACCTGGGAACACCTGTGCCCCCATAAAGATCCGTGGAGTCTGTTTCCACACCTCCAGCACACACACGAACACTTGCACAGTTATCCTGAGAGTGGGCAGCCTCCTCCAACTGAGAGCAGGGCCTTGGTTCTTATAAAATCGCTTAACTTGTCTACCCTGTTTGGTTGTCTGATACGGAGTGCTGGGGAAAGGGTGGGTTGGGCTCTAAATCCAAGTATTAGCGAGTGCTTCTCCATGGGATTTGGAGGTTATTAACCAAAAGCCCACAACATGGGAATACCTGTGCTCCTTGAAAAAAGCGTGGACTCTGTATCCCCACCACCAGAACACACATGAAGAAGTTTTCTGCTATCCTGAGTGTGGGCTGGCAATTTCAGGTGACAGAAGCGGCTGGGTTCTAATAGAATCCCTTAGCTTGTAATCCCTGAGTGTTTCCCTAGGACTGACGCTGAGAGAAACCTGGGGGTTGGGCTTTGAGGCCAAATAGTAGCGAGTGTCCCCGATGGACTGAGGAAGTATTTAGATGAATTCTCCATAAAGGGAAACACCTGAGCACCCATTCATCTGCGTGGAGTGGGGCTTCAAATCTCCCCACCACACAAGGTTGGGTTCCAGTATCCTGAGGGTGGGGTAGTTCCTCCAACTGACATCAGCGTCTTGGTTTGAATAGAATCCCTTTGCTTGTCTTCCCTGATGGTTTGCCTAGGCCAGTGTGTGGTTGAAATTGGGATTTGGGATCTAAAACTAAGTATTAGCGTGTGCCTCTCCATGGGTAGTGGAGATGTTTAAACTACACCCCACAACTTGGGAATTACTGTGACCCCTGAAAATTGCGTGTGAAATGTTTCCCCACGTCCAGCACACACAGGTAGAAGTGTTCTGGGGTTCTGAGTGTGGGGAGGTTCCTCCAACAGACAGCAGCACCTGGGTTGTAATAGAATCCCTTAGCTTGACTTCCCTAAGTGTTTTCCTAGGCCTAGCAGTAAGCGATGGTGGGGGATGGGCTCTAAAGCCAAGTATTAGCGAGTGCATCTCTGTGGGTAGTGGAGGGTTTTAAACTACTTCCCCAACCTTGGAACACCTGTGCCCCATAAAGATGCGTGGAATCTGTTTCCCCACCTCCAGCACACACACGGAGACGTGCTCAGGTATCCTGATTGTGGGAAGGCTCCTCCAAATGACAGCAGCGCCTGGGTTCTAAAAGAATCCCTTAGCTTGTCTTCCCTGATGGCATGGCTAGGCTGGAGATTGGGGGAAAGTGGGGGTTGGGCTCTTAACCAAGTATTAGCGAGAGCCTATCCATGGGATGTGGGTTTTTAACCTACAACCCACAACCATGGAATAAATGTGCCCCCTGAAAGATGCTTTGACTGTTTCCCTACATCCAGCACACACACGAAGATGTGTTCTGGTATTCTGAGTGTGGGGATGTTCCTCAAACTGACAGCAGCACCTGGATTCTATTAGTATCCCTTAGCTTCTGTTCCCTGAGTGTTCTTTTAGGCCAGGCCATGAGGGAAAGCTGGGGGTTGGGCTTGGAGGCTACGTTGCAGTGAGTGCCCCCTTATTCATTGAGGAAGTACTTAGAGGACTTCTCCCTAAAGGGAACACCTTTTCCTGCATTCATCTGGGTGCAGTGGGGCTGCACATCTCTCCCACACCTAAGAATGTGTTCTGGAATTCTGAGTGCAGGGAAGTTCCTCCAACTGACAGCAGCGCCTGGGTTCTAATTGAATCCCTTTGCTTGTCTTCCCTGATGGAAAGCCTAGGTGGGAGTGCGGGGGAAAGTGTGGTTTGGGCTCCAAAACCAAGTATTTGCGATGACCTCTCTATGGTTTGTGGAGGTGTTTAAACTACATCCCTAACCTGGGAACACCTGTGCCCCCATAAAGATCCGTGGAGTCTGTTTCCACACCTCCAGCACACACACGAACACTTGCACAGTTATCCTGAGAGTGGGCAGCCTCCTCCAACTGAGAGCAGGGCCTTGGTTCTTATAAAATCGCTTAACTTGTCTACCCTGTTTGGTTGCCTGATACGGAGTGCTGGGGAAAGGGTGGGTTGGGCTCTAAATCCAAGTATTAGCGAGTGCTTCTCCATGGGATTTGGAGGTTATTAACCAAAAGCCCACAACATGGGAATACCTGTGCTCCTTGAAAAAAGCGTGGACTCTGTATCCCCACCACCAGAACACACATGAAGAAGTTTTCTGCTATCCTGAGTGTGGGCTGGCAATTTCAGGTGACAGAAGCGGCTGGGTTCTAATAGAATCCCTTAGCTTGTAATCCCTGAGTGTTTCCCTAGGACTGACTCTGAGAGAAACCTGGGGGTTGGGCTTTGAGGCCAAATAGTAGCGAGTGTCCCCGATGGACTGAGGAAGTATTTAGATGAATTCTCCATAAAGGGAAACACCTGAGCACCCATTCATCTGCGTGGAGTGGGGCTTCAAATCTCCCCACCACACAAGGTTGGGTTCCAGTATCCTGAGGGTGGGGTAGTTCCTCCAACTGACATCAGCGTCTTGGTTTGAATAGAATCCCTTTGCTTGTCTTCCCTGATGGTTTGCCTAGGCCAGTGTGTGGTTGAAAGTGGGATTTGGGATCTAAAACTAAGTATTAGCGTGTGCCTCTCCATGGGTAGTGGAGATGTTTAAACTACAACCCACAACTTGGGAATTACTGTGACCCCTGAAAAATGCGTGTGCTATGTTTCCCCATGTCCAGCACACACAGGAAGAAGTTTTCTGGGGTTCTGAGTGTGGGGAGGTTCCTCCAACAGACAGCAGCACCTGGGTTGTAATAGAATCCCTTAGCTTGACTTCCCTAAGTGTTTTCCTAGGCCTAGCAGTAAGCGATGGTGGGGGATGGGCTCTAAAGCCAAGTATTAGCGAGTGCATCTCTGTGGGTTGTGGAGGGTTTTAAACTACTTCCCCAACCTTGGAACACCTGTGCCCCATAAAGTTGCGTGGAATCTGTTTCCCCACCTCCAGCACACACACGGAGACGTGCTCAGGTATCCTGATTGTGGGGAGGCTCCTCCAAATGACAGCAGCGCCTGGGTTCTAAAAGAATCCCTTAGCTTGTCTTCCCTGATGGCATGGCTAGGCTGGAGAGTGGGGGAAAGTGGGGGTTGGGCTCTAAACCAAGTATAAGCGAGAGCATATCCATGGGATGTGGGTTTTTAACCTACAACCCACAACCATGGAATAAATGTGCCCCCTGAAAGATGCTTTGACTGTTTCCCTACATCCAGCACACACACGAAGATGTGTTCTGGTATTCTGAGTGTGGGGATGTTCCTCAAACTGACAGCAGCACCTGGATTCTATTAGTATCCCTTAGCTTCTGTTCCCTGAGTGTCCTTTTAGGCCAGGCCATGAGGGAAAGCTGGGGGTTGGGCTTGGAGGCTACGTAGCAGTGAGTGCCCCCTGATTCATTGAGGAAGTACTTAGAGGACTTCTCCCTAAAGGGAACACCTTTTCCTGCATTCATCTGGGTGCAGTGGGGCTGCACAACTCTCCCACACCTAAGAATGTGTTCTGGAATTCTGAGTGCAGGGAAGTTCCTCCAACTGACAGCAGCGCCTGGGTTCTAATTGAATCCCTTTGCTTGTCTTCCCTGATGGAAAGCCTAGGCGGGAGTGCGGGGGAAAGTGTGGTTTGGGCTCCAAAACCAAGTATTTGCGATGACCTCTCTATGGTTTGTGGAGGTGTTTAAACTACATCCCTAACCTGGGAACACCTGTGCCCCCATAAAGATCCGTGGAGTCTGTTTCCACACCTCCAGCACACACACGAACACTTGCACAGTTATCCTGAGAGTGGGCAGCCTCCTCCAACTGAGAGCAGGGCCTTGGTTCTTATAAAATCGCTTAACTTGTCTACCCTGTTTGGTTGTCTGATACGGAGTGCTGGGGAAAGGGTGGGTTGGGCTCTAAATCCAAGTATTAGCGAGTGCTTCTCCATGGGATTTGGAGGTTATTAACCAAAAGCCCACAACATGGGAATACCTGTGCTCCTTGAAAAAAGCGTGGACTCTGTATCCCCACCACCAGAACACACATGAAGAAGTTTTCTGCTATCCTGAGTGTGGGCTGGCAATTTCAGGTGACAGAAGCGGCTGGGTTCTAATAGAATCCCTTAGCTTGTAATCCCTGAGTGTTTCCCTAGGACTGACGCTGAGAGAAACCTGGGGGTTGGGCTTTGAGGCCAAATAGTAGCGAGTGTCCCCGATGGACTGAGGAAGTATTTAGATGAATTCTCCATAAAGGGAAACACCTGAGCACCCATTCATCTGCGTGGAGTGGGGCTTCAAATCTCCCCACCACACAAGGTTGGGTTCCAGTATCCTGAGGGTGGGGTAGTTCCTCCAACTGACATCAGCGTCTTGGTTTGAATAGAATCCCTTTGCTTGTCTTCCCTGATGGTTTGCCTAGGCCAGTGTGTGGTTGAAATTGGGATTTGGGATCTAAAACTAAGTATTAGCGTGTGCCTCTCCATGGGTAGTGGAGATGTTTAAACTACACCCCACAACTTTGGAATTACTGTGACCCCTGAAAACTGCGTGTGAAATGTTTCCCCACGTCCAGCACACACAGGTAGAAGTGTTCTGGGGTTCTGAGTGTGGGGAGGTTCCTCCAACAGACAGCAGCACCTGGGTTGTAATAGAATCCCTTAGCTTGACTTCCCTAAGTGTTTTCCTAGGCCTAGCAGTAAGCGATGGTGGGGGATGGGCTCTAAAGCCAAGTATTAGCGAGTGCATCTCTGTGGGTAGTGGAGGGTTTTAAACTACTTCCCCAACCTTGGAACACCTGTGCCCCATAAAGATGCGTGGAATCTGTTTCCCCACCTCCAGCACACACACGGAGACGTGCTCAGGTATCCTGATTGTGGGGAGGCTCCTCCAAATGACAGCAGCGCCTGGGTTCTAAAAGAATCCCTTCGCTTGTCTTCCCTGATGGCATGGCTAGGCTGGAGATTGGGGGAAAGTGGGGGTTGGGCTCTTAACCAAGTATTAGCGAGAGCCTATCCATGGGATGTGGGTTTTTAACCTACAACCCACAACCATGGAATAAATGTGCCCCCTGAAAGATGCTTTGACTGTTTCCCTACATCCAGCACACACACGAAGATGTGTTCTGGTATTCTGAGTGTGGGGATGTTCCTCAAACTGACAGCAGCACCTGGATTCTATTAGTATCCCTTAGCTTCTGTTCCCTGAGTGTTCTTTTAGGCCAGGCCATGAGGGAAAGCTGGGGGTTGGGCTTGGAGGCTACGTTGCAGTGAGTGCCCCCTGATTCATTGAGGAAGTACTTAGAGGACTTCTCCCTAAAGGGAACACCTTTTCCTGCATTCATCTGGGTGCAGTGGGGCTGCACATCTCTCCCACACCTAAGAATGTGTTCTGGAATTCTGAGTGCAGGGAAGTTCCTCCAACTGACAGCAGCGCCTGGGTTCTAATTGAATCCCTTTGCTTGTCTTCCCTGATGGAAAGCCTAGGCGGGAGTGCGGGGGAAAGTGTGGTTTGGGCTCCAAAACCAAGTATTTGCGATGACCTCTCTATGGTTTGTGGAGGTGTTTAAACTACATCCCTAACCTGGGAACACCTGTGCCCCCATAAAGATCCGTGGAGTCTGTTTCCACACCTCCAGCACACACACGAACACTTGCACAGTTATCCTGAGAGTGGGCAGCCTCCTCCAACTGAGAGCAGGGCCTTGGTTCTTATAAAATCGCTTAACTTGTCTACCCTGTTTGGTTGCCTGATACGGAGTGCTGGGGAAAGGGTGGGTTGGGCTCTAAATCCAAGTATTAGCGAGTGCTTCTCCATGGGATTTGGAGGTTATTAACCAAAAGCCCACAACATGGGAATACCTGTGCTCCTTGAAAAAAGCGTGGACTCTGTATCCCCACCACCAGAACACACATGAAGAAGTTTTCTGCTATCCTGAGTGTGGGCTGGCAATTTCAGGTGACAGAAGCGGCTGGGTTCTAATAGAATCCCTTAGCTTGTAATCCCTGAGTGTTTCCCTAGGACTGACTCTGAGAGAAACCTGGGGGTTGGGCTTTGAGGCCAAATAGTAGCGAGTGTCCCCGATGGACTGAGGAAGTATTTAGATGAATTCTCCATAAAGGGAAACACCTGAGCACCCATTCATCTGCGTGGAGTGGGGCTTCAAATCTCCCCACCACACAAGGTTGGGTTCCAGTATCCTGAGGGTGGGGTAGTTCCTCCAACTGACATCAGCGTCTTGGTTTGAATAGAATCCCTTTGCTTGTCTTCCCTGATGGTTTGCCTAGGCCAGTGTGTGGTTGAAAGTGGGATTTGGGATCTAAAACTAAGTATTAGCGTGTGCCTCTCCATGGGTAGTGGAGATGTTTAAACTACAACCCACAACTTGGGAATTACTGTGACCCCTGAAAAATGCGTGTGCTATGTTTCCCCATGTCCAGCACACACAGGAAGAAGTTTTCTGGGGTTCTGAGTGTGGGGAGGTTCCTCCAACAGACAGCAGCACCTGGGTTGTAATAGAATCCCTTAGCTTGACTTCCCTAAGTGTTTTCCTAGGCCTAGCAGTAAGCGATGGTGGGGGATGGGCTCTAAAGCCAAGTATTAGCGAGTGCATCTCTGTGGGTTGTGGAGGGTTTTAAACTACTTCCCCAACCTTGGAACACCTGTGCCCCATAAAGTTGCGTGGAATCTGTTTCCCCACCTCCAGCACACACACGGAGACGTGCTCAGGTATCCTGATTGTGGGGAGGCTCCTCCAAATGACAGCAGCGCCTGGGTTCTAAAAGAATCCCTTAGCTTGTCTTCCCTGATGGCATGGCTAGGCTGGAGAGTGGGGGAAAGTGGGGGTTGGGCTCTAAACCAAGTATAAGCGAGAGCATATCCATGGGATGTGGGTTTTTAACCTACAACCCACAACCATGGAATAAATGTGCCCCCTGAAAGATGCTTTGACTGTTTCCCTACATCCAGCACACACACGAAGATGTGTTCTGGTATTCTGAGTGTGGGGATGTTCCTCAAACTGACAGCAGCACCTGGATTCTATTAGTATCCCTTAGCTTCTGTTCCCTGAGTGTCCTTTTAGGCCAGGCCATGAGGGAAAGCTGGGGGTTGGGCTTGGAGGCTACGTAGCAGTGAGTGCCCCCTGATTCATTGAGGAAATACTTAGAGGACTTCTCCCTAAAGGGAACACCTTTTCCTGCATTCATCTGGGTGCAGTGGGGCTGCACATCTCTCCCACACCTAAGAATGTGTTCTGGAATTCTGAGTGCAGGGAAGTTCCTCCAACTGACAGCAGCGCCTGGGTTCTAATTGAATCCCTTTGCTTGTCTTCCCTGATGGAAAGCCTAGGCGGGAGTGCGGGGGAAAGTGTGGTTTGGGCTCCAAAACCAAGTATTTGCGATGACCTCTCTATGGTTTGTGGAGGTGTTTAAACTACATCCCTAACCTGGGAACACCTGTGCCCCCATAAAGATCCGTGGAGTCTGTTTCCACACCTCCAGCACACACACGAACACTTGCACAGTTATCCTGAGAGTGGGCAGCCTCCTCCAACTGAGAGCAGGGCCTTGGTTCTTATAAAATCGCTTAACTTGTCTACCCTGTTTGGTTGTCTGATACGGAGTGCTGGGGAAAGGGTGGGTTGGGCTCTAAATCCAAGTATTAGCGAGTGCTTCTCCATGGGATTTGGAGGTTATTAACCAAAAGCCCACAACATGGGAATACCTGTGCTCCTTGAAAAAAGCGTGGACTCTGTATCCCCACCACCAGAACACACATGAAGAAGTTTTCTGCTATCCTGAGTGTGGGCTGGCAATTTCAGGTGACAGAAGCGGCTGGGTTCTAATAGAATCCCTTAGCTTGTAATCCCTGAGTGTTTCCCTAGGACTGACTCTGAGAGAAACCTGGGGGTTGGGCTTTGAGGCCAAATAGTAGCGAGTGTCCCCGATGGACTGAGGAAGTATTTAGATGAATTCTCCATAAAGGGAAACACCTGAGCACCCATTCATCTGCGTGGAGTGGGGCTTCAAATCTCCCCACCACACAAGGTTGGGTTCCAGTATCCTGAGGGTGGGGTAGTTCCTCCAACTGACATCAGCGTCTTGGTTTGAATAGAATCCCTTTGCTTGTCTTCCCTGATGGTTTGCCTAGGCCAGTGTGTGGTTGAAAGTGGGATTTGGGATCTAAAACTAAGTATTAGCGTGTGCCTCTCCATGGGTAGTGGAGATGTTTAAACTACAACCCACAACTTGGGAATTACTGTGACCCCTGAAAAATGCGTGTGCTCTGTTTCCCCACGTCCAGCACACACAGGAAGAAGTGTTCTGGGGTTGTGAGTGTGGGGAGGTTCCTCCAACAGACAGCAGCACCTGGGTTGTAATAGAATCCCTTAGCTTGACTTCCCTAAGTGTTTTCCTAGGCCTAGCAGTAAGCGATGGTGGGGGATGGGCTCTAAAGCCAAGTATTAGCGAGTGCATCTCTGTGGGTTGTGGAGGGTTTTAAACTACTTCCCCAACCTTGGAACACCTGTGCCCCATAAAGATGCGTGGAATCTGTTTCCCCACCTCCAGCACACACACGGAGACGTGCTCAGGTATCCTGATTGTGGGGAGGCTCCTCCAAATGACAGCAGCGCCTGGGTTCTAAAAGAATCCCTTAGCTTGTCTTCCCTGATGGCATGCCTAGGCTGGAGAGTGGGGGAAAGTGGGGGTTGGGCTCTAAACCAAGTATAAGCGAGAGCCTATCCATGGGATGTGGGTTTTTAACCTACAACCCACAACCATGGAATAAATGTGCCCCCTGAAAGATGCTTTGACTGTTTCCCTACATCCAGCACACACACGAAGATGTGTTCTTGTATTCTGAGTGTGGGGAAGTTCCTCAAACTGACAGCAGCACCTGGATTCTATTAGTATCCCTTAGCTTCTGTTCCCTGAGTGTTCTTTTAGGCCAGGCCATGAGGGAAAGCTGGGGGTTGGGCTTGGAGGCTACGTTGCAGTGAGTGCCCCCTGATTCATTGAGGAAGTACTTAGAGGACTTCTCCCTAAAGGGAACACCTTTTCCTGCATTCATCTGGGTGCAGTGGGGCTGCACATCTCTCCCACACCTAAGAATGTGTTCTGGAATTCTGAGTGCAGGGAAGTTCCTCCAACTGACAGCAGCGCCTGGGTTCTAATTGAATCCCTTTGCTTGTCTTCCCTGATGGAAAGCCTAGGCGGGAGTGCGGGGGAAAGTGTGGTTTGGGCTCCAAAACCAAGTATTTGCGATGACCTCTCTATGGTTTGTGGAGGTGTTTAAACTACATCCCTAACCTGGGAACACCTGTGCCCCCATAAAGATCCGTGGAGTCTGTTTCCACACCTCCAGCACACACACGAACACTTGCACAGTTATCCTGAGAGTGGGCAGCCTCCTCCAACTGAGAGCAGGGCCTTGGTTCTTATAAAATCGCTTAACTTGTCTACCCTGTTTGGTTGTCTGATACGGAGTGCTGGGGAAAGGGTGGGTTGGGCTCTAAATCCAAGTATTAGCGAGTGCTTCTCCATGGGATTTGGAGGTTATTAACCAAAAGCCCACAACATGGGAATACCTGTGCTCCTTGAAAAAAGCGTGGACTCTGTATCCCCACCACCAGAACACACATGAAGAAGTTTTCTGCTATCCTGAGTGTGGGCTGGCAATTTCAGGTGACAGAAGCGGCTGGGTTCTAATAGAATCCCTTAGCTTGTAATCCCTGAGTGTTTCCCTAGGACTGACTCTGAGAGAAACCTGGGGGTTGGGCTTTGAGGCCAAATAGTAGCGAGTGTCCCCGATGGACTGAGGAAGTATTTAGATGAATTCTCCATAAAGGGAAACACCTGAGCACCCATTCATCTGCGTGGAGTGGGGCTTCAAATCTCCCCACCACACAAGGTTGGGTTCCAGTATCCTGAGGGTGGGGTAGTTCCTCCAACTGACATCAGCGTCTTGGTTTGAATAGAATCCCTTTGCTTGTCTTCCCTGATGGTTTGCCTAGGCCAGTGTGTGGTTGAAAGTGGGATTTGGGATCTAAAACTAAGTATTAGCGTGTGCCTCTCCATGGGTAGTGGAGATGTTTAAACTACAACCCACAACTTGGGAATTACTGTGACCCCTGAAAAATGCGTGTGCTATGTTTCCCCATGTCCAGCACACACAGGAAGAAGTGTTCTGGGGTTCTGAGTGTGGGGAGGTTCCTCCAACAGACAGCAGCACCTGGGTTGTAATAGAATCCCTTAGCTTGACTTCCCTAAGTGTTTTCCTAGGCCTAGCAGTAAGCGATTGTGGGGGATGGGCTCTAAAGCCAAGTATTCGCGAGTGCATCTCTGTGGGTAGTGGAGGGTTTTAAACTACTTCCCCAACCTTGGAACACCTGTGCCCCATAAAGATGCGTGGAATCTGTTTCCCCACCTCCAGCACACACACGGAGACGTGCTCAGGTATCCTGATTGTGGGGAGGCTCCTCCAAATGACAGCAGCGCCTGGGTTCTAAAAGAATCCCTTAGCTTGTCTTCCCTGATGGCATGGCTAGGCTGGAGATTGGGGGAAAGTGGGGGTTGGGCTCTTAACCAAGTATTAGCGAGAGCCTATCCATGGGATGTGGGTTTTTAACCTACAACCCACAACCATGGAATAAATGTGCCCCCTGAAAGATGCTTTGACTGTTTCCCTACATCCAGCACACACACGAAGATGTGTTCTTGTATTCTGAGTGTGGGGATGTTCCTCAAACTGACAGCAGCACCTGGATTCTATTAGTATCCCTTAGCTTCTGTTCCCTGAGTGTTCTTTTAGGCCAGGACATGAGGGAAAGCTGGGGGTTGGGCTTGGAGGCTACGTAGCAGTGAGTGCCCCCTGATTCATTGAGGAAGTACTTAGAGGACTTCTCCCTAAAGGGAACACCTTTTCCTGCATTCATCTCGGTGCAGTGGGGCTGCACATCTCTCCCACACCTAAGAATGTGTTCTGGAATTCTGAGTGCAGGGAAGTTCCTCCAACTGACAGCAGCGCCTGGGTTCTAATTGAATCCCTTTGCTTGTCTTCCCTGATGGAAAGCCTAGGCGGGAGTGCGGGGGAAAGTGTGGTTTGGGCTCCAAAACCAAGTATTTGCGATGACCTCTCTATGGTTTGTGGAGGTGTTTAAACTACATCCCTAACCTGGGAACACCTGTGCCCCCATAAAGATCCGTGGAGTCTGTTTCCACACCTCCAGCACACACACGAACACTTGCACAGTTATCCTGAGAGTGGGCAGCCTCCTCCAACTGAGAGCAGGGCCTTGGTTCTTATAAAATCGCTTAACTTGTCTACCCTGTTTGGTTGTCTGATACGGAGTGCTGGGGAAAGGGTGGGTTGGGCTCTAAATCCAAGTATTAGCGAGTGCTTCTCCATGGGATTTGGAGGTTATTAACCAAAAGCCCACAACATGGGAATACCTGTGCTCCTTGAAAAAAGCGTGGACTCTGTATCCCCACCACCAGAACACACATGAAGAAGTTTTCTGCTATCCTGAGTGTGGGCTGGCAATTTCAGGTGACAGAAGCGGCTGGGTTCTAATAGAATCCCTTAGCTTGTAATCCCTGAGTGTTTCCCTAGGACTGACTCTGAGAGAAACCTGGGGGTTGGGCTTTGAGGCCAAATAGTAGCGAGTGTCCCCGATGGACTGAGGAAGTATTTAGATGAATTCTCCATAAAGGGAAACACCTGAGCACCCATTCATCTGCGTGGAGTGGGGCTTCAAATCTCCCCACCACACAAGGTTGGGTTCCAGTATCCTGAGGGTGGGGTAGTTCCTCCAACTGACATCAGCGTCTTGGTTTGAATAGAATCCCTTTGCTTGTCTTCCCTGATGGTTTGCCTAGGCCAGTGTGTGGTTGAAAGTGGGATTTGGGATCTAAAACTAAGTATTAGCGTGTGCCTCTCCATGGGTAGTGGAGATGTTTAAACTACAACCCACAACTTGGGAATTACTGTGACCCCTGAAAAATGCGTGTGCTATGTTTCCCCATGTCCAGCACACACAGGAAGAAGTGTTCTGGGGTTCTGAGTGTGGGGAGGTTCCTCCAACAGACAGCAGCACCTGGGTTGTAATAGAATCCCTTAGCTTGACTTCCCTAAGTGTTTTCCTAGGCCTAGCAGTAAGCGATTGTGGGGGATGGGCTCTAAAGCCAAGTATTCGCGAGTGCATCTCTGTGGGTAGTGGAGGGTTTTAAACTACTTCCCCAACCTTGGAACACCTGTGCCCCATAAAGATGCGTGGAATCTGTTTCCCCACCTCCAGCACACACACGGAGACGTGCTCAGGTATCCTGATTGTGGGGAGGCTCCTCCAAATGACAGCAGCGCCTGGGTTCTAAAAGAATCCCTTAGCTTGTCTTCCCTGATGGCATGGCTAGGCTGGAGATTGGGGGAAAGTGGGGGTTGGGCTCTTAACCAAGTATTAGCGAGAGCCTATCCATGGGATGTGGGTTTTTAACCTACAACCCACAACCATGGAATAAATGTGCCCCCTGAAAGATGCTTTGACTGTTTCCCTACATCCAGCACACACACGAAGATGTGTTCTTGTATTCTGAGTGTGGGGATGTTCCTCAAACTGACAGCAGCACCTGGATTCTATTAGTATCCCTTAGCTTCTGTTCCCTGAGTGTTCTTTTAGGCCAGGACATGAGGGAAAGCTGGGGGTTGGGCTTGGAGGCTACGTAGCAGTGAGTGCCCCCTGATTCATTGAGGAAGTACTTAGAGGACTTCTCCCTAAAGGGAACACCTTTTCCTGCATTCATCTCGGTGCAGTGGGGCTGCACATCTCTCCCACACCTAAGAATGTGTTCTGGAATTCTGAGTGCAGGGAAGTTCCTCCAACTGACAGAAGCGCCTGGGTTCTAATTGAATCCCTTTGCTTGTCTTCCCTGATGGAAAGCCTAGGCGGGAGTGCGGGGGAAAGTGTGGTTTGGGCTCCAAAACCAAGTATTTGCGATGACCTCTCTATGGTTTGTGGAGGTGTTTAAACTACATCCCTAACCTGGGAACACCTGTGCCCCCATAAAGATCCGTGGAGTCTGTTTCCACACCTCCAGCACACACACGAACACTTGCACAGTTATCCTGAGAGTGGGCAGCCTCCTCCAACTGAGAGCAGGGCCTTGGTTCTTATAAAATCGCTTAACTTGTCTACCCTGTTTGGTTGCCTGATACGGAGTGCTGGGGAAAGGGTGGGTTGGGCTCTAAATCCAAGTATTAGCGAGTGCTTCTCCATGGGATTTGGAGGTTATTAACCAAAAGCCCACAACATGGGAATACCTGTGCTCCTTGAAAAAAGCGTGGACTCTGTATCCCCACCACCAGAACACACATGAAGAAGTTTTCTGCTATCCTGAGTGTGGGCTGGCAATTTCAGGTGACAGAAGCGGCTGGGTTCTAATAGAATCCCTTAGCTTGTAATCCCTGAGTGTTTCCCTAGGACTGACTCTGAGAGAAACCTGGGGGTTGGGCTTTGAGGCCAAATAGTAGCGAGTGTCCCCGATGGACTAAGGAAGTATTTAGATGAATTCTCCATAAAGGGAAACACCTGAGCACCCATTCATCTGCGTGGAGTGGGGCTTCAAATCTCCCCACCACACAAGGTTGGGTTCCAGTATCCTGAGGGTGGGGTAGTTCCTCCAACTGACATCAGCGTCTTGGTTTGAATAGAATCCCTTTGCTTGTCTTCCCTGATGGTTTGCCTAGGCCAGTGTGTGGTTGAAAGTGGGATTTGGGATCTAAAACTAAGTATTAGCGTGTGCCTCTCCATGGGTAGTGGAGATGTTTAAACTACAACCCACAACTTGGGAATTACTGTGACCCCTGAAAAATGCGTGTGCTATGTTTCCCCATGTCCAGCACACACAGGAAGAAGTTTTCTGGGGTTCTGAGTGTGGGGAGGTTCCTCCAACAGACAGCAGCACCTGGGTTGTAATAGAATCCCTTAGCTTGACTTCCCTAAGTGTTTTCCTAGGCCTAGCAGTAAGCGATGGTGGGGGATGGGCTCTAAAGCCAAGTATTAGCGAGTGCATCTCTGTGGGTTGTGGAGGGTTTTAAACTACTTCCCCAACCTTGGAACACCTGTGCCCCATAAAGTTGCGTGGAATCTGTTTCCCCACCTCCAGCACACACACGGAGACGTGCTCAGGTATCCTGATTGTGGGGAGGCTCCTCCAAATGACAGCAGCGCCTGGGTTCTAAAAGAATCCCTTAGCTTGTCTTCCCTGATGGCATGGCTAGGCTGGAGAGTGGGGGAAAGTGGGGGTTGGGCTCTAAACCAAGTATAAGCGAGAGCATATCCATGGGATGTGGGTTTTTAACCTACAACCCACAACCATGGAATAAATGTGCCCCCTGAAAGATGCTTTGACTGTTTCCCTACATCCAGCACACACACGAAGATGTGTTCTGGTATTCTGAGTGTGGGGATGTTCCTCAAACTGACAGCAGCACCTGGATTCTATTAGTATCCCTTAGCTTCTGTTCCCTGAGTGTCCTTTTAGGCCAGGCCATGAGGGAAAGCTGGGGGTTGGGCTTGGAGGCTACGTAGCAGTGAGTGCCCCCTGATTCATTGAGGAAATACTTAGAGGACTTCTCCCTAAAGGGAACACCTTTTCCTGCATTCATCTGGGTGCAGTGGGGCTGCACATCTCTCCCACACCTAAGAATGTGTTCTGGAATTCTGAGTGCAGGGAAGTTCCTCCAACTGACAGCAGCGCCTGGGTTCTAATTGAATCCCTTTGCTTGTCTTCCCTGATGGAAAGCCTAGGCGGGAGTGCGGGGGAAAGTGTGGTTTGGGCTCCAAAACCAAGTATTTGCGATGACCTCTCTATGGTTTGTGGAGGTGTTTAAACTACATCCCTAACCTGGGAACACCTGTGCCCCCATAAAGATCCGTGGAGTCTGTTTCCACACCTCCAGCACACACACGAACACTTGCACAGTTATCCTGAGAGTGGGCAGCCTCCTCCAACTGAGAGCAGGGCCTTGGTTCTTATAAAATCGCTTAACTTGTCTACCCTGTTTGGTTGTCTGATACGGAGTGCTGGGGAAAGGGTGGGTTGGGCTCTAAATCCAAGTATTAGCGAGTGCTTCTCCATGGGATTTGGAGGTTATTAACCAAAAGCCCACAACATGGGAATACCTGTGCTCCTTGAAAAAAGCGTGGACTCAGTATCCCCACCACCAGAACACACATGAAGAAGTTTTCTGCTATCCTGAGTGTGGGCTGGCAATTTCAGGTGACAGAAGCGGCTGGGTTCTAATAGAATCCCTTAGCTTGTAATCCCTGAGTGTTTCCCTAGGACTGACTCTGAGAGAAACCTGGGGGTTGGGCTTTGAGGCCAAATAGTAGCGAGTGTCCCCGATGGACTGAGGAAGTATTTAGATGAATTCTCCATAAAGGGAAACACCTGAGCACCCATTCATCTGCGTGCAGTGGGGCTTCAAATCTCCCCACCACACAAGGTTGGGTTCCAGTATCCTGAGGGTGGGGTAGTTCCTCCAACTGACATCAGCGTCTTGGTTTGAATAGAATCCCTTTGCTTGTCTTCCCTGATGGTTTGCCTAGGCCAGTGTGTGGTTGAAAGTGGGATTTGGGATCTAAAACTAAGTATTAGCGTGTGCCTCTCCATGGGTAGTGGAGATGTTTAAACTACAACCCACAACTTGGGAATTACTGTGACCCCTGAAAAATGCGTGTGCTATGTTTCCCCATGTCCAGCACACACAGGAAGAAGTGTTCTGGGGTTCTGAGTGTGGGGAGGTTCCTCCAACAGACAGCAGCACCTGGGTTGTAATAGAATCCCTTAGCTTGACTTCCCTAAGTGTTTTCCTAGGCCTAGCAGTAAGCGATTGTGGGGGATGGGCTCTAAAGCCAAGTATTCGCGAGTGCATCTCTGTGGGTAGTGGAGGGTTTTAAACTACTTCCCCAACCTTGGAACACCTGTGCCCCATAAAGATGCGTGGAATCTGTTTCCCCACCTCCAGCACACACACGGAGACGTGCTCAGGTATCCTGATTGTGGGGAGGCTCCTCCAAATGACAGCAGCGCCTGGGTTCTAAAAGAATCCCTTAGCTTGTCTTCCCTGATGGCATGGCTAGGCTGGAGATTGGGGGAAAGTGGGGGTTGGGCTCTTAACCAAGTATTAGCGAGAGCCTATCCATGGGATGTGGGTTTTTAACCTACAACCCACAACCATGGAATAAATGTGCCCCCTGAAAGATGCTTTGACTGTTTCCCTACATCCAGCACACACACGAAGATGTGTTCTTGTATTCTGAGTGTGGGGATGTTCCTCAAACTGACAGCAGCACCTGGATTCTATTAGTATCCCTTAGCTTCTGTTCCCTGAGTGTTCTTTTAGGCCAGGACATGAGGGAAAGCTGGGGGTTGGGCTTGGAGGCTACGTAGCAGTGAGTGCCCCCTGATTCATTGAGGAAGTACTTAGAGGACTTCTCCCTAAAGGGAACACCTTTTCCTGCATTCATCTCGGTGCAGTGGGGCTGCACATCTCTCCCACACCTAAGAATGTGTTCTGGAATTCTGAGTGCAGGGAAGTTCCTCCAACTGACAGAAGCGCCTGGGTTCTAATTGAATCCCTTTGCTTGTCTTCCCTGATGGAAAGCCTAGGCGGGAGTGCGGGGGAAAGTGTGGTTTGGGCTCCAAAACCAAGTATTTGCGATGACCTCTCTATGGTTTGTGGAGGTGTTTAAACTACATCCCTAACCTGGGAACACCTGTGCCCCCATAAAGATCCGTGGAGTCTGTTTCCACACCTCCAGCACACACACGAACACTTGCACAGTTATCCTGAGAGTGGGCAGCCTCCTCCAACTGAGAGCAGGGCCTTGGTTCTTATAAAATCGCTTAACTTGTCTACCCTGTTTGGTTGCCTGATACGGAGTGCTGGGGAAAGGGTGGGTTGGGCTCTAAATCCAAGTATTAGCGAGTGCTTCTCCATGGGATTTGGAGGTTATTAACCAAAAGCCCACAACATGGGAATACCTGTGCTCCTTGAAAAAAGCGTGGACTCTGTATCCCCACCACCAGAACACACATGAAGAAGTTTTCTGCTATCCTGAGTGTGGGCTGGCAATTTCAGGTGACAGAAGCGGCTGGGTTCTAATAGAATCCCTTAGCTTGTAATCCCTGAGTGTTTCCCTAGGACTGACTCTGAGAGAAACCTGGGGGTTGGGCTTTGAGGCCAAATAGTAGCGAGTGTCCCCGATGGACTGAGGAAGTATTTAGATGAATTCTCCATAAAGGGAAACACCTGAGCACCCATTCATCTGCGTGGAGTGGGGCTTCAAATCTCCCCACCACACAAGGTTGGGTTCCAGTATCCTGAGGGTGGGGTAGTTCCTCCAACTGACATCAGCGTCTTGGTTTGAATAGAATCCCTTTGCTTGTCTTCCCTGATGGTTTGCCTAGGCCAGTGTGTGGTTGAAAGTGGGATTTGGGATCTAAAACTAAGTATTAGCGTGTGCCTCTCCATGGGTAGTGGAGATGTTTAAACTACAACCCACAACTTGGGAATTACTGTGACCCCTGAAAAATGCGTGTGCTATGTTTCCCCATGTCCAGCACACACAGGAAGAAGTTTTCTGGGGTTCTGAGTGTGGGGAGGTTCCTCCAACAGACAGCAGCACCTGGGTTGTAATAGAATCCCTTAGCTTGACTTCCCTAAGTGTTTTCCTAGGCCTAGCAGTAAGCGATGGTGGGGGATGGGCTCTAAAGCCAAGTATTAGCGAGTGCATCTCTGTGGGTTGTGGAGGGTTTTAAACTACTTCCCCAACCTTGGAACACCTGTGCCCCATAAAGTTGCGTGGAATCTGTTTCCCCACCTCCAGCACACACACGGAGACGTGCTCAGGTATCCTGATTGTGGGGAGGCTCCTCCAAATGACAGCAGCGCCTGGGTTCTAAAAGAATCCCTTAGCTTGTCTTCCCTGATGGCATGGCTAGGCTGGAGAGTGGGGGAAAGTGGGGGTTGGGCTCTAAACCAAGTATAAGCGAGAGCATATCCATGGGATGTGGGTTTTTAACCTACAACCCACAACCATGGAATAAATGTGCCCCCTGAAAGATGCTTTGACTGTTTCCCTACATCCAGCACACACACGAAGATGTGTTCTGGTATTCTGAGTGTGGGGATGTTCCTCAAACTGACAGCAGCACCTGGATTCTATTAGTATCCCTTAGCTTCTGTTCCCTGAGTGTCCTTTTAGGCCAGGCCATGAGGGAAAGCTGGGGGTTGGGCTTGGAGGCTACGTAGCAGTGAGTGCCCCCTGATTCATTGAGGAAATACTTAGAGGACTTCTCCCTAAAGGGAACACCTTTTCCTGCATTCATCTGGGTGCAGTGGGGCTGCACATCTCTCCCACACCTAAGAATGTGTTCTGGAATTCTGAGTGCAGGGAAGTTCCTCCAACTGACAGCAGCGCCTGGGTTCTAATTGAATCCCTTTGCTTGTCTTCCCTGATGGAAAGCCTAGGCGGGAGTGCGGGGGAAAGTGTGGTTTGGGCTCCAAAACCAAGTATTTGCGATGACCTCTCTATGGTTTGTGGAGGTGTTTAAACTACATCCCTAACCTGGGAACACCTGTGCCCCCATAAAGATCCGTGGAGTCTGTTTCCACACCTCCAGCACACACACGAACACTTGCACAGTTATCCTGAGAGTGGGCAGCCTCCTCCAACTGAGAGCAGGGCCTTGGTTCTTATAAAATCGCTTAACTTGTCTACCCTGTTTGGTTGTCTGATACGGAGTGCTGGGGAAAGGGTGGGTTGGGCTCTAAATCCAAGTATTAGCGAGTGCTTCTCCATGGGATTTGGAGGTTATTAACCAAAAGCCCACAACATGGGAATACCTGTGCTCCTTGAAAAAAGCGTGGACTCAGTATCCCCACCACCAGAACACACATGAAGAAGTTTTCTGCTATCCTGAGTGTGGGCTGGCAATTTCAGGTGACAGAAGCGGCTGGGTTCTAATAGAATCCCTTAGATTGTAATCCCTGAGTGTTTCCCTAGGACTGACTCTGAGAGAAACCTGGGGGTTGGGCTTTGAGGCCAAATAGTAGCGAGTGTCCCCGATGGACTGAGGAAGTATTTAGATGAATTCTCCATAAAGGGAAACACCTGAGCACCCATTCATCTGCGTGGAGTGGGGCTTCAAATCTCCCCACCACACAAGGTTGGGTTCCAGTATCCTGAGGGTGGGGTAGTTCCTCCAACTGACATCAGCGTCTTGGTTTGAATAGAATCCCTTTGCTTGTCTTCCCTGATGGTTTGCCTAGGCCAGTGTGTGGTTGAAAGTGGGATTTGGGATCTAAAACTAAGTATTAGCGTGTGCCTCTCCATGGGTAGTGGAGATGTTTAAACTACAACCCACAACTTGGGAATTACTGTGACCCCTGAAAAATGCGTGTGCTATGTTTCCCCACGTCCAGCACACACAGGAAGAAGTGTTCTGGGGTTCTGAGTGTGGGGAGGTTCCTCCAACAGACAGCAGCACCTGGGTTGTAATAGAATCCCTTAGCTTGACTTCCCTAAGTGTTTTCCTAGGCCTAGCAGTAAGCGATGGTGGGGGATGGGCTCTAAAGCCAAGTATTAGCGAGTGCATCTCTGTGGGTAGTGGAGGGTTTTAAACTACTTCCCCAACCTTGGAACACCTGTGCCCCATAAAGATGCGTGGAATCTGTTTCCCCACCTCCAGCACACACACGGAGACGTGCTCAGGTATCCTGATTGTGGGGAGGCTCCTCCAAATGACAGCAGCGCCTGGGTTCTAAAAGAATCCCTTAGCTTGTCTTCCCTGATGGCATGCCTAGGCTGGAGAGTGGGGGAAAGTGGGGGTTGGGCTCTAAACCAAGTATAAGCGAGAGCCTATCCATGGGATGTGGGTTTTTAACCTACAACCCACAACCATGGAATAAATGTGCCCCCTGAAAGATGCTTTGACTGTTTCCCTACATCCAGCACACACACGAAGATGTGTTCTGGTATTCTGAGTGTGGGGATGTTCCTCAAACTGACAGCAGCACCTGGATTCTATTAGTATCCCTTAGCTTCTGTTCCCTGAGTGTTTTCTTAGACCAGGCCATGAGGGAAAGCTGGGGGTTGGGCTTGGAGGCCACGTAGCAGTGAGTACCTCCTGATCCATTGAGGAAGTACTTAGAGGAATTCTCCCTAAAGGGAACACCTTTTCCTGCATTCATCTGGGTGCAGTGGGGCTGCACATCTCTCCCACACCTAAGAATGTGTTCTGGAATTCTGAGTGCAGGGAAGTTCCTCCAACTGACAGCAGCGCCTGGGTTCTAATTGAATCCCTTTGCTTGTCTTCCCTGATGGAAAGCCTAGGCGGGAGTGCGGGGGAAAGTGTGGTTTGGGCTCCAAAACCAAGTATTTGCGATGACCTCTCTATGGTTTGTGGAGGTGTTTAAACTACATCCCTAACCTGGGAACACCTGTGCCCCCATAAAGATCCGTGGAGTCTGTTTCCACACCTCCAGCACACACACGAACACTTGCACAGTTATCCTGAGAGTGGGCAGCCTCCTCCAACTGAGAGCAGGGCCTTGGTTCTTATAAAATCGCTTAACTTGTCTACCCTGTTTGGTTGTCTGATACGGAGTGCTGGGGAAAGGGTGGGTTGGGCTCTAAATCCAAGTATTAGCGAGTGCTTCTCCATGGGATTTGGAGGTTATTAACCAAAAGCCCACAACATGGGAATACCTGTGCTCCTTGAAAAAAGCGTGGACTCTGTATCCCCACCACCAGAACACACATGAAGAAGTTTTCTGCTATCCTGAGTGTGGGCTGGCAATTTCAGGTGACAGAAGCGGCTGGGTTCTAATAGAATCCCTTAGCTTGTAATCCCTGAGTGTTTCCCTAGGACTGACTCTGAGAGAAACCTGGGGGTTGGGCTTTGAGGCCAAATAGTAGCGAGTGTCCCCGATGGACTGAGGAAGTATTTAGATGAATTCTCCATAAAGGGAAACACCTGAGCACCCATTCATCTGCGTGGAGTGGGGCTTCAAATCTCCCCACCACACAAGGTTGGGTTCCAGTATCCTGAGGGTGGGGTAGTTCCTCCAACTGACATCAGCGTCTTGGTTTGAATAGAATCCCTTTGCTTGTCTTCCCTGATGGTTTGCCTAGGCCAGTGTGTGGTTGAAAGTGGGATTTGGGATCTAAAACTAAGTATTAGCGTGTGCCTCTCCATGGGTAGTGGAGATGTTTAAACTACAACCCACAACTTGGGAATTACTGTGACCCCTGAAAAATGCGTGTGCTCTGTTTCCCCACGTCCAGCACACACAGGAAGAAGTGTTCTGGGGTTGTGAGTGTGGGGAGGTTCCTCCAACAGACAGCAGCACCTGGGTTGTAATAGAATCCCTTAGCTTGACTTCCCTAAGTGTTTTCCTAGGCCTAGCAGTAAGCGATGGTGGGGGATGGGCTCTAAAGCCAAGTATTAGCGAGTGCATCTCTGTGGGTTGTGGAGGGTTTTAAACTACTTCCCAAACCTTGGAACACCTGTGCCCCATAAAGATGCGTGGAATCTGTTTCCCCACCTCCAGCACACACACGGAGACGTGCTCAGGTATCCTGATTGTGGGGAGGCTCCTCCAAATGACAGCAGCGCCTGGGTTCTAAAAGAATCCCTTAGCTTGTCTTCCCTGATGGCATGCCTAGGCTGGAGAGTGGGGGAAAGTGGGGGTTGGGCTCTAAACCAAGTATAAGCGAGAGCCTATCCATGGGATGTGGGTTTTTAACCTACAACCCACAACCATGGAATAAATGTGCCCCCTGAAAGATGCTTTGACTGTTTGCCTACATCCAGCACACACACGAAGATGTGTTCTTGTATTCTGAGTGTGGGGAAGTTCCTCAAACTGACAGCAGCACCTGGATTCTATTAGTATCCCTTAGCTTCTGTTCCCTGAGTGTTCTTTTAGGCCAGGCCATGAGGGAAAGCTGGGGGTTGGGCTTGGAGGCTACGTTGCAGTGAGTGCCCCCTGATTCATTGAGGAAGTACTTAGAGGACTTCTCCCTAAAGGGAACACCTTTTCCTGCATTCATCTGGGTGCAGTGGGGCTGCACATCTCTCCCACACCTAAGAATGTGTTCTGGAATTCTGAGTGCAGGGAAGTTCCTCCAACTGACAGCAGCGCCTGGGTTCTAATTGAATCCCTTTGCTTGTCTTCCCTGATGGAAAGCCTAGGCGGGAGTGCGGGGGAAAGTGTGGTTTGGGCTCCAAAACCAAGTATTTGCGATGACCTCTCTATGGTTTGTGGAGGTGTTTAAACTACATCCCTAACCTGGGAACACCTGTGCCCCCATAAAGATCCGTGGAGTCTGTTTCCACACCTCCAGCACACACACGAACACTTGCACAGTTATCCTGAGAGTGGGCAGCCTCCTCCAACTGAGAGCAGGGCCTTGGTTCTTATAAAATCGCTTAACTTGTCTACCCTGTTTGGTTGTCTGATACGGAGTGCTGGGGAAAGGGTGGGTTGGGCTCTAAATCCAAGTATTAGCGAGTGCTTCTCCATGGGATTTGGAGGTTATTAACCAAAAGCCCACAACATGGGAATACCTGTGCTCCTTGAAAAAAGCGTGGACTCTGTATCCCCACCACCAGAACACACATGAAGAAGTTTTCTGCTATCCTGAGTGTGGGCTGGCAATTTCAGGTGACAGAAGCGGCTGGGTTCTAATAGAATCCCTTAGCTTGTAATCCCTGAGTGTTTCCCTAGGACTGACTCTGAGAGAAACCTGGGGGTTGGGCTTTGAGGCCAAATAGTAGCGAGTGTCCCCGATGGACTGAGGAAGTATTTAGATGAATTCTCCATAAAGGGAAACACCTGAGCACCCATTCATCTGCGTGGAGTGGGGCTTCAAATCTCCCCACCACACAAGGTTGGGTTCCAGTATCCTGAGGGTGGGGTAGTTCCTCCAACTGACATCAGCGTCTTGGTTTGAATAGAATCCCTTTGCTTGTCTTCCCTGATGGTTTGCCTAGGCCAGTGTGTGGTTGAAAGTGGGATTTGGGATCTAAAACTAAGTATTAGCGTGTGCCTCTCCATGGGTAGTGGAGATGTTTAAACTACAACCCACAA
The DNA here is from genome assembly GCF_048564905.1 of Vicugna pacos. Lineage (NCBI taxonomy): Eukaryota > Metazoa > Chordata > Mammalia > Artiodactyla > Camelidae > Vicugna > Vicugna pacos. The sequence goes on from NW_027328740.1 coordinate 24,279,643, forward strand.
CTTGGGAATTACTGTGACCCCTGAAAAATGCGTGTGCTATGTTTCCCCATGTCCAGCACACACAGGAAGAAGTGTTCTGGGGTTCTGAGTGTGGGGAGGTTCCTCCAACAGACAGCAGCACCTGGGTTGTAATAGAATCCCTTAGCTTGACTTCCCTAAGTGTTTTCCTAGGCCTAGCAGTAAGCGATGGTGGGGGATGGGCTCTAAAGCCAAGTATTCGCGAGTGCATCTCTGTGGGTAGTGGAGGGTTTTAAACTACTTCCCCAACCTTGGAACACCTGTGCCCCATAAAGATGCGTGGAATCTTTTTCCCCACCTCCAGCACACACACGGAGACGTGCTCAGGTATCCTGATTGTGGGGAGGCTCCTCCAAATGACAGCAGCGCCTGGGTTCTAAAAGAATCCCTTAGCTTGTCTTCCCTGATGGCATGGCTAGGCTGGAGATTGGGGGAAAGTGGGGGTTGGGCTCTTAACCAAGTATTAGCGAGAGCCTATCCATGGGATGTGGGTTTTTAACCTACAACCCACAACCATGGAATAAATGTGCCCCCTGAAAGATGCTTTGACTGTTTCCCTACATCCAGCACACACACGAAGATGTGTTCTTGTATTCTGAGTGTGGGGATGTTCCTCAAACTGACAGCAGCACCTGGATTCTATTAGTATCCCTTAGCTTCTGTTCCCTGAGTGTTCTTTTAGGCCAGGCCATGAGGGAAAGCTGGGGGTTGGGCTTGGAGGCTACGTAGCAGTGAGTGCCCCCTGATTCATTTAGGAAGTACTTAGAGGACTTCTCCCTAAAGGGAACACCTTTTCCTGCATTCATCTCGGTGCAGTGGGGCTGCACATCTCTCCCACACCTAAGAATGTGTTCTGGAATTCTGAGTGCAGGGAAGTTCCTCCAACTGACAGAAGCGCCTGGGTTCTAATTGAATCCCTTTGCTTGTCTTCCCTGATGGAAAGCCTAGGCGGGAGTGCGGGGGAAAGTGTGGTTTGGGCTCCAAAACCAAGTATTTGCGATGACCTCTCTATGGTTTGTGGAGGTGTTTAAACTACATCCCTAACCTGGGAACACCTGTGCCCCCATAAAGATCCGTGGAGTCTGTTTCCACACCTCCAGCACACACACGAACACTTGCACAGTTATCCTGAGAGTGGGCAGCCTCCTCCAACTGAGAGCAGGGCCTTGGTTCTTATAAAATCGCTTAACTTGTCTACCCTGTTTGGTTGCCTGATACGGAGTGCTGGGGAAAGGGTGGGTTGGGCTCTAAATCCAAGTATTAGCGAGTGCTTCTCCATGGGATTTGGAGGTTATTAACCAAAAGCCCACAACATGGGAATACCTGTGCTCCTTGAAAAAAGCGTGGACTCTGTATCCCCACCACCAGAACACACATGAAGAAGTTTTCTGCTATCCTGAGTGTGGGCTGGCAATTTCAGGTGACAGAAGCGGCTGGGTTCTAATAGAATCCCTTAGCTTGTAATCCCTGAGTGTTTCCCTAGGACTGACTCTGAGAGAAACCTGGGGGTTGGGCTTTGAGGCCAAATAGTAGCGAGTGTCCCCGATGGACTGAGGAAGTATTTAGATGAATTCTCCATAAAGGGAAACACCTGAGCACCCATTCATCTGCGTGGAGTGGGGCTTCAAATCTCCCCACCACACAAGGTTGGGTTCCAGTATCCTGAGGGTGGGGTAGTTCCTCCAACTGACATCAGCGTCTTGGTTTGAATAGAATCCCTTTGCTTGTCTTCCCTGATGGTTTGCCTAGGCCAGTGTGTGGTTGAAAGTGGGATTTGGGATCTAAAACTAAGTATTAGCGTGTGCCTGTCCATGGGTAGTGGAGATGTTTAAACTACAACCCACAACTTGGGAATTACTGTGATCCCTGAAAAATGCGTGTGCTCTGTTTCCCCACGTCCAGCACACACAGGAAGAAGTGTTCTGGGGTTGTGAGTGTGGGGAGGTTCCTCCAACAGACAGCAGCACCTGGGTTGTAATAGAATCCCTTAGCTTGACTTCCCTAAGTGTTTTCCTAGGCCTAGCAGTAAGCGATGGTGGGGGATGGGCTCTAAAGCCAAGTATTAGCGAGTGCATCTCTGTGGGTAGTGGAGGGTTTTAAACTACTTCCCCAACCTTGGAACACCTGTGCCCCATAAAGATGCGTGGAATCTGTTTCCCCACCTCCAGCACACACACGGAGACGTGCTCAGGTATCCTGATTGTGGGGAGGCTCCTCCAAATGACAGCAGCGCCTGGGTTCTAAAAGAATCCCTTAGCTTGTCTTCCCTGATGGCATGCCTAGGCTGGAGAGTGGGGGAAAGTGGGGGTTGGGCTCTAAACCAAGTATAAGCGAGAGCCTATCCATGGGATGTGGGTTTTTAACCTACAACCCACAACCATGGAATAAATGTGCCCCCTGAAAGATGCTTTGACTGTTTCCCTACATCCAGCACACACACAAATATGTGTTCTGGTATTCTGAGTGTGGGGATGTTCCTCAAACTGACAGCAGCACCTGGATTCTATTAGTATCCCTTAGCTTCTCTTCCCTGAGTGTTCTTTTACGCCAGGCCATGAGAGAAAGCTGGGGGTTGGGCTTGGAGGCTACGTAGCAGTGAGTGCCCCCTGATTCATTGAGGAAGTACTTAGACGACTTCTCCCTAAAGGGAACACCTTTTCCTGCATTCATCTGGGTGCAGTGGGGCTGCACATCTCTCCCACACCTAAGAATGTGTTGTGGAATTCTGAGGGCAGGGAAGTTCCTCCAACTGACAGCAGCGCCTGGGTTCTAATTGAATCCCTTTGCTTGTCTTCCCTGATGGAAAGCCTAGGCGGGAGTGCGGGGGAAAGTGTGGTTTGGGCTCCAAAACCAAGTATTTGCGATGACCTCTCTATGGTTTGTGGAGGTGTTTAAACTACATCCCTAACCTGGGAACACCTGTGCCCCCATAAAGATCCGTGGAGTCTGTTTCCACACCTCCAGCACACACACGAACACTTGCACAGTTATCCTGAGAGTGGGCAGCCTCCTCCAACTGAGAGCAGGGCCTTGGTTCTTATAAAATCGCTTAACTTGTCTACCCTGTTTGGTTGCCTGATACGGAGTGCTGGGGAAAGGGTGGGTTGGGCTCTAAATCCAAGTATTAGCGAGTGCTTCTCCATGGGATTTGGAGGTTATTAACCAAAAGCCCACAACATGGGAATACCTGTGCTCCTTGAAAAAAGCGTGGACTCTGTATCCCCACCACCAGAACACACATGAAGAAGTTTTCTGCTATCCTGAGTGTGGGCTGGCAATTTCAGGTGACAGAAGCGGCTGGGTTCTAATAGAATCCCTTAGCTTGTAATCCCTGAGTGTTTCCCTAGGACTGACTCTGAGAGAAACCTGGGGGTTGGGCTTTGAGGCCAAATAGTAGCGAGTGTTCCCGATGGACTGAGGAAGTATTTAGATGAATTCTCCATAAAGGGAAACACCTGAGCACCCATTCATCTGCGTGGAGTGGGGCTTCAAATCTCCCCACCAGACAAGGTTGTGTTCCAGTATCCTGAGGGTGGGGTAGTTCCTCCAACTGACATCAGCGTCTTGGTTTGAATAGAATCCCTTTGCTTGTCTTCCCTGATGGTTTGCCTAGGCCAGTGTTTGGTTGAAAGTGGGATTTGGGATCTAAAACTAAGTATTAGCGTGTGCCTCTCCATGGGTAGTGGAGATGTTTAAACTACAACCCACAACTTGGGAATTACTGTGACCCCTGAATAATGCGTGTGCTATGTTTCCCCATGTCCAGCACACACAGGAAGAAGTGTTCTGGGGTTCTGAGTGTGGGGAGATTCCTCCAACAGACAGCAGCACCTGGGTATTAATAGAATCCCTTAGCTTGACTTCCCTAAGTGTTTTCCTAGGCCTAGCAGTAAGCGATGGTGGGGGATGGGCTCTAAAGCCAAGTATTAGCGAGTGCATCTCTGTGGGTAGTGGAGGGTTTTAAACTACTTCCCCAACCTTGGAACACCTGTGCCCCATAAAGATGCGTGGAATCTGTTTCTCCACCTCCAGCACACACACGGAGACGTGCTCAGGTATCCTGATTGTGGGGAGGCTCCTCCAAATGACAGCAGCGCCTGGGTTCTAAAGAATCTCTTAGCTTGTCTTCCCTGATGGCATGCCTAGGCTGGAGAGTGGGGGAAAGTGGGGGTTGGGCTCTAAACCAAGTATTAGCGAGAGCCTATCCATGGGATGTGGGTTTTTAACCTACAACCCACAACCATGGAATAAATGTGCCCCCTGATAAATGCTTTGCCTGTTTCCCTACATCCATCACACACACGAAGATGTGTTCTGGTATTCTGAGTGTGGGGAAGTTCCTCAAACTGACAGCAGCACCTGGATTCTATTAGTATCCCTTAGCTTCTGTTCCCTGAGTGTTCTCTTAGACCAGGACATGAGGGAAAGCTGGGGGTTGAGCTTGGAGGCCACGTAGCAGTGAGTGCCCCCTGATCCATTGAGGAAGTACTTAGAGGACTTCTCCTTAAACGGAACACCTTTTCCTCCATTCATCTGGGTGCGGTGGGGCTGCACATCACTCCCACACCTAAGCATGTGTTCTGGAATTCTGAGTGCAGGGAAGTTCCTCCAACTGACAGCAGCGCCTGGGTTCTAATTGAATCCCTTTGCTTGTGTTCCCTGATGGAAAGCCTAGGCGGGAGTGCGGGGGAAAGTGTGGTTTGGGCTCCAAAACCAAGTATTTGCGATGACCTCTCTATGGTTTGTGGAGGTGTTTAAACTACATCCCTAACCTGGGAACACCTGTGCCCCCATAAAGATCCGTGGAGTCTGTTTCCACACCTCCAGCACACACACGAACACTTGCACAGTTATCCTGAGAGTGGGCAGCCTCCTCCAACTGAGAGCAGGGCCTTGGTTCTTATAAAATCGCTTAACTTGTCTACCCTGTTTGGTTGCCTGATACGGAGTGCTGTGGAAAGGGTGGGTTGGGCTCTAAATCCAAGAATTAGCGAGTGCTTCTCCATGGGATTTGGAGGTTATTAACCAAAAGCCCACAACATGGGAATACCTGTGCTCCTTGAAAAAAGCGTGGACTCTGTATCCCCACCACCAGAACACACATGAAGAAGTTTTCTGCTATCCTGAGTGTGGGCTGGCAATTTCAGGTGACAGAAGCGGCTGGGTTCTAATAGAATCCCTTAGCTTGTAATCCCTGAGTGTTTCCCTAGGTCTGACTCTGAGAGAATCCTGGGGGTTGGGCTTTGAGGCCAAATAGTAGCGAGTGTCCCCGATGGACTGAGGAAGTATTTAGATGAATTCTCCATAAAGGGAAACACCTGAGCACCCATTCATCTGCGTGGAGTGGGGCTTCAAATCTCCCCACCACACAAGGTTGGGTTCCAGTATCCTGAGGGTGGGGTAGTTCCTCCAACTGACATCAGCGTCTTGGTTTGAATAGAATCCCTTTGCTTGTCTTCCCTGATGGTTTGCCTAGGCCAGTGTGTGGTTGAAAGTGGGATTTGGGATCTAAAACTAAGTATTAGCGTGTGCCTCTCCATGGGTAGTGGAGATGTTTAAACTACAACCCACAACTTGGGAATTACTGTGACCCCTGAAAAATGCGTGTGCTATGTTTCCCCACGTCCAGCACACACAGGAAGAAGTGTTCTGGGGTTCTGAGGGTGAGGAGGTTCCTCCAACAGACAGCAGCACCTGGGTTGTAATAGAATCCCTTAGCTTGACTTCCCTAAGTGTTTTCCTAGGCCTAGCAGTAAGCGATGGTGGGGGATGGGCTCTAAAGCCAAGTATTAGCGAGTGCATCTCTGTGGGTAGTGGAGGGTTTTAAACTACTTCCCCAACCTTGGAACACCTGTGCCCCATAAAGATGCGTGGAATCTGTTTCCCCACCTCCAGCACACACACGGAGACGTGCTCAGGTATCCTGATTGTGGGGAGGCTCCTCCAAATGACAGCAGCGCCTGGGTTCTAAAAGAATCCCTTAGCTTGTCTTCCCTGATGGCATGCCTAGGCTGGAGAGTGGGGGAAAGTGGGGGTTGGGCTCTAAACCAAGTCTAAGCGAGAGCATATCCATGGGATGTGGGTTTTTAACCTACAACCCACAACCATGGAATAAATGTGCCCCCTGAAAGATGCTTTGACTGTTTCCCTACAACCAGCACACACACGAAGATGTGTTCTTGTATTCTGAGTGTGGGGAAGTTCCTCAAACTGACAGCAGCACCTGGATTCTATTAGTATCCCTTAGCTTCTGTTCCCTGAGTGTTCTTTCAGGCCAGGCCATGAGGGAAAGCAGGGGGTTGGGCTTGGAGGCCACGTAGCAGTGAGTGCCCCCTGATCCATTGAGGAAGTACTTAGAGGACTTCTCCTTAAACGGAACACATTTTCCTCCATTCATCTGGGTGCGGTGGGGCTGCACATCTCTCCCACACCTAAGCATGTGTTCTGGAATTCTGAGTGCAGGGAAGTTCCTCCAACTGACAGCAGCGCCTGGGTTCTAATTGAATCCCTTTGCTTGTCTTCCCTGATGGAAAGCCTAGGCGGGAGTGCGGGGGAAAGTGTGGTTTGGGCTCCAAAACCAAGTATTTGCGATGACCTCTCTATGGTTTGTGGAGGTGTTTAAACTACATCCCTAACCTGGGAACACCTGTGCCCCCATAAAGATCCGTGGAGTCTGTTTCCACACCTCCAGCACACACACGAACACTTGCACAGTTATCCTGAGAGTGGGCAGCCTCCTCCAACTGAGAGCAGGGCCTTGGTTCTTATAAAATCGCTTAACTTGTCTACCCTGTTTGGTTGCCTGATACGGAGTGCTGGGGAAAGGGTGGGTTGGGCTCTAAATCCAAGTATTATCGAGTGCTTCTCCATGGGATTTGGAGGTTATTAACCAAAAGCCCACAACATGGGAATACCTGTGCTCCTTGAAAAAAGCGTGGACTCTGTATCCCCACCACCAGAACACACATGAAGAAGTTTTCTGCTATCCTGAGTGTGGGCTGGCAATTTCAGGTGACAGAAGCGGCTGGGTTCTAATAGAATCCCTTAGCTTGTAATCCCTGAGTGTTTCCCTAGGACTGACTCTGAGAGAAACCTGGGGGTTGGGCTTTGAGGCCAAATAGTAGCGAGTGTCCCCGATGGACTGAGGAAGTATTTAGATGAATTCTCCATAAAGGGAAACACCTGAGCACCCATTCATCTGCGTGGAGTGGGGCTTCAAATCTCCCCACCACACAAGGTTGGGTTCCAGTATCCTGAGGGTGGGGTAGTTCCTCCAACTGACATCAGCGTCTTGGTTTGAATAGAATCCCTTTGCTTGTCTTCCCTGATGGTTTGCCTAGGCCAGTGTGTGGTTGAAAGTGGGATTTGGGACCTAAAACTAAGTATTAGCGTGTGCCTCTCCATGGGTAGTGGAGATGTTTAAACTACAACCCACAACTTGGGAATTACTGTGACCCCTGAAAAATGCGTGTGCAATGTTTCCCCACGTCCAGCACACACAGGTAGAAGTGTTCTGGGGTTCTGAGTGTGGGGAGGTTCCTCCAACAGACAGCAGCACCTGGGTTGTAATAGAATCCCTTAGCTTGACTTCCCTAAGTGTTTTCCTAGGCCTAGCAGTAAGCGATGGTGGGGGATGGGCTCTAAAGCCAAGTATTAGCGTGTGCATCTCTGTGGGTAGTGGAGGGTTTTAAACTACTTCCCCAACCTTGGAACACCTGTGCCCCATAAAGATGCGTGGAATCTGTTTCCCCACCTCCAGCACACACACGGAGACGTGCTCAGGTATCCTGATTGTGGGGAGGCTCCTCCAAATGACAGCAGCGCCTGGGTTCTAAAGAATCTCTTAGCTTGTCTTCCCTGATGGCATACCTAGGCTGGAGAGTGGGGGAAAGTGGGGGTTGGGCTCTAAACCAAGTATTAGCGAGAGCCTATCCATGGGATGTGGGTTTTTAACCTACAACCCAAAACCATGGAATAAATGTGCCCCCTGATAAATGCTTTGACTGTTTCCCTACATCCATCACACACACGAAGATGTGTTCTGGTATTCTGAGTGTGGGGAAGTTCCTCAAACTGACAGCAGCACCTGGATTCTATTAGTATCCCTTAGCTTCTGTTCCCTGAGTGTTCTTTTAGGCCAGGCCATGAGGGAAAGCTGGGGGTTGGGCTTGGAGCCCACGTAGCAGTGAGTGCCCCCTGATTCATTGAGGAAGTACTTAGAGGACTTCTCCCTAATGGGAACACCTTTTCCTGCATTCATCTGGGTGCAGTGGGGTTGCACATCTCTCCCACACCTAAGAATGTGTTCTGGAATTCTGAGGGCAGGGAAGTTCCTCCAACTGACAGCAGCGCCTGGGTTCTAATTGAATCCCTTTGCTTGTCTTCCCTGATGGAAAGCCTAGGCGGGAGTGCGGGGGAAAGTGTGGTTTGGGCTCCAAAACCAAGTATTTGCGATGACCTCTCTATGGTTTGTGGAGGTGTTGAAACTACATCCCTAACCTGGGAACACCTGTGCCCCCATAAAGATCCGTGGAGTCTGTTTCCACACCTCCAGCACACACACGAACACTTGCACAGTTATCCTGAGAGTGGGCAGCCTCCTCCAACTGAGAGCAGGGCCTTGGTTCTTACAAAATCGCTTAACTTGTCTACCCTGTTTGGTTGCCTGATACGGAGTGCTGGGGAAAGGGTGGGTTGGGCTCTAAATCCAAGTATTAGCGAGTGCTTCTCCATGGGATTTGGAGGTTATTAACCAAAATCCCACAACATAGGAATACCTGTGCTCCTTGAAAAAAGCGTGGACTCTGTATCCCCACCACCATAACACACATGAAGAAGTTTTCTGCTATCCTGAGTGTGGGCTGGCAATTTCAGGTGACAGAAGCGGCTGGGTTCTAATAGAATCCCTTAGCTTGTAATCCCTGAGTGTTTCCCTAGGACTGACTCTGAGAGAAACCTGGGGGTTGGGCTTTGAGGCCAAATAGTAGCGAGTGTCCCCGATGGACTGAGGAAGTATTTAGATGAATTCTCCATAAAGGGAAACACCTGAGCACCCATTCATCTGCGTGGAGTGGGGCTTCAAATCTCCCCACCACACAAGGATGGGTTCCAGTATCCTGAGGGTGGGGTAGTTCCTCCAACTGACATCAGCGTCTTGGTTTGAATAGAATCCCTTTGCTTGTCTTCCCTGATGGTTTGCCTAGGCCAGTGTGTGGTTGAAAGTGGGATTTGGGACCTAAAACTAAGTATTAGCGTGTGCCTCTCCATGGGTAGTGGAGATGTTTAAACTACAACCCACAACTTGGGAATTACTGTGACCCCTGAAAAATGCGTGTGCTATGTTTCCCCATGTCCAGCACACACAGGAAGAAGTGTTCTGGGGTTCTGAGTGTGGGGAGGTTCCTCCAACAGACAGCAGCACCTGGGTTGTAATAGAATCCCTTAGCTTGACTTCCCTAAGTGTTTTCCTAGGCCTAGCAGTAAGCGATGGTGGGGGATGGGCTCTAAAGCCAAGTATTAGCGAGTGCATCTCTGTGGGTAGTGGAGGGTTTTAAACTACTTCCCCAACCTTGGAACACCTCTGCCCCATAAAGATGCATGGAATCTGTTTCCCCACCTCCAGAACACACACGGAGACGTGCTCAGGTATCCTGATTGTGGGGAGGCTCCTCCAAATGACAGCAGCGCCTGGGTTCTAAAAGAATCCCTTAGCTTGACTTCCCTGATGGTATGCCTAGGCTGGAGAGTGGGGGAAAGTGGGGGTTGGGCTCTTAACCAAGTATTAGCGAGAGCCTATCCATGGGATGTGGGTTTTTAACCTACAACCCACAACCATGGAATAAATGTGCCCCCTGAAAGATGCTTTGACTGTTTCCCTACATCCAGCACACACACGAAAATGTGTTCTGGTATTCTGAGTGTGGGGAAGTTCCTCAAACTGACAGCAGCACCTGGATTCTATTTGTATCCCTTAGCTTCTGTTCCCTGAGTGTTTTCTTAGACCAGGCCATGAGGGAAAGCTGGGGGTTGGGCTTGGAGGCCACGTAGCAGTGAGTGCCCCCTAATCCATTGAGGACGTACTTAGAGGACCTCTCCCTAAACGGAACACCTTTTCCTCCATTCATCTGGATGCAGTGGGGCTGCACATCTCTCCCACACCTAAGAATGTGTTCTGGAATTCTGAGTGCAGGGAAGTTCCTCCAACTGACAGCAGCGCCTGGGTTCTAATTGAATCCCTTTGCTTGTCTTCCCTGATGGAAAGCCAAGGCGGGAGTGCGGGGGAAAGTGTGGTTTGGGCTCCAAAACCACGTATTTGCGATGACCTCTCTTTTTTTTGTGGAGGTGTTGAAACTACATCCCTAACCTGGGAACACCTGTGCCCCCATAAAGATCCGTGGAGTCTGTTTCCACACCTCCAGCACACACACGAACACTTGCACAGTTATCCTGAGGGTGGGCAGCCTCCTCCAACTTAGAGCAGGGCCTTGGTTCTTATAAAATCGCTTAACTTGTCTACCCTGTTTGGTTGCCTGATACGGAGTGCTGGGGAAAGGGTGGGTTGGGCTCTAAATCCAAGTATTAGCGAGTGCTTCTCCATGGGATTTGGAGGTTATTAACCAAAAGCCCACAACATGGGAATAACTGTGCTCCTTGAAAAAAGCGTGGACTCTGTATCCCCACCACCAGAACACACATGAGGAAGTTTTCTTCTATCCTGAGTGTGGTCTGGCAATTTCAGGTGACAGAAGCGGCTGGGTTCTAATAGAATCCCTTAGCTTGTAATCCCTGAGTGTTTCCCTAAGACTGACGCTGAGAGAAACCTGGGGGTTGGGCTTTGAGGCCAAATAGTAGCGAGTGTCCCCGATGGACTCAGGAAGTATTTAGATGAATTCTCCATAAAGGGAAACACCTGAGCACCCATTCATCTGCGTGGAGTGGGGCTTCAAATCTCCCCACCACACAAGGTTGGGTTCCAGTATCCTGAGGGTGGGGTAGTTCCGCCAACTGACATCAGCATCTTGGTTTTAATAGAATCCCTTTGCTTGTCTTCCCTGATGGTTTGCCTAGGCCAGTGTGTGGTTGAAATTGGGATTTGGGATCTAAAACTAAGTATTAGCGTGTGCCTCTCCATGGGTAGTGGAGATGTTTAAACTACAACCCACAACTTGGGAATTACTGTGACCCCTGAAAAATGCGTGTGCTATGTTTCCCCACGTCCAGCACACACAGGAAGAAGTGTTCTGGGGTTCTGAGTGTGGGGAGGTTCCTCCAACAGACAGCAGCACCTGGGTTGTAATAGAATCCCTTAGCTTGACTTCCCTAAGTGTTTTCCTAGGCCTAGCAGTAAGCGATGGTGGGGGATGGGCTCTAAAGCCAAGTATTAGCGAGTGCATCTCTGTGGGTAGTGGAGGGTTTTAAACTACTTCCCCAACCTTGGAACACCTGTGCCCCATAAAGATGCGTGGAATCTGTTTCTCCACCTCCAGCACACACACGGAGACGTGCTCAGGTATCCTGATTGTGGGGAGGCTCCTCCAAATGACAGCAGCACCTGGGTTCTTAAAGAATCCCTTAGCTTGACTTCCCTGATGGCATGCCTAGGCTGGAGAGTGGGGGAATGTGGGTGTTGGGCTCTAAACCAAGTATAAGCGAGAGCCTATCCATGGGATGTGGGTTTTTAACCTACAACCCACAACCATGGAATAAATGTGCCCCCTGAAAGATGCTTTGACTCTTTCCCTACATCCAGCACACACACGAAATTTTGTTCTGGTATTCTGAGTGTGGGGAAGTTCCTCAAACTGACAGCAGCACCTGGATTCCATTAGTATCCCTTAGCTTCTGTTCCCTGAGTGTTCTCTTAGACCAGGCCATGAGGGAAAGCTGGGGGTTGGGCTTGGAGGCCACGTAGCAGTGAGTGCCCCCTGATTCATTGAGGAAGTACTTAGAGGACTTCTCCCTAAAGGGAACACCTTTTCCTGCATTCATCTGGGTGCAGTGGGGCTGCACATCTGTCCCACACCTAAGAATGTGTTCTGGAATTCTGAGTGCAGGGAAGTTCCTCCAACTGACAGCAGCGCCTGGGTTCTAATTGAATCCCTTTGCTTGTCTTCCCTGATGGAAAGCCTAGGCGGGAGTGCGGGGGAAAGTGTGGTTTGGGCTCCAAAACCAAGTATTTGCGATGACCTCTCTATGGTTTGTGGAGGTGTTTAAACTACATCCCTAACCTGGGAACACCTGTGACCCCATAAAGATCCGTGGAGTCTGTTTCCACACCTCCAGCACACACACGAACACTTGCACAGTTATCCTGAGAGTGGGCAGCGTCCTCCAACTGAGAGCAGGGCCTTGGTTCTTATAAAATCGCTTAACTTGTCTACCCTGTTTGGTTGCCTGATACGGAGTGCTGGGGAAAGGGTGGGTTGGGCTCTAAGTCCAAGTATTAGCGAGTGCTTCTCCATGGGATTTGGAGGTTATTAACCAAAAGCCCACAACATGGGAATACCTGTGCTCCTTGAAAAAAGCGTGGACTCTGTATCCCCACCACCAGAGCACACATGAAGAAGTTTTCTGCTATCCTGAGTGTGGGCTGGCAATTTCAGGTGACAGAAGCGGCTGGGTTCTAATAGAATCCCTTAGCTTGTAATCCCTGAGTGTTTCCCTAGGACTGACGCTGAGAGAAACCTGGGGGTTGGGCTTTGAGGCCAAATAGTAGCGAGTGTCCCCGATGGACTGAGGAAGTATTTAGATGAATTCTCCATAAAGGGAAACACCTGAGCACCCATTCATCTGCGTGGAGTGGGGCTTCAAATCTCCCCACCACACAAGGTTGGGTTCCAGTATCCTGAGGGTGGGGTAGTTCCGCCAACTGACATCAGCATCTTGGTTTTAATAGAATCCCTTTGCTTGTCTTCCCTGATGGTTTGCCTAGGCCAGTGTGTGGTTGAAATTGGGATTTGGGATCTAAAACTAAGTATTAGCGTGTGCCTCTCCATGGGTAGTGGAGATGTTTAAACTACAACCCACAACTTGGGAATTACTGTGACCCCTGAAAAATGCGTGTGCTATGTTTCCCCACGTCCAGCACACACAGGAAGAAGTGTTCTGGGGTTCTGAGTGTGGGGAGGTTCCTCCAACAGACAGCAGCACCTGGGTTGTAATAGAATCCCTTAGCTTGACTTCCCTAAGTGTTTTCCTAGGCCTAGCAGTAAGCGATGGTGGGGGATGGGCTCTAAAGCCAAGTATTAGCGAGTGCATCTCTGTGGGTAGTGGAGGGTTTTAAACTACTTCCCCAACCTTGGAACACCTGTGCCCCATAAAGATGCGTGGAATCTGTTTCTCCACCTCCAGCACACACACGGAGACGTGCTCAGGTATCCTGATTGTGGGGAGGCTCCTCCAAATGACAGCAGCGCCTGGGTTCTAAAGAATCCCTTAGCTTGACTTCCCTGATGGCATGCCTAGGCTGGAGAGTGGGGGAATGTGGGTGTTGGGCTCTAAACCAAGTATAAGCGAGAGCCTATCCATGGGATGTGGGTTTTTAACCTACAACCCACAACCATGGAATAAATGTGCCCCCTGAAAGATGCTTTGACTCTTTCCCTACATCCAGCACACACACGAAATTTTGTTCTGGTATTCTGAGTGTGGGGAAGTTCCTCAAACTGACAGCAGCACCTGGATTCCATTAGTATCCCTTAGCTTCTGTTCCCTGACTGTTCTCTTAGACCAGGCCATGAGGGAAAGCTGGGGGTTGGGCTTGGAGGCCACGTAGCAGTGAGTGCCCCCTGATTCATTGAGGAAGTACTTAGAGGACTTCTCCCTAAAGGGAACACCTTTTCCTGCATTCATCTGGGTGCAGTGGGGCTGCACATCTGTCCCACACCTAAGAATGTGTTCTGGAATTCTGAGTGCAGGGAGGTTCCTCCAACTGACAGCAGCGCCTGGGTTCTAATTGAATCCCTTTGCTTGTCTTCCCTGATGGAAAGCCTAGGCGGGAGTGCGGGGGAAAGTGTGGTTTGGGCTCCAAAACCAAGTATTTGCGATGACCTCTCTATGGTTTGTGGAGGTGTTTAAACTACATCCCTAACCTGGGAACACCTGTGCCCCCATAAAGATCCGTGGAGTCTGTTTCCACACCTCCAGCACACACACGAACACTTGCACAGTTATCCTGAGAGTGGGCAGCCTCCTCCAACTGAGAGCAGGGCCTTGGTTCTTATAAAATCGCTTAACTTGTCTACCCTGTTTGGTTGCCTGATACGGAGTGCTGGGGAAAGGGTGGGTTGGGCTCTAAGTCCAAGTATTAGCGAGTGCTTCTCCATGGGATTTGGAGGTTATTAACCAAAAGCCCACAACATGGGAATACCTGTGCTCCTTGAAAAAAGCGTGGACTCTGTATCCCCACCACCAGAGCACACATGAAGAAGTTTTCTGCTATTCTGAGTGTGGGCTGGCAATTTCAGGTGACAGAAGCGGCTGGGTTCTAATAGAATCCCTTAGCTTGTAATCCCTGAGTGTTTCCCTAGGACTGACGCTGAGACAAACCTGGGGGTTGGGCTTTGAGGCCAAATAGTAGCGAGTGTCCCCGATGGACTCAGGAAGTATTTAGATGAATTCTCCATAAAGGGAAACACCTGAGCACCCATTCATCTGCGTGGAGTGGGGCTTCAAATCTCCCCACCACACAAGGTTGGGTTCCAGTATCCTGAGTGTGGGGTAGTTCCGCCAACTGATATCAGTATCTTGGTTTTAATAGAATCCCTTTGCTTGTCTTCCCTGATGGTTTGCCTAGGCCAGTGTGTGGTTGAAATTGGGATTTGGGATCTAAAACTAAGTATTAGCGTGTGCCTCTCCATGGGTAGTGGAGATGTTTAAACTACAACCCACAACTTGGGAATTACTGTGACCCCTGAAAAATGCGTGTGCTATGTTTCCCCACGTCCAGCACACACAGGAAGAAGTGTTCTGGGGTTCTGAGTGTGGGGAGGTTCCTCCAACAGACAGCAGCACCTGGGTTGTAATAGAATCCCTTAGCTTGACTTCCCTAAGTGTTTTCCTAGGCCTAGCAGTAAGCGATGGTGGGGGATGGGCTCTAAAGCCAAGTATTAGCGAGTGCATCTCTGTGGGTAGTGGAGGGTTTTAAACTACTTCCCCAACCTTGGAACACCTGTGCCCCATAAAGATGCGTGGAATCTGTTTCTCCACCTCCAGCACACACACGGAGACGTGCTCAGGTATCCTGATTGTGGGGAGGCTCCTCCAAATGACAGCAGCACCTGGGTTCTTAAAGAATCCCTTAGCTTGACTTCCCTGATGGCATGCCTAGGCTGGAGAGTGGGGGAATGTGGGTGTTGGGCTCTAAACCAAGTATAAGCGAGAGCCTATCCATGGGATGTGGGTTTTTAACCTACAACCCACAACCATGGAATAAATGTGCCCCCTGAAAGATGCTTTGACACTTTCCCTACATCCAGCACACACACGAAGTTTTGTTCTGGTATTCTGAGTGTGGGGAAGTTCCTCAAACTGACAGCAGCACCTGGATTCCATTAGTATCCCTTAGCTTCTGTTCCCTGAGTGTTCTCTTAGACCAGGCCATGAGGGAAAGCTGGGGGTTGGGCTTGGAGGCCACGTAGCAGTGAGTGCCCCCTGATTCATTGAGGAAGTACTTAGAGGACTTCTCCCTAAAGGGAACACCTTTTCCTGCATTCATCTGGGTGCAGTGGGGCTGCACATCTGTCCCACACCTAAGAATGTGTTCTGGAATTCTGAGTGCAGGGAAGTTCCTCCAACTGACAGCAGCGCCTGGGTTCTAATTGAATCCCTTTGCTTGTCTTCCCTGATGGAAAGCCTAGGCGGGAGTGCGGGGGAAAGTGTGGTTTGGGCTCCAAAACCAAGTATTTGCGATGACCTCTCTATGGTTTGTGGAGGTGTTTAAACTACATCCCTAACCTGGGAACACCTGTGCCCCCATAAAGATCCGTGGAGTCTGTTTCCACACCTCCAGCACACACACGAACACTTGCACAGTTATCCTGAGAGTGGGCAGCGTCCTCCAACTGAGAGCAGGGCCTTGGTTCTTATAAAATCGCTTAACTTGTCTACCCTGTTTGGTTGCCTGATACGGAGTGCTGGGGAAAGGGTGGGTTGGGCTCTAAGTCCAAGTATTAGCGAGTGCTTCTCCATGGGATTTGGAGGTTATTAACCAAAAGCCCACAACATGGGAATACCTGTGCTCCTTGAAAAAAGCGTGGACTCTGTATCCCCACCACCAGAGCACACATGAAGAAGTTTTCTGCTATCCTGAGTGTGGGCTGGCAATTTCAGGTGACAGAAGCGGCTGGGTTCTAATAGAATCCCTTAGCTTGTAATCCCTGAGTGTTTCCCTAGGACTGACGCTGAGAGAAACCTGGGGGTTGGGCTTTGAGGCCAAATAGTAGCGAGTGTCCCCGATGGACTGAGGAAGTATTTAGATGAATTCTCCATAAAGGGAAACACCTGAGCACCCATTCATCTGCGTGGAGTGGGGCTTCAAATCTCCCCACCACACAAGGTTGGGTTCCAGTATCCTGAGGGTGGGGTAGTTCCGCCAACTGACATCAGCATCTTGGTTTTAATAGAATCCCTTTGCTTGTCTTCCCTGATGGTTTGCCTAGGCCAGTGTGTGGTTGAAATTGGGATTTGGGATCTAAAACTAAGTATTAGCGTGTGCCTCTCCATGGGTAGTGGAGATGTTTAAACTACAACCCACAACTTGGGAATTACTGTGACCCCTGAAAAATGCGTGTGCTATGTTTCCCCACGTCCAGCACACACAGGAAGAAGTGTTCTGGGGTTCTGAGTGTGGGGAGGTTCCTCCAACAGACAGCAGCACCTGGGTTGTAATAGAATCCCTTAGCTTGACTTCCCTAAGTGTTTTCCTAGGCCTAGCAGTAAGCGATGGTGGGGGATGGGCTCTAAAGCCAAGTATTAGCGAGTGCATCTCTGTGGGTAGTGGAGGGTTTTAAACTACTTCCCCAACCTTGGAACACCTGTGCCCCATAAAGATGCGTGGAATCTGTTTCTCCACCTCCAGCACACACACGGAGACGTGCTCAGGTATCCTGATTGTGGGGAGGCTCCTCCAAATGACAGCAGCGCCTGGGTTCTAAAGAATCCCTTAGCTTGACTTCCCTGATGGCATGCCTAGGCTGGAGAGTGGGGGAATGTGGGTGTTGGGCTCTAAACCAAGTATAAGCGAGAGCCTATCCATGGGATGTGGGTTTTTAACCTACAACGCACAACCATGGAATAAATGTGCCCCCTGAAAGATGCTTTGACTCTTTCCCTACATCCAGCACACACACGAAATTTTGTTCTGGTATTCTGAGTGTGGGGAAGTTCCTCAAACTGACAGCAGCACCTGGATTCCATTAGTATCCCTTAGCTTCTGTTCCCTGAGTGTTCTCTTAGACCAGGCCATGAGGGAAAGCTGGGGGTTGGGCTTGGAGGCCACGTAGCAGTGAGTGCCCCCTGATTCATTGAGGAAGTACTTAGAGGACTTCTCCCTAAAGGGAACACCTTTTCCTGCATTCATCTGGGTGCAGTGGGGCTGCACATCTGTCCCACACCTAAGAATGTGTTCTGGAATTCTGAGTGCAGGGAGGTTCCTCCAACTGACAGCAGCGCCTGGGTTCTAATTGAATCCCTTTGCTTGTCTTCCCTGATGGAAAGCCTAGGCGGGAGTGCGGGGGAAAGTGTGGTTTGGGCTCCAAAACCAAGTATTTGCGATGACCTCTCTATGGTTTGTGGAGGTGTTTAAACTACATCCCTAACCTGGGAACACCTGTGCCCCCATAAAGATCCGTGGAGTCTGTTTCCACACCTCCAGCACACACACGAACACTTGCACAGTTATCCTGAGAGTGGGCAGCGTCCTCCAACTGAGAGCAGGGCCTTGGTTCTTATAAAATCGCTTAACTTGTCTACCCTGTTTGGTTGCCTGATACGGAGTGCTGGGGAAAGGGTGGGTTGGGCTCTAAGTCCAAGTATTAGCGAGTGCTTCTCCATGGGATTTGGAGGTTATTAACCAAAAGCCCACAACATGGGAATACCTGTGCTCCTTGAAAAAAGCGTGGACTCTGTATCCCCACCACCAGAGCACACATGAAGAAGTTTTCTGCTATTCTGAGTGTGGGCTGGCAATTTCAGGTGACAGAAGCGGCTGGGTTCTAATAGAATCCCTTAGCTTGTAATCCCTGAGTGTTTCCCTAGGACTGACGCTGAGAGAAACCTGGGGGTTGGGCTTTGAGGCCAAATAGTAGCGAGTGTCCCCGATGGACTGAGGAAGTATTTAGATGAATTCTCCATAAAGGGAAACACCTGAGCACCCATTCATCTGCGTGGAGTGGGGCTTCAAATCTCCCCACCACACAAGGTTGGGTTCCAGTATCCTGAGGGTGGGGTAGTTCCGCCAACTGACATCAGCATCTTGGTTTCAATAGAATCCTTTGCTTGTCTTCCCTGATGGTTTGCCTAGGCCAGTGTGTGGTTGAAATTGGGATTTGGGATCTAAAACTAAGTATTAGCGTGTGCCTCTCCATGGGTAGTGGAGATGTTTAGACTACAACCCACAACTTGGGAATTACTGTGACCCCTGAAAAATGCGTGTGCTATGTTTCCCCACGTCCAGCACACACAGGAAGAAGTGTTCTGGGGTTCTGAGTGTGGGGAGGTTCCTCCAACAGACAGCAGCACCTGGGTTGTAATAGAATCCCTTAGCTTGACTTCCCTAAGAGTTTTCCTAGGCCTAGCAGTAAGCGATGGTGGGGGATGGGCTCTAAAGCCAAGTATTAGCGAGTGCATCTCTGTGGGTAGTGGAGGGTTTTAAACTACTTCCCCAACCTTGGAACACCTGTGCCCCATAAAGATGCGTGGAATCTGTTTCTCCACCTCCAGCACACACACGGAGACGTGCTCAGGTATCCTGATTGTGGGGAGGCTCCTCCAAATGACAGCAGCACCTGGGTTCTTAAAGAATCCCTTAGCTTGACTTCCCTGATGGCATGCCTAGGCTGGAGAGTGGGGGAATGTGGGTGTTGGGCTCTAAACCAAGTATAAGCGAGAGCCTATCCATGGGATGTGGGTTTTTAACCTACAACCCACAACCATGGAATAAATGTGCCCCCTGAAAGATGCTTTGACTCTTTCCCTACATCCAGCACACACACGAAGTTTTGTTCTGGTATTCTGAGTGTGGGGAAGTTCCTCAAACTGACAGCAGCACCTGGATTCCATTAGTATCCCTTAGCTTCTGTTCCCTGAGTGTTCTCTTAGACCAGGCCATGAGGGAAAGCTGGGGGTTGGGCTTGGAGGCCACGTAGCAGTGAGTGCCCCCTGATTCATTGAGGAAGTACTTAGAGGACTTCTCCCTAAAGGGAACACCTTTTCCTGCATTCATCTGGGTGCAGTGGGGCTGCACATCTGTCCCACACCTAAGAATGTGTTCTGGAATTCTGAGTGCAGGGAAGTTCCTCCAACTGACAGCAGCGCCTGGGTTCTAATTGAATCCCTTTGCTTGTCTTCCCTGATGGAAAGCCTAGGCGGGAGTGCGGGGGAAAGTGTGGTTTGGGCTCCAAAACCAAGTATTTGCGATGACCTCTCTATGGTTTGTGGAGGTGTTTAAACTACATCCCTAACCTGGGAACACCTGTGCCCCCATAAAGATCCGTGGAGTCTGTTTCCACACCTCCAGCTCACACACGAACACTTGCACAGTTATCCTGAGAGTGGGCAGCGTCCTCCAACTGAGAGCAGGGCCTTGGTTCTTATAAAATCGCTTAACTTGTCTACCCTGTTTGGTTGCCTGATACGGAGTGCTGGGGAAAGGGTGGGTTGGGCTCTAAGTCCAAGTATTAGCGAGTGCTTCTCCATGGGATTTGGAGGTTATTAACCAAAAGCCCACAACATGGGAATACCTGTGCTCCTTGAAAAAAGCGTGGACTCTGTATCCCCACAACCAGAGCAAACATGAAGAAGTTTTCTGCTATCCTGAGTGTGGGCTGGCAATTTCAGGTGACAGAAGCGGCTGGGTTCTAATAGAATCCCTTAGCTTGTAATCCCTGAGTGTTTCCCTAGGACTGACGCTGAGAGAAACCTGGGGGTTGGGCTTTGAGGCCAAATAGTAGCGAGTGTCCCCGATGGACTGAGGAAGTATTTAGATGAATTCTCCATAAAGGGAAACACCTGAGCACCCATTCATCTGCGTGGAGTGGGGCTTCAAATCTCCCCACCACACAAGGTTGGGTTCCAGTATCCTGAGGGTGGGGTAGTTCCGCCAACTGACATCAGCATCTTGGTTTTAATAGAATCCCTTTGCTTGTCTTCCCTGATGGTTTGCCTAGGCCAGTGTGTGGTTGAAATTGGGATTTGGGATCTAAAACTAAGTATTAGCGTGTGCCTCTCCATGGGTAGTGGAGATGTTTAAACTACAACCCACAACTTGGGAATTACTGTGACCCCTGAAAAATGCGTGTGCTATGTTTCCCCACGTCCAGCACACACAGGAAGAAGTGTTCTGGGGTTGTGAGTGTGGGGAGGTTCCTCCAACAGACAGCAGCACCTGGGTTGTAATAGAATCCCTTAGCTTGACTTCCCTAAGTGTTTTCCTAGGCCTAGCAGTAAGCGATGGTGGGGGATGGGCTCTAAAGCCAAGTATTAGCGAGTGCATCTCTGTGGGTAGTGGAGGGTTTTAAACTACTTCCCCAACCTTGGAACACCTGTGCCCCATAAAGATGCGTGGAATCTGTTTCTCCACCTCCAGCACACACACGGAGACGTGCTCAGGTATCCTGATTGTGGGGAGGCTCCTCCAAATGACAGCAGCGCCTGGGTTCTAAAGAATCCCTTAGCTTGACTTCCCTGATGGCATGCCTAGGCTGGAGAGTGGGGGAATGTGGGTGTTGGGCTCTAAACCAAGTATAAGCGAGAGCCTATCCATGGGATGTGGGTTTTTAACCTACAACGCACAACCATGGAATAAATGTGCCCCCTGAAAGATGCTTTGACTCTTTCCCTACATCCAGCACACACACGAAATTTTGTTCTGGTATTCTGAGTGTGGGGAAGTTCCTCAAACTGACAGCAGCACCTGGATTCCATTAGTATCCCTTAGCTTCTGTTCCCTGAGTGTTCTCTTAGACCAGGCCATGAGGGAAAGCTGGGGGTTGGGCTTGGAGGCCACGTAGCAGTGAGTGCCCCCTGATTCATTGAGGAAGTACTTAGAGGACTTCTCCCTAAAGGGAACACCTTTTCCTGCATTCATCTGGGTGCAGTGGGGCTGCACATCTGTCCCACACCTAAGAATGTGTTCTGGAATTCTGAGTGCAGGGAGGTTCCTCCAACTGACAGCAGCGCCTGGGTTCTAATTGAATCCCTTTGCTTGTCTTCCCTGATGGAAAGCCTAGGCGGGAGTGCGGGGGAAAGTGTGGTTTGGGCTCCAAAACCAAGTATTTGCGATGACCTCTCTATGGTTTGTGGAGGTGTTTAAACTACATCCCTAACCTGGGAACACCTGTGCCCCCATAAAGATCCGTGGAGTCTGTTTCCACACCTCCAGCACACACACGAACACTTGCACAGTTATCCTGAGAGTGGGCAGCCTCCTCCAACTGAGAGCAGGGCCTTGGTTCTTATAAAATCGCTTAACTTGTCTACCCTGTTTGGTTGCCTGATACGGAGTGCTGGGGAAAGGGTGGGTTGGGCTCTAAGTCCAAGTATTAGCGAGTGCTTCTCCATGGGATTTGGAGGTTATTAACCAAAAGCCCACAACATGGGAATACCTGTGCTCCTTGAAAAAAGCGTGGACTCTGTATCCCCACCACCAGAGCACACATGAAGAAGTTTTCTGCTATTCTGAGTGTGGGCTGGCAATTTCAGGTGACAGAAGCGGCTGGGTTCTAATAGAATCCCTTAGCTTGTAATCCCTGAGTGTTTCCCTAGGACTGACGCTGAGAGAAACCTGGGGGTTGGGCTTTGAGGCCAAATAGTAGCGAGTGTCCCCGATGGACTGAGGAAGTATTTAGATGAATTCTCCATAAAGGGAAACACCTGAGCACCCATTCATCTGCGTGGAGTGGGGCTTCAAATCTCCCCACCACACAAGGTTGGGTTCCAGTATCCTGAGGGTGGGGTAGTTCCGCCAACTGACATCAGCATCTTGGTTTCAATAGAATCCCTTTGCTTGTCTTCCCTGATGGTTTGCCTAGGCCAGTGTGTGGTTGAAATTGGGATTTGGGATCTAAAACTAAGTATTAGCGTGTGCCTCTCCATGGGTAGTGGAGATGTTTAAACTACAACCCACAACTTGGGAATTACTGTGACCCCTGAAAAATGCGTGTGCTATGTTTCCCCACGTCCAGCACACACAGGAAGAAGTGTTCTGGGGTTCTGAGTGTGGGGAGGTTCCTCCAACAGACAGCAGCACCTGGGTTGTAATAGAATCCCTTAGCTTGACTTCCCTAAGAGTTTTCCTAGGCCTAGCAGTAAGCGATGGTGGGGGATGGGCTCTAAAGCCAAGTATTAGCGAGTGCATCTCTGTGGGTAGTGGAGGGTTTTAAACTACTTCCCCAACCTTGGAACACCTGTGCCCCATAAAGATGCGTGGAATCTGTTTCCCCACCTCCAGCACACACACGGAGACGTGCTCAGGTATCCTGATTGTGGGGAGGCTCCTCCAAATGACAGCAGCGCCTGGGTTCTAAAAGAATCCCTTAGCTTGTCTTCCCTGATGGCATGCCTAGGCTGGAGAGTGGGGGAAAGTGGGGGTTGGGCTCTAAACCAAGTATAAGCGAGAGCCTATCCATGGGATGTGGGTTTTTAACCTACAACCCACAACCATGGAATAAATGTGCCCCCTGAAAGATGCTTTGACTCTTTCCCTACATCCAGCACACACACGAACATATGTTCTGGTATTCTGAGTGTGGGGAAGTTCCTCAAACTGACAGCAGCACCTGGATTCTATTTGTATCCCTTAGCTTCTGTTCCCTGAGTGTTTTCTTAGACCAGGCCATGAGGGAAAGCTGGGGGTTGGGCTTGGAGGCCACGTAGCAGTGAGTGCCCCCTAATCCATTGAGGAAGTACTTAGAGGACCTCTCCCTAAACGGAACACCTTTTCCTCCATTCATCTGGATGCAGTGGGGCTGCACATCTCTCCCACACCTAAGAATGTGTTCTGGAATTCTGAGTGCAGGGAAGTTCCTCCAACTGACAGCAGCGCCTGGGTTCTAATTGAATCCCTTTGCTTGTCTTCCCTGATGGAAAGCCAAGGCGGGAGTGCGGGGGAAAGTGTGGTTTGGGCTCCAAAACCACGTATTTGCGATGACCTCTCTTTTTTTTGTGGAGGTGTTGAAACTACATCCCTAACCTGGGAACACCTGTGCCCCCATAAAGATCCGTGGAGTCTGTTTCCACACCTCCAGCACACACACGAACACTTGCACAGTTATCCTGAGAGTGGGCAGCCTCCTCCAACTGAGAGCAGGGCCTTGGTTCTTACAAAATCGCTTAACTTGTCTACCCTGTTTGTTTGCCTGATACGGAGTGCTGGGGAAAGGGTGGGTTGGGCTCTAAATCCAAGTATTAGCGAGTGCTTCTCCATGGGATTTGGAGGTTATTAACCAAAATCCCACAACATAGGAATACCTGTGCTCCTTGAAAAAAGCGTGGACTCTGTATCCCCACCACCATAACACACATGAAGAAGTTTTCTGCTATCCTGAGTGTGGGCTGGCAATTTCAGGTGACAGAAGCGGCTGGGTTCTAATAGAATCCCTTAGCTTGTAATCCCTGAGTGTTTCCCTAGGACTGACTCTGAGAGAAACCTGGGGGTTGGGCTTTGAGGCCAAATAGTAGCGAGTGTCCCCGATGGACTGAGGAAGTATTTAGATGAATTCTCCATAAAGGGAAACACCTGAGCACCCATTCATCTGCGTGGAGTGGGGCTTCAAATCTCCCCACCACACAAGGTTGGGTTCCAGTATCCTGAGGGTGGGGTAGTTCCTCCAACTGACATCAGCGTCTTGGTTTGAATAGAATCCCTTTGCTTGTCTTCCCTGATGGTTTGCCTAGGCCAGTGTGTGGTTGAAAGTGGGATTTGGGATCTAAAACTAAGTATTAGCGTGTGCCTCTCCATGGGTAGTGGAGATGTTTAAACTACAACCCACAACTTGGGAATTACTGTGACCCCTGAAAAATGCGTGTGCTATGTTTCCCCATGTCCAGCACACACAGGAAGAAGTGTTCTGGGGTTCTGAGTGTGGGGAGGTTCCTCCAACAGACAGCAGCACCTGGGTTGTAATAGAATCCCTTAGCTTGACTTCCCTAAGTGTTTTCCTAGGCCTAGCAGTAAGCGATGGTGGGGGATGGGCTCTAAAGCCAAGTATTAGCGAGTGCATCTCTGTGGGTAGTGGAGGGTTTTAAACTACTTCCCCAACCTTGGAACACCTCTGCCCCATAAAGATGCATGGAATCTGTTTCCCCACCTCCAGCACACACACGGAGACGTGCTCAGGTATCCTGATTGTGGGGAGGCTCCTCCAAATGACAGCAGCGCCTGGGTTCTAAAAGAATCCCTTAGCTTGACTTCCCTGATGGTATGCCTAGGCTGGAGAGTGGGGGAAAGTGGGGGTTGGGCTCTTAACCAAGTATTAGCGAGAGCCTATCCATGGGATGTGGGTTTTTAACCTACAACCCACAACCATGGAATAAATGTGCCCCCTGAAAGATGCTTTGACTCTTTCCCTACATCCAGCACACACACGAAGTTTTGTTCTGGTATTCTGAGTGTGGGGAAGTTCCTCAAACTGACAGCAGCACCTGGATTCCATTAGTATCCCTTAGCTTCTGTTCCCTGAGTGTTCTCTTAGACCAGGCCATGAGGGAAAGCTGGGGGTTGGGCTTGGAGGCCACGTAGCAGTGAGTGCCCCCTGATTCATTGAGGAAGTACTTAGAGGACTTCTCCCTAAAGGGAACACCTTTTCCTGCATTCATCTGGGTGCAGTGGGGCTGCACATCTGTCCCACACCTAAGAATGTGTTCTGGAATTCTGAGTGCAGGGAAGTTCCTCCAACTGACAGCAGCGCCTGGGTTCTAATTGAATCCCTTTGCTTGTCTTCCCTGATGGAAAGCCTAGGCGGGAGTGCGGGGGAAAGTGTGGTTTGGGCTCCAAAACCAAGTATTTGCGATGACCTCTCTATGGTTTGTGGAGGTGTTTAAACTACATCCCTAACCTGGGAACACCTGTGCCCCCATAAAGATCCGTGGAGTCTGTTTCCACACCTCCAGCACACACACGAACACTTGCACAGTTATCCTGAGAGTGGGCAGCGTCCTCCAACTGAGAGCAGGGCCTTGGTTCTTATAAAATCGCTTAACTTGTCTACCCTGTTTGGTTGCCTGATACGGAGTGCTGGGGAAAGGGTGGGTTGGGCTCTAAGTCCAAGTATTAGCGAGTGCTTCTCCATGGGATTTGGAGGTTATTAACCAAAAGCCCACAACATGGGAATACCTGTGCTCCTTGAAAAAAGCGTGGACTCTGTATCCCCACCACCAGAGCACACATGAAGAAGTTTTCTGCTATCCTGAGTGTGGGCTGGCAATTTCAGGTGACAGAAGCGGCTGGGTTCTAATAGAATCCCTTAGCTTGTAATCCCTGAGTGTTTCCCTAGGACTGACGCTGAGAGAAACCTGGGGGTTGGGCTTTGAGGCCAAATAGTAGCGAGTGTCCCCGATGGACTGAGGAAGTATTTAGATGAATTCTCCATAAAGGGAAACACCTGAGCACCCATTCATCTGCGTGGAGTGGGGCTTCAAATCTCCCCACCACACAAGGTTGGGTTCCAGTATCCTGAGGGTGGGGTAGTTCCGCCAACTGACATCAGCATCTTGGTTTTAATAGAATCCCTTTGCTTGTCTTCCCTGATGGTTTGCCTAGGCCAGTGTGTGGTTGAAATTGTAATTTGGGATCTAAAACTAAGTATTAGCGTGTGCCTCTCCATGGGTAGTGGAGATGTTTAAACTACAACCCACAACTTGGGAATTACTGTGACCCCTGAAAAATGCGTGTGCTATGTTTCCCCACGTCCAGCACACACAGGAAGAAGTGTTCTGGGGTTCTGAGTGTGGGGAGGTTCCTCCAACAGACAGCAGCACCTGGGTTGTAATAGAATCCCTTAGCTTGACTTCCCTAAGTGTTTTCCTAGGCCTAGCAGTAAGCGATGGTGGGGGATGGGCTCTAAAGCCAAGTATTAGCGAGTGCATCTCTGTGGGTAGTGGAGGGTTTTAAACTACTTCCCCAACCTTGGAACACCTGTGCCCCATAAAGATGCGTGGAATCTGTTTCTCCACCTCCAGCACACACACGGAGACGTGCTCAGGTATCCTGATTGTGGGGAGGCTCCTCCAAATGACAGCAGCGCCTGGGTTCTAAAGAATCCCTTAGCTTGACTTCCCTGATGGCATGCCTAGGCTGGAGAGTGGGGGAATGTGGGTGTTGGGCTCTAAACCAAGTATAAGCGAGAGCCTATCCATGGGATGTGGGTTTTTAACCTACAACCCACAACCATGGAATAAATGTGCCCCCTGAAAGATGCTTTGACTCTTTCCCTACATCCAGCACACACACGAAATTTTGTTCTGGTATTCTGAGTGTGGGGAAGTTCCTCAAACTGACAGCAGCACCTGGATTCCATTAGTATCCCTTAGCTTCTGTTCCCTGAGTGTTCTCTTAGACCAGGCCATGAGGGAAAGCTGGGGGTTGGGCTTGGAGGCCACGTAGCAGTGAGTGCCCCCTGATTCATTGAGGAAGTACTTAGAGGACTTCTCCCTAAAGGGAACACCTTTTCCTGCATTCATCTGGGTGCAGTGGGGCTGCACATCTGTCCCACACCAAAGAATGTGTTCTGGAATTCTGAGTGCAGGGAGGTTCCTCCAACTGACAGCAGCGCCTGGGTTCTAATTGAATCCCTTTGCTTGTCTTCCCTGATGGAAAGCCTAGGCGGGAGTGCGGGGGAAAGTGTGGTTTGGGCTCCAAAACCACGTATTTGCGATGACCTCTCTTTTTTTTGTGGAGGTGTTGAAACTACATCCCTAACCTGGGAACACCTGTGCCCCCATAAAGATCCGTGGAGTCTGTTTCCACACCTCCAGCACACACACGAACACTTGCACAGTTATCCTGAGAGTGGGCAGCCTCCTCCAACTGAGAGCAGGGCCTTGGTTCTTATAAAATCGCTTAACTTGTCTACCCTGTTTGGTTGCCTGATACGGAGTGCTGGGGAAAGGGTGGGTTGGGCTCTAAATCCAAGTATTAGCGAGTGCTTCTCCATGGGATTTGGAGGTTATTAACCAAAAGCCCACAACATGGGAATAACTGTGCTCCTTGAAAAAAGCGTGGACTCTGTATCCCCACCACCAGAACACACATGAGGAAGTTTTCTTCTATCCTGAGTGTGGGCTGGCAATTTCAGGTGACAGAAGCGGCTGGGTTCTAATAGAATCCCTTAGCTTGTAATCCCTGAGTGTTTCCCTAAGACTGACTCTGAGAGAAACCTGGGGGTTGGGCTTTGAGGCCAAATAGTAGCGAGTGTCCCCGATGGACTGAGGAAGTATTTAGATGAATTCTCCATAAAGGGAAACACCTGAGCACCCATTCATCTGCGTGGAGTGGGGCTTCAAATCTCCCCACCACACAAGGTTGGGTTCCAGTATCCTGAGGGTGGGGTAGTTCCTCCAACTGACATCAGCGTCTTGGTTTGAATAGAATCCCTTTGCTTGTCTTCCCTGATGGTTTGCCTAGGCCAGTGTGTGGTTGAAAGTGGGATTTGGGATCTAAAACTAAGTATTAGCGTGTGCCTCTCCATGGGTAGTGGAGATGTTTAAACTACAACCCACAACTTGGGAATTACTGTGACCCCTGGAAAATGCGTGTGCTATGTTTCCCCACGTCCAGCACACACAGGAAGAAGTGTTCTGGGGTTGTGAGTGTGGGGAGGATCCTCCAACAGACAGCAGCACCTGGGTTGTAATAGAATCCCTTAGCTTGACTTCCCTAAGTGTTTTCCTAGGTCTAGCAGTAAGCGATGGTGGGGGATGGGCTCTAAAGCCAAGTATTAGCGAGTGCATCTCTGTGGGTAGTGGAGGGTTTTAAACTCCTTCCCCAACCTTGGAACACCTGTGCCCCATAAAGATGCGTGGAATCTGTTTCCCCACCTCCAGCACACACACGGAGACGTGCTCAGGTATCCTGATTGTGGGGAGGCTCCTCCAAATGACAGCAGCGCCTGGGTTCTAAAAGAATCCCTTAGCTTGTCTTCCCTGATGGCATGCCTAGGCTGGAGAGTGGGGGAAAGTGGGGGTTGGGCTCTAAACCAAGTATAAGCGAGAGCCTATCCATGGGATGTGGGTTTTTAACCTACAACCCACAACCATGGAATAAATGTGCCCCCTGAAAGATGCTTTGACTGTTTCCCTACATCCAGCACACACACAAATATGTGTTCTGGTATTCTGAGTGTGGGGATGTTCCTCAAACTGACAGCAGCACCTGGATTCTATTAGTATCCCTTAGCTTCTGTTCCCTGAGTGTTCTTTTACGCCAGGCCATGAGGGAAAGCTGGGGGTTGGGCTTGGAGGCTACGTAGCAGTGAGTGCCCCCTGATTCATTGAGGAAGTACTTAGAGGACTTCTCCCTAAAGGGAACACCTTTTCCTGCATTCATCTGGGTGCAGTGGGGCTGCACATCTCTCCCACACCTAAGAATGTGTTGTGGAATTCTGAGGGCAGGGAAGTTCCTCCAACTGACAGCAGCGCCTGGGTTCTAATTGAATCCCTTTGCTTGTCTTCCCTGATGGAAAGCCTAGGCGGGAGTGCGGGGGAAAGTGTGGTTTGGGCTCCAAAACCAAGTATTTGCGATGACCTCTCTATGGTTTGTGGAGGTGTTTAAACTACATCCCTAACCTGGGAACACCTGTGCCCCCATAAAGATCCGTGGAGTCTGTTTCCACACCTCCAGCACACACACGAACACTTGCACAGTTATCCTGAGAGTGGGCAGCCTCCTCCAACTGAGAGCAGGGCCTTGGTTCTTATAAAATCGCTTAACTTGTCTACCCTGTTTGGTTGCCTGATACGGAGTGCTGGGGAAAGGGTGGGTTGGGCTCTAAATCCAAGTATTAGCGAGTGCTTCTCCATGGGATTTGGAGGTTATTAACCAAAACCCCACAACATGGGAATACCTGTGCTCCTTGAAAAAAGCGTGGACTCTGTATCCCCACCACCAGAACACACATGAAGAAGTTTTCTGCTATCCTGAGTGTGGGCTGGCAATTTCAGGTGACAGGAGCGGCTGGGTTCTAATAGAATCCCTTAGCTTGTAATCCCTGAGTGTTTCCCTAGGACTGACTCTGAGAGAAACCTGGGGGTTGGGCTTTGAGTCCAAATAGTAGCGAGTGTCCCTGATGGACTGAGGAAGTATTTAGATGTATTCTCCATAAAGGGAAACACCTGAGCACCCATTCATCTGCGTGGAGTGGGGCTTCAAATCTCCAAACCACACAAGGTTGGGTTCCAGTATCCTGAGGGTGGGGTAGTTCCTCCAACTGACATCTGCGTCTTGGTTTTAATAGAATCCCTTTGCTTGTCTTCCCTGATGGTTTGCCTAGGCCAGTGTGTGGTTGAAAGTGGGATTTGGGATCTAAAACTAAGTATTAGCGTGTGCCTCTCCATGGGTAGTGGAGATGTTTAAACTACAACCCACAACTTGGGAATTACTGTGACCCCTGAAAACTGCGTGTGCTAGGTTTCCCCACGTCCAGCACACACAGGAAGAAGTGTTCTGGGGTTCTGAGTGTGGGGAGGTTCCTCCAACAGACAGCAGCACCTGGGTTGTAATAGAATCCCTTAGCTTGACTTCCCTAAGTGTATTCCTAGGCAAAGCAGTAAGCGATGGTGGGGGATGGGCTCTAAAGCCAAGTATTAGCGAGTGCATCTCTGTGGGTAGTGGAGGGTTTTAAACTACTTCCCCAACCTTGGAACACCTGTGCCCCATAAAGATGCGTGGAATCTGTTTCCCCACCTCCAGCACACACACGGAGACCTGCTCAGGTATCCTGATTGTGGGGAGGCTCCTCCAAATGACAGCAGCGCCTGGGTTCTAAAAGAATCCCTTAGCTTGTCTTCCCTGATGGCATGCCTAGGCTGGAGAGTGGGGTATAGTGGGGGTTGGGCTCTAAACCAAGTTTAAGCGAGAGCCTATCCATGGGATGTGGGTTTTTAACCTACGACCCACAACCATGGAATAAATGTGCCCCCTGAAAGATGCTTTGACTGTTTCCCTACATCCAGTACACACACGAAGATGTGTTCTGGTATTCTGAGTGTGGGGAAGTTCCTCAAACTGACAGCAGCACCTGGATTCTATTAGTATCCCTTAGCTTCTGTTCCCTGAGTGTTCTTTTAGGCCAGGCCAATAGGGAAAGCTGGGGGTTGGGCTTGGAGGCCACGTAGCAGTGAGTGCCCCCTGATCCATTGAGGAAGTACTTAGAGGACTTGTCCCTAAAGGGAACACATTTTCCTGCATTCATCTGGGTGCAGTGGGGCTGCACAACTCTCCCACACCTAAGAATGTGTTCTGGAATTCTGAGTGCAGGGAAGTTCCTCCAACTGACAGCAGCGCCTGGGTTCTAATTGAATCCCTTTGCTTGTCTTCCCTGATGGAAAGCCTAGGCGGGAGTGCGGGGGAAAGTGTGGTTTGGGCTCCAAAACCAAATATTTGCGATGACCTCTCTATGGTTTGTGGAGGTGTTTAAACTACATCCCTAACCTGGGAACACCTGTGCCCCCATAAAGATCCGTGGAGTCTGTTTCCACACCTCCAGCACACACACGAACACTTGCACAGTTATCATGAGAGTGGGCAGCCTCCTCCAACTGAGAGCAGGGCCTTGGTTCTTATAAAATCGCTTAACTTGTCTACCCTGTTTGGTTGCCTGATACGGAGTGCTGGGGAAAGGGTGGGTTGGGCTCTAAATCCAAGTATTAGCGAGTGCTTCTCCATGGGATTTGGAGGTTATTAACCAAAAGCCCACAACATGGGAATACCTGTGCTCCTTGAAAAAAGCGTGGACTCTGTATCCCCACCACCAGAACACACATGAAGAAGTTTTCTGCTATCCTGAGTGTGGGCTGGCAATTTCAGGTGACAGAAGCGGCTGGGTTCTAATAGAATCCCTTAGCTTGTAATCCCTGAGTGTTTCCCTAGGACTGACTCTGAGAGAAACCTGGGGGTTGGGCTTTGAGGCCAAATAGTAGCGAGTGTCCCTGATGGACTGAGGAAGTATTTAGATGAATTCTCCATAAAGGGAAACACTTGAGCACCCATTCATCTGCGTGGAGTGGGGCTTCAAATCTCCCCACCACACAAGGTTGGGTTCCAGTATCCTGAGGGTGGGGTAGTTCCTCCAACTGACATCAGCGTCTTGGTTTTAATAGAATCCCTTTGCTTGTCTTCCCTGATGGTTTGCCTAGACCAGTGTGTGATTGAAAGTGGGATTTGGGATCTAAAACTAAGTATTAGCGTGTGCCTCTCCATGGGTAGTGGAGATGTTTAAACTACAACCCACAACTTGGGAATTACTGTGACCCCTGAAAAATGCGTGTGCTATGTTTCCCCACGTCCAGCACACACAGGAAGAAGTGTTCTGGGGTTCTGAGTGTGGTGAAGTTCCTCCAACAGACAGCAGCACCTGGGTTGTAATAGAATCCCTTAGCTTGACTTCCCTAAGTGTTTTCCTAGGCCTAGCAGTAAGCGATGGTGGGGGATGGGCTCTAAAGCCAAGTATTAGCGAGTGCATCTCTGTGGGTAGTGGAGGGTTTTAAACTACTTCCCCAAACGTGGAAAACCTGTGCCCCATAAAGATGCGTGGAATCTGTTTCCCCACCTCCAGCACACACACGGAGACGTGCTCAGGTATCCTGATTGTGGGGAGGCTCCTCCAAATGACAGCAGCGCCTGGGTTCTAAAAGAATCCCTTAGCTTGTCTTCCCTGATGGCATGCCTAGGCTGGAGAGTGGGGGAAAGTGGGGGTTGGGCTCTAAACCAAGTATAAGCGAGAGCCTATCCATGGGATGTGGGTTTTTAACATACAACCCACAACCATGGAATAAATGGGCCCCTGAAAGATGCTTTGACTGTTTCCCTACATCCAGCACACACACGAAGATGTGTTCCTGTATTCTGAGTGTGGGGAAGTTCCTCAAACTGACAGCAGCACCTGGATTCTATTAGTATCCCTTAGCTTCTGTTCCCTGAGTGTTCTTTTAGGCCAGGCCATGAGGGAAAGCTGGGGGTTGGGCTTGGAGGCCACGTAGCAGTGAGTGCCCCCTGATCCATTGAGGAAGTACTTAGAGGACTTGTCCCTAAAGGGAACACCTTTTCCTGCATTCATCTGGGTGCAGTGGGGCTGCACAACTCTCCCACACCTAAGAATGTGTTCTGGAATTCTGAGTGCAGGGAAGTTCCTCCAACTGACAGCAGCGCCTGGGTTCTAATTGAATCCCTTTGCTTGTCTTCCCTGATGGAAAGCCTAGGCGGGAGTGCGGGGGAAAGTGTGGTTTGGGCTCCAAAACCAAGTATTTGCGATGACCTCTCTATGGTTTGTGGAGGTGTTTAAACTACATCCCTAACCTGGGAACACCTGTGCCCCCATAAAGATCCGTGGAGTCTGTTTCCACACCTCCAGCACACACACGAACACTTGCACAGTTATCCTGAGAGTGGGCAGCCTCCTCCAACTGAGAGCAGGGCCTTGGTTCTTATAAAATCGCTTAACTTGTCTACCCTGTTTGGTTGCCTGATACGGAGTGCTGGGGAAAGGGTGGGTTGGGCTCTAAATCCAAGTATTAGCGAGTGCTTCTCCATGGGATTTGGAGGTTATTAACCAAAAGCCCACAACATGGGAATACCTGTGCTCCTTGAAAAAAGCGTGGACTCTGTATCCCCACCACCAGAACACACATGAAGAAGTTTTCTGCTATCCTGAGTGTGGGCTGGCAATTTCAGGTGACAGGAGCGGCTGGGTTCTAATAGAATCCCTTAGCTTGTAATCCCTGAGTGTTTCCCTAGGACTGACTCTGAGAGAAACCTGGGGGTTGGGCTTTGAATCCAAATAGTAGCGAGTGTCCCTGATGGACTGAGGAAGTATTTAGATGTATTCTCCATAAAGGGAAACACCTGAGCACCCATTCATCTGCGTGGAGTGGGGCTTCAAATCTCCAAACCACACAAGGTTGGGTTCCAGTATCCTGAGGGTGGGGTAGTTCCTCCAACTGACATCTGCGTCTTGGTTTTAATAGAATCCCTTTGCTTGTCTTCCCTGATGGTTTGCCTAGGCCAGTGTGTGGTTGAAAGTGGGATTTGGGATCTAAAACTAAGTATTAGCGTGTGCCTCTCCATGGGTAGTGGAGATGTTTAAACTACAACCCACAACTTGGGAATTACTGTGACCCCTGAAAAATACGTGTGCTAGGTTTCCCCACGTCCAGCCCACACAGGAAGAAGTGTTCTGGGGTTGTGAGTGTGGGGAGGTTCCTCCAACAGACAGCAGCACCTGGGTTGTAATAGAATCAATTAGCTTGACTTCCCTAAGTGTATTCCTAGGCCTAGCAGTAAGCGATGGTGGGGGATGGGCTCTAAAGCCAAGTATTAGCGAGTGCTTCTCCATGGGATTTGGAGGTTATTAACCAAAAGCCCACAACATGGGAATACCTGTGCTCCTTGAAAAAAGCGTGGACTCTGTATCCCCACCACCAGAACACACATGAAGAAGTTTTCTGCTATCCTGAGTGTGGGCTGGCAATTTCAGGTGACAGGAGCGGCTGGGTTCTAATAGAATCCCTTAGCTTGTAATCCCTGAGTGTTTCCCTAGGACTGACTCTGAGAGAAACCTGGGGGTTGGGCTTTGAGTCCAAATAGTAGCGAGTGTCCCTGATGGACTGAGGAAGTATTTAGATGTATTCTCCATAAAGGGAAACACCTGAGCACCCATTCATCTGCGTGGAGTGGGGCTTCAAATCTCCAAACCACACAAGGTTGGGTTCCAGTATCCTGAGGGTGGGGTAGTTCCTCCAACTGACATCTGCATCTTGGTTTTAATAGAATCCCTTTGCTTGTCTTCCCTGATGGTTTGCCTAGGCCAGTGTGTGGTTGAAAGTGGGATTTGGGATCTAAAACTAAGTATTAGCGTGTGCCTCTCCATGGGTAGTGGAGATGTTTAAACTACAACCCACAACTTGGGAATTACTGTGACCCCTGAAAAATGCGTGTGCTAGGTTTCCCCACGTCCAGCCCACACAGGAAGAAGTGTTCTGGGGTTGTGAGTGTGGGGAGGTTCCTCCAACAGACAGCAGCACCTGGGTTGTAATAGAATCCCTTAGCTTGTATCCCTAAGTGTATTCCTAGGCCTAGCAGTAAGCGATGGTGGGGGATGGGCTCTAAAGCCAAGTATTAGCGAGTGCTTCTCCATGGGATTTGGAGGTTATTAACCAAAAGCCCACAACATGGGAATACCTGTGCTCCTTGAAAAAAGCGTGGACTCTGTATCCCCACCACTAGAACACACATGAAGAAGTTTTCTGCTATCCTGAGTGTGGGCTGGCAATTTCAGGTGACAGAAGCGGCTGGGTTCTAATAGAATCCCTTAGCTTGTAATCCCTGAGTGTTTCCCTAGGACTGACTCTGAGAGAAACCTGGGGGTTGGGCTTTGAGGCCAAATAGTAGCGAGTGTCCCCGATGGACTGAGGAAGTATTTAGATGAATTCTCCATAAAGGGAAACACCTGAGCACCCATTCATCTGCGTGGAGTGGGGCTTCAAATCTCCCCACCACACAAGGTTGGGTTCCAGTATCCTGAGGGTGGGGTAGTTCCTCCAACTGACATCAGCGTCTTGGTTTTAATAGAATCCCTTTGCTTGTCTTCCCTGATGGTTTGCCTAGGCCAGTGTGTGGTTGAAAGTGGGATTTGGGATCTAAAACTAAGTATTAGCGTGTGCCTCTCCATGGGTAGTGGAGATGTTTAAACTACAACCCACAACTTGGGAATTACTGTGACCCCTGAAAAATGCGTGTGCTAGGTTTCCCCACGTCCAGCCCACACAGGAAGAAGTGTTCTGGGGTTGTGAGTGTGGGGAGGTTCCTCCAACAGACAGCAGCACCTGGGTTGTAATAGAATCCCTTAGCTTGAATCCCTAAGTGTATTCCTAGGCCTAGCAGTAAGCGATGGTGGGGGATGGGCTCTAAAGCCAAGTATTAGCGAGTGCTTCTCCATGGGATTTGGAGGTTATTAACCAAAAGCCCACAACATGGGAATACCTGTGCTCCTTGAAAAAAGCGTGGACTCTGTATCCCCACCACTAGAACACACATGAAGAAGTTTTCTGCTATCCTGAGTGTGGGCTGGCAATTTCAGGTGACAGAAGCGGCTGGGTTCTAATAGAATCCCTTAGCTTGTAATCCCTGAGTGTTTCCCTAGGACTGACTCTGAGAGAAACCTGGGGGTTGGGCTTTGAGGCCAAATAGTAGCGAGTGTCCCCGATGGACTGAGGAAGTATTTAGATGAATTCTCCATAAAGGGAAACACCTGAGCACCCATTCATCTGCGTGGAGTGCGGCTTCAAATCTCCCCACCACACAAGGTTGGGTTCCAGTATCCTGAGGGTGGGGTAGTTCCTCCAACTGACATCAGCGTCTTGGTTTGAATAGAATCCCTTTGCTTGTCTTCCCTGATGGTTTGCCTAGGCCAGTGTGTGGTTGAAAGTGGGATTTGGGATCTAAAACTAAGTATTAGCGTGTGCCTCTCCATGGGTAGTGGAGATGTTTAAACTACAACCCACAACTTGGGAATTACTGTGACCCCTGAAAAATGCGTGTGCTATGTTTCCCCACGTCCAGCACACACAGGAAGAAGTGTTCTGGGGTTGTGAGTGTGGGGAGGTTCCTCCAACAGACAGCAGCACCTGGGTTGTAATAGAATCCCTTAGCTTGACTTCCCTAAGTGTTTTCCTAGGCCTAGCAGTAAGCGATGGTGGGGGATGGGCTCTAAAGCCAAGTATTAGCGAGTGCATCTCTGTGGGTAGTGGAGGGTTTTAAACTACTTCCCCAACCTTGGAACACCTGTGCCCCATAAAGATGCGTGGAATCTGTTTCCCCACCTCCAGCACACACACGGAGACGTGCTCAGGTATCCTGATTGTGGGGAGGCTCCTCCAAATGACAGCAGCGCCTGGGTTCTAAAAGAATCCCTTAGCTTGTCTTCCCTGATGGCATCCCTAGGCTGGAGAGTGGGGGAAAGTGGGGGTTGGGCTCTAAACCAAGTATAAGCGAGAGCCTATCCATGGGATGTGGGTTTTTAACCTACAACCCACAACCATGGAATAAATGGGCCCCTGAAAGATGCTTTGACTGTTTCCCTACATCCAGCACACACATGAAGATGTGTTCTTGTATTCTGAGTGTGGGGAAGTTCCTCAAACTGACAGCAGCACCTGGATTCTATTAGTATCCCTTAGCTTCTGTTCCCTGAGTGTTTTTTTAGGCCAGGCCATGAGGGAAAGCTGGGGGTTGGGCTTGGAGGCCACATAGCAGTGAGTGCCCCCTGATCCATTGAGGAAGTACTTAGAGGACTTGTCCCTAAAGGGAACACCTTTTCCTGCATTCATCTGGGTACAGTGGGGCTGCACAACTCTCCCACACCTAAGAATGTGTTCTGGAATTCTGAGTGCAGGGAAGTTCCTCCAACTGACAGCAGCGCCTGGGTTCTAATTGAATCCCTTTGCTTGTCTTCCCTGATGGAAAGCCTAGGCGGGAGTGCGGGGGAAAGTGTGGTTTGGGCTCCAAAACCAAGTATTTGCGATGACCTCTCTATGGTTTGTGGAGGTGTTTAAACTACATCCCTAACCTGGGAACACCTGTGCCCCCATAAAGATCCGTGGAGTCTGTTTCCACACCTCCAGCACACACACGAACACTTGCACAGTTATCCTGAGAGTGGGCAGCCTCCTCCAACTGAGAGCAGGGCCTTGGTTCTTATAAAATCGCTTAACTTGTCTACCCTGTTTGGTTGCCTGATACGGAGTGCTGGGGAAAGGGTGGGTTGGGCTCTAAATCCAAGTATTAGCGAGTGCTTCTCCATGGGATTTGGAGGTTATTAACCAAAAGCCCACAACATGGGAATACCTGTGCTCCTTGAAAAAAGCGTGGACTCTGTATCCCCACCACCAGAACACACATGAAGAAGTTTTCTGCTATCCTGAGTGTGGGCTGGCAATTTCAGGTGACAGAAGCGGCTGGGTTCTAATAGAATCCCTTAGCTTGTATTCCCTGAGTGTTTCCCTAGGACTGACTCTGAGAGAAACCTGGGGGTTGGGCTTTGAGGCCAAATAGTAGCGAGTGTCCCCGATGGACTGAGGAAGTATTTAGATGAATTCTCCATAAAGGGAAACACCTGAGCACCCATTCATCTGCGTGGAGTGGGGCTTCAAATCTCCCCACCACACAAGGTTGGGTTCCAGTATCCTGAGGGTGGGGTAGTTCCTCCAACTGACATCAGCGTCTTGGTTTGAATAGAATCCCTTTGCTTGTCTTCCCTGATGGTTTGCCTAGGCCAGTGTGTGGTTGAAAGTGGGATTTGGGATCTAAAACTAAGTATTAGCGTGTGCCTCTCCATGGGTAGTGGAGATGTTTAAACAACAACCCACAACTTGGGAATTACTGTGACCCCTGAAAAATGCGTGTGCTATGTTTCCCCACGTCCAGCACACACAGGAAGAAGTGTTCTGCGGTTCTGAGTGTGGGGAGGTTCCTCCAACAGACAGCAGCACCTGGGTTGTAATAGAATCCCTTTGCTTGACTTCCCTAAGTGTTTTCCTAGGCCTAGCTGTAAGCGATGGTGGGGGATGGGCTCTAAAGCCAAGTATTAGCGAGTGCATCTCTGTGGGTAGTGGAGGGTTTTAAACTACTTCCCCAACCTTGGAACACCTGTGCCCCATAAAGATGCGTGGAATCTGTTTCCCCACCTCCAGCACACACACGGAGACGTGCTCAGGTATCCTGATTGTGGGGAGGCTCCTCCAAATGACAGCAGCGCCTGGGTTCTAAAAGAATCCCTTAGCTTGTCTTCCCTGATGGCATGCCTAGGCTGGAGAGTGGGGGAAAGTGGGGGTTGGGCTCTAAACCAAGTATAAGCGAGAGCCTATCCATGGGATGTGGGTTTTTAACCTACAACCCACAACCATGGAATAAATGTGCCCCCTGAAAGATGCTTTGACTGTTTCCCTACATCCAGCACACACACGAAGATGTGTTCTTGTATTCTGAGTGTGGGGAAGTTCCTCAAACTGACAGCAGCACCTGGATTCTATTAGTATTCCTTTGCTTCTGTTCCCTGAGTGTTCTTTTAGGCCAGGCCATGAGGGGAAGCTGGGGGTTGGGCTTGGAGGCCACGTAGCAGTGAGTGCCCCCTGATCCATTGAGGAAGTACTTAGAGGACTTGTCCCTAAAGGGAACACCTTTTCCTGCATTCATCTGGGTGCAGTGGGGCTGCACAACTCTCCCACACCTAAGAATGTGTTCTGGAATTCTGAGTGCAGGGAAGTTCCTCCAACTGACAGCAGCGCCTGGGTTCTAATTGAATCCCTTTGCTTGTCTTCCCTGATGGAAAGCCTAGGCGGGAGTGCGGGGGAATGTGTGGTTTGGGCTCCAAAACCAAGTATTTGCGATGACCTCTCTATGGTTTGTGGAGGTGTTTAAACTACATCCCTAACCTGGGAACACCTGTGCCCCCATAAAGATCCGTGGAGTCTGTTTCCACACTTCCAGCACACACACGAACACTTGCACAGTTATCCTGAGAGTGGGCAGCCTCCTCCAACTGAGAGCAGGGCCTTGGTTCTTATAAAATCGCTTAACTTGTCTACCCTGTTTGGTTGCCTGATACGGAGTGCTGGGGAAAGGGTGGGTTGGGCTCTAAATCCAAGTATTAGCGAGTGCTTCTCCATGGGAGTTGCAGGTTATTAACCAAAAGCCCACAACATGGGAATACCTGTGCTCCTTGAAAAAAGCGTGGACTCTGTATCCCCACCACCAGAACACACATGAAGAGGTTTTCTGCTATCCTGAGTGTGGGCTGGCAATTTCAGGTGACAGAAGCGGCTGGGTTCTAATAGAATCCCTTAGCTTGTAATCCCTGAGTGTTTCCCTAGGACTGACTCTGAGAGAAACCTGGGGGTTGGGCTTTGAGGCCAAATAGTAGCGAGTGTCCCTGATGGACTGAGGAAGTATTTAGATGAATTCTCCATAAAGGGAAACACCTGAGCACCCATTCATCTGCGTGGAGTGGGGCTTCAAATCTCCCCACCACAGAAGGTTGGGTTCCAGTATCCTGAGGGTGGGGTAGTTCCTCCAACTGACATCAGCGTCTTGGTTTGAATAGAATCCCTTTGCTTGTCTTCCCTGATGGTTTGCCTAGGCCAGTGTGTGGTTGAAAGTGGGATTTGGGATCTAAAACTAAGTATTAGCGTGTGCCTCTCCATGGGTAGTGGAGATGTTTAAACTACAACCCACAACTTGGGAATTACTGTGACCCCTGAAAAATGCGTGTGCTATGTTTCCCTAAGTCCAGCACACACAGGAAGAAGTGTTCTGCGGTTGTGAGTGTGGGGAGGTTCCTCCAACAGACAGCAGCACCTGGGTTGTAATAGAATCCCTTAGCTTGACTTCCCTAAGTGTTTTCCTAGGCCTAGCAGTAAGCGATGGTGGGGGATGGGCTCTAAAGCCAAGTATTAGCGAGTGCATCTCTGTGGGTAGTGGAGGGTTTTAAACTACTTCCCCAACCTTGGAACACCTGTGCCCCATAAAGATGCGTGGAATCTGTTTCCCCACCTCCAGCACACACACGGAGACGTGCTCAGGTATCCTGATTGTGGGGAGGCTCCTCCAAATGACAGCAGCGCCTGGGTTCTAAAAGAATCCCTTAGCTTGTCTTCCCTGATGGCATGCCTAGGCTGGAGAGTGGGGGAAAGTGGGGGTTGGGCTCTAAACCAAGTATAAGCGAGAGCCTATCCATGGGATGTGGGTTTTTAACATACAACCCACAACCATGGAATAAATGTGCCCCCTGAAAGATGCTTTGACTGTTTCCCTACATCCAGCACACACACGAAGATGTGTTCTGGTATTCTGAGTGTGGGGAAGTTCCTCAAACTGACAGCAGCACCTGGATTCTATTAGTATCCCTTAGCTTCTGTTCCCTGAGTGATCTCTTAGACCTGGACATGAGGGAAAGCTGGGGGTTGGGCTTGGAGGCCACGTAGCAGTGAGTGCCCCCTGATCCATTGAGGAAGTACTTAGAGGACTTCTCCCTAAACGGAACACCTTTTCCTCCATTCATCTGGGTGCAGTGGGGCTGCACATCTCTCCCACACCTAACAATGTGTTCTGGAATCCTGAGTGCAGGGAAGTTCCTCCAACTGACAGCAGCGCCTGGGTTCTAATTGAATTCCTTTGCTTGTCTTCCCTGACGGAAAGCCTAGGCGGGAGTTCCGGGAAAAGTGTGGTTTGGGCTCCAAAACCAAGTATTTGCGATGAACTCTCTATGGTTTGTGGAGGTGTTTAAACTACATCCCTAACCTGGGAACACCTGTGCCCCCATAAAGATCCGTGGAGTCTGTTTCCACACCTCCAGCACACACACGAACACTTGCACAGTTATCCTGAGAGTGGGCAGCCTCCTCCAACTGAGAGCAGGGCCTTGGTTCTTATAAAATCGCTTAACTTGTCTACCCTGTTTGGTTGCCTGATACGGAGTGCTGGGGAAAGGGTGGGTTGGGCTCTAAATCCATGTATTAGCGAGTGATTCTCCATGGGATTTGGAGGTTATTAACCAAAAGCCCACAACATGGGAATACCTGTGCTCCTTGAAAAAAGCGTGGACTCTGTATCCCCACCACCAGAACACACATGAAGAAGTTTTCTGCTATCCTGAGTGTGGGCTGGCAATTTCAGGTGACAGAAGCGGCTGGGTTCTAATAGAATCCCTTAGCTTGTAATCCCTGAGTGTTTCCCTAGGACTGACTCTGAGAGAAACCTGGGGGTTGGGCTTTGAGGCCAAATAGTAGCGAGTGTCCCCGATGGACTGAGGAAGTATTTAGATGAATTCTCCATAAAGGGAAACACCTGAGCACCCATTCATCTGCGTGGAGTGGGGCTTCAAATCTCCCCACCACACAAGGTTGGGTTCCAGTATCCTGAGGGTGGGGTAGTTCCTCCAACTGACATCAGCGTCTTGGTTTTAATAGAATCCCTTTGCTTGTCTTCCCTGATGGTTTGCCTAGGCCAGTGTGTGGTTGAAAGTGGGATTTGGGATCTAAAACTAAGTATTAGCGTGTGCCTCTCCATGGGTAGTGGAGATGTTTAAACTACAACCCACAACTTGGGAATTACTGTGACCCCTGAAAAATGCGTGTGCTATGTTTCCCCACGTCCAGCACATACAGGAAGAAGTGTTCTGGGGTTGTGAGTGTGGGGAGGTTCCTCCAACAGACAGCAGCACCTGGGTTGTAATAGAATCCCTTAGCTTGACTTCCCTAAGTGTTTTCCTAGGCCTAGCAGTAAGCGATGGTGGGGGATGGGCTCTAAAGCCAAGTATTAGCGAGTGCATCTCTGTGGGTAGTGGAGGGTTTTAAACTACTTCCCCAACCTTGGAACACCTGTGCCCCATAAAGATGCGTGGAATCTGTTTCCCCACCTCCAGCACACACACGGAGACGTGCTCAGGTATCCTGATTGTGGGGAGGCTCCTCCAAATGACAGCAGCGCCTGGGTTCTAAAAGAATCCCTTAGCTTGTCTTCCCTGATGGCATGCCTAGGCTGGAGAGTGGGGGAAAGTGGGGGTTGGGCTCTAAACCAAGTATAAGCGAGAGCCTATCCATGGGATGTGGGTTTTTAACCTACA
Source organism: Vicugna pacos (assembly GCF_048564905.1). Taxonomy (NCBI): domain Eukaryota; kingdom Metazoa; phylum Chordata; class Mammalia; order Artiodactyla; family Camelidae; genus Vicugna; species Vicugna pacos. The sequence continues at coordinate 24,321,705 of NW_027328740.1, forward strand.
ACCCACAACCATGGAATAAATGGGCCCCTGAAAGATGCTTCGACTGTTTCCCTACATCCAGCACACACACGAAGATGTGTTCTTGTATTCTGAGTGTGGGGAAGTTCCTCAAACTGACAGCAGCACCTGGATTCTATTAGTATCCCTTAGCTTCTGTTCCCTGAGTGTTTTTTTAGGCCAGGCAATGAGGGAAAGCTGGGGGTAGGGCTTGGAGGCCACGTAGCAGTGAGTGCCCCCTGATCCATTGAGGAAGTACTTAGAGGACTTGTCCCTAAAGGAACACCTTTTCCTGCATTCATCTGGGTGCAGTGGGGCTGCACAACTCTCCCACACCTAAGAATGTGTTCTGGAATTCTGAGTGCAGGGAAGTTCCTCCAACTGACAGCAGCGCCTGGGTTCTAATTGAATCCCTTTGCTTGTCTTCCGTGATGGAAAGCCTAGGCGGGAGTGCGGGGGAAAGTGTGGTTTGGGCTCCAAAACCAAGTATTTGCGATGACCTCTCTATGGTTTGTGGAGGTGTTTAAACTACATCCCTAACCTGGGAACACCTGTGCCCCCATAAAGATCCGTGGAGTCTGTTTCCACACCTCCAGCCCACACACGAACACTTGCACAGTTATCCTGAGAGTGGGCAGCCTCCTCCAACTGAGAGCAGGGCCTTGGTTCTTATAAAATCGCTTAACTTGTCTACCCTGTTTGGTTGCCTGATACGGAGTGCTGGGGAAAGGGTGGGTTGGGCTCTAAATCCAAGTATTAGCGAGTGCTTCTCCATGGGATTTGGAGGTTATTAACCAAAAGCCCACAACATGGGAATACCTGTGCTCCTTGGAAAAAGCTTGGACTCTGTATCCCCACCACCAGAACACACATGAAGAAGTTTTCTGCTATCCTGAGTGTGGGCTGGCAATTTCAGGTGACAGAAGCGGCTGGGTTCTAATAGAATCCCTTAGCTTGTAATCCCTGAGTGTTTCCCTAGGACTGACTCTGAGAGAAACCTGGGGGTTGGGCTTTGAGGCCAAATAGTAGCGAGTGTCCCCGATGGACTGAGGAAGTATTTAGATGAATTCTCCATAAAGGGAAACACCTGAGCACCCATTCATCTGCGTGGAGTGGGGCTTCAAATCTCCCCACCACACAAGGTTGGGTTCCAGTATCCTGAGGGTGGGGTAGTTCCTCCAACTGACATCAGCGTCTTGGTTTGAATAGAATCCCTTTGCTTGTCTTCCCTGATGGTTTGCCTAGGCCAGTGTGTGGTTGAAAGTGGGATTTGGGATCTAAAACTAAGTATTAGCGTGTGCCTCTCCATGGGTAGTGGAGATGTTTAAACAACAACCCACAACTTGGGAATTACTGTGACCCCTGAAAAATGCGTGTGCTATGTTTCCCCACGTCCAGCACACACAGGAAGAAGTGTTCTGGGGTTGTGAGTGTGGGGAGGTTCCTCCAACAGACAGCAGCCCCTGGGTTGTAATAGAATCCCTTAGCTTGACTTCCCTAAGTGTTTTCCTAGGCCTAGCATTAAGCGATGGTGGGGGAAGGGCTCTAAAGCCAAGTATTAGCGAGTGCATCTCTGTGGGTAGTGGAGGGTTTTAAACTACTTCCCCAACCTTGGAACACCTGTGCCCCATAAAGATGCGTGGAATCTGTTTCCCCACCTCAAGCACACACACGGAGACGTGCTCAGGTATCCTGATTGTGGGGAGGCTCCTCCAAATGACAGCAGCGCCTGGGTTCTAAAAGAATCCCTTAGCTTGTCTTCCCTGATGGCATGCCTAGGCTGGAGAGTGGGGGAAAGTGGGGGTTGGGCTCTAAAACAAGTATAAGCGAGAGCCTATCCATGGGATGTGGGTTTTTAACCTACAACCCACAACCATGGAATAAATGGGCCCCTGAAAGATGCTTTGACTGTTTCCCTACATCCAGCACACACACGAAGATGTGTTCCTGTATTCTGAGTGTGGGGAAGTTCCTCAAACTGACAGCAGCACCTGGATTCTATTAGTATCCCTTAGCTTCTGTTCCCTGAGTGTTCTTTTAGGCCAGGCCATGAGGGAAAGCTGGGGGTTGGGCTTGGAGGCCACGTAGCAGTGAGTGCCCCCTGATCCATTGAGGAAGTACTTAGAGGACTTGTCCCTAAAGGGAACACCTTTTCCTGCATTCATCTGGGTGCAGTGGGGCTGCACAACTCTCCCACATCTAAGAATGTGTTCTGGAATTCTGAGTGCAGGGAAGTTCCTCCAACTGACAGCAGCGCCTGGGTTCTAATTGAATCCCTTTGCTTGTCTTCCGTGATGGAAAGCCTAGGCGGGAGTGCGGGGGAAAGTGTGGTTTGGGCTCCAAAACCAAGTATTTGCGATGACCTCTCTATGGTTTGTGGAGGTGTTTAAACTACATCCCTAACCTGGGAACACCTGTGCCCCCATAAAGATCCGTGGAGTCTGTTTCCACACCTCCAGCACACACACGAACACTTGCACAGTTATCCTGAGAGTGGGCAGCCTCCTCCAACTGAGAGCAGGGCCTTGGTTCTTATAAAATCGCTTAACTTGTCTACCCTGTTTGGTTGCCTGATACGGAGTGATGGGGAAAGGGTGGGTTGGGCTCTAAATCCAAGTATTAGCGAGTGCTTCTCCATGGGAGTTGGAGGTTATTAACCAAAAGCCCACAACATGGGAATACCTGTGCTCCTTGAAAAAAGCGTGGACTCTGTATCCCCACCACCAGAACACACATGAAGAGGTTTTCTGCTATCCTGAGTGTGGGCTGGCAATTTCAGGTAACAGGAGCGGCTGGGTTCTAATAGAATCCCTTAGCTTGTAATCCCTGAGTGTTTCCCTAGGACTGAATCTGAGAGAAACCTGGGGGTTGGGCTTTGAGTCCAAATAGTAGCGAGTGTCCCTGATGGACTGAGGAAGTATTTAGATGTATTCTCCATAAAGGGAAACACCTGAGCACCCATTCATCTGCGTGGAGTGGGGCTTCAATTCTCCAAACCACACAAGGTTGGGTTCCAGTATCCTGAGGGTGGGGTAGTTCCTCCAACTGACATCTGCGTCTTGGATTTAATAGAATCCCTTTGCTTGTCTTCCCTGATGGTTTGCCTAGGCCAGTGTGTGGTTGAAAGTGGGATTTGGGATCTAAATCTAAGTATTAGCGTGTGCCTCTCCATGGGTAGTGGAGATGTTTAAACTACAACCCACAACTTGGGAATTACTGTGACCCCTGAAAAATGCGTGTGCTAGGTTTCCCCACGTCCAGCACACACAGGAAGAAGTGTTCTGGGGTTCTGAGTGTGGGGAGGTTCCTCCAACAGACAGCAGCACCTGGGTTGTAATAGAATCCCTTAGCTTGACTTCCCTAAGTGTATTCCTAGGCCTAGCAGTAAGCGATGGTGGGGGATGGGCTCTAAAGCCAAGTATTAGCGAGTGCATCTCTGTGGGTAGTGGAGGGTTTTAAACTACTTCCCCAACCTTGGAACACCTGTGCCCCATAAAGATGCGTGGAATCTGTTTCCCCACCTCCAGCACACACACGGAGACGTGCTCAGGTATCCTGATTGTGGGGAGGCTCCTCCAAATGACAGCAGCGCCTGGGTTCTAAAAGAATCCCTTAGCTTGTCTTCCCTGATGGCATGCCTAGGCTGGAGAGTGGGGGAAAGTGGGGGTTTGGCTCTAAACCAAGTATAAGCGAGAGCCTATCCATGGGATGTGGGTTTTTAACCTACAACCCACAACCATGGAATAAATGGGCCCCTGAAAGATGCTTTGACTGTTTCCCTACATCCAGCACACACACGAAGATATGTTCCTGTATTCTGAGTGTGGGGAAGTTCCTCAAACTGACAGCAGCACCTGGATTCTATTAGTATCCCTTAGCTTCTGTTCCCTGAGTGTTCTTTTAGGCCAGGCCATGAGGGAAAGCTGGGGGTTGGGCTTGGAGGCCACGTAGCAGTGAGTGCCCCCTGATCCATTGAGGAAGTACTTAGAGGACTTGTCCCTAAAGGGAACACCTTTTCCTGCATTCATCTGGGTGCAGTGGGGCTGCACAACTCTCCCACACCTAAGAATGTGTTCTGGAATTCTGAGTGCAGGGAAGTTCCTCCAACTGACAGCAGCGCCTGGGTTCTAATTGAATCCCTTTGCTTGTCTTCCGTGATGGAAAGCCTAGGCGGGAGTGCGGGGGAAAGTGTGGTTTGGGCTCCAAAACCAAGTATTTGCGATGACCTCTCTATGGTTTGTGGAGGTGTTTAAACTACATCCCTAACCTGGGAACACCTGTGCCCCCATAAAGATGCGTGGAGTCTGTTTCCACACCTCCAGCACACACACGAACACTTGCACAGTTATCCTGAGAGTGGGCAGCCTCCTCCAACTGAGAGCAGGGCCTTGGTTCTTATAAAATCGCTTAACTTGTCTACCCTGTTTGGTTGCCTGATACGGAGTGCTGGGGAAAGGGTGGGTTGGGCTCTAAATCCAAGTATTAGCGAGTGCTTCTCCATGGGATTTGGAGGTTATTAACCAAAAGCCCACAACATGGGAATAACTGTGCTCCTTGGAAAAAGCTTGGACTCTGTATCCCCACCACCAGAACACACATGAAGAAGTTTTCTGCTATCCTGAGTGTGGGCTGGCAATTTCAGGTGACAGAAGCGGCTGGGTTCTAATAGAATCCCTTAGCTTGTAATCCCTGAGTGTTTCCCTAGGACTGACTCTGAGAGAAACCTGGGGGTTGGGCTTTGAGGCCAAATAGTAGCGAGTGTCCCCGATGGACTGAGGAAGTATTTAGATGAATTCTCCATAAAGGGAAACACCTGAGCACCCATTCATCTGCGTGGAGTGGGGCTTCAAATCTCCCCACCACACAAGGTTGGGTTCCAGTATCCTGAGGGTGGGGTAGTTCCTCCAACTGACATCAGCGTCTTGGTTTGAATAGAATCCCTTTGCTTGTCTTCCCTGATGGTTTGCCTAGGCCAGTGTGTGGTTAAAGTGGGATTTGGGATCTAAAACTAAGTATTAGCGTGTGCCTCTCCATGGGTAGTGGAGATGTTTAAACAACAACCCACAACTTGGGAATTACTGTGACCCCTGAAAAATGCGTGTGCTATGTTTCCCCACGTCCAGCACACACAGGAAGAAGTGTTCTGCGGTTCTGAGTGTGGGGAGGTTCCTCCAACAGACAGCAGCACCTGGGTTGTAATAGAATCCCTTTGCTTGACTTCCATAAGTGTTTTCCTAGGCCTAGCTGTAAGCGATGGTGGGGGATGGGCTCTAAAGCCAAGTATTAGCGAGTGCATCTCTGTGGGTAGTGGAGGGTTTTAAACTACTTCCCCAACCTTGGAACACCTGTGCCCCATAAAGATGCGTGGAATCTGTTTCCCCACCTCCAGCACACACACGGAGACGTGCTCAGGTATCCTGATTGTGGGGAGGCTCCTCCAAATGACAGCAGCGCCTGGGTTCTAAAAGAATCCCTTAGCTTGTCTTCCCTGATGGCATGCCTAGGCTGGAGAGTGGGGGAAAGTGGGGGTTGGGCTCTAAACCAAGTATAAGCGAGAGCCTATCCATGGGATGTGGGTTTTTAACCTACAACCCACAACCATGGAATAAATGTGCCCCCTGAAAGATGCTTTGACTGTTTCCCTACATCCAGCACACACACGAAGATGTGTTCTTGTATTCTGAGTGTGGGGAAGTTCCTCAAACTGACAGCAGCACCTGGATTCTATTAGTATCCCTTTGCTTCTGTTCCCTGAGTGTTCTTTTAGGCCAGGCCATGAGGGGAAGCTGGGGGTTGGGCTTGGAGGCCACGTAGCAGTGAGTGCCCCCTGATCCATTGAGGAAGTACTTAGAGGACGTGTCCCTAAAGGGAACACCTTTTCCTGCATTCATCTGGGTGCAGTGGGGCTGCACAACTCTCCCACACCTAAGAATGTGTTCTGGAATTCTGAGTGCAGGGAAGTTCCTCCAACTGACAGCAGCGCCTGGGTTCTAATTGAATCCCTTTGCTTGTCTTCCCTGATGGAAAGCCTAGGCGGGAGTGCGGGGGAATGTGTGGTTTGGGCTCCAAAACCAAGTATTTGCGATGACCTCTCTATGGTTTGTGGAGGTGTTTAAACTACATCCCTAACCTGGGAACACCTGTGCCCCCATAAAGATCCGTGGAGTCTGTTTCCACACCTCCAGCACACACACGAACACTTGCACAGTTATCCTGAGAGTGGGCAGCCTCCTCCAACTGAGAGCAGGGCCTTGGTTCTTATAAAATCGCTTAACTTGTCTACCCTGTTTTGTTGCCTGATACGGAGTGCTGGGGAAAGGGTGGGTTGGGCTCTAAATCCAAGTATTAGCGAGTGCTTCTCCATGGGAGTTGGAGGTTATTAACCAAAAGCCCACAACATGGGAATACCTGTGCTCCTTGAAAAAAGCGTGGACTCTGTATCCCCACCACCAGAACACACATGAAGAGGTTTTCTGCTATCCTGAGTGTGGGCTGGCAATTTCAGGTGACAGAAGCGGCTGGGTTCTAATAGAATCCCTTAGCTTGTAATCCCTGAGTGTTTCCCTAGGACTGACTCTGAGAGAAACCTGGGGGTTGGGCTTTGAGGCCAAATAGTAGCGAGTGTCCCTGATGGACTGAGGAAGTATTTAGATGAATTCTCCATAAAGGGAAACACCTGAGCACCCATTCATCTGCGTGGAGTGGGGCTTCAAATCTCCCCACCACACAAGGTTGGGTTCCAGTATCCTGAGGGTGGGGTAGTTCCTCCAACTGACATCAGCGTCTTGGTTTGAATAGAATCCCTTTGCTTGTCTTCCCTGATGGTTTGCCTAGGCCAGTGTGTGGTTGAAAGTGGGATTTGGGATCTAAAACTAAGTATTAGCGTGTGCCTCTCCATGGGTAGTGGAGATGTTTAAACTACAACCCACAACTTGGGAATTACTGTGACCCCTGAAAAATGCGTGTGCTATGTTTCCCTAAGCCCAGCACACACAGGAAGAAGTGTTCTGCGGTTGTGAGTGTGGGGAGGTTCCTCCAACAGACAGCAGCACCTGGGTTGTAATAGAATCCCTTAGCTTGACTTCCCTAAGTGTTTTCCTAGGCCTAGCAGTAAGCGATGGTGGGGGATGGGCTCTAAAGCCAAGTATTAGCGAGTGCATCTCTGTGGGTAGTGGAGGGTTTTAAACTACTTCCCCAACCTTGGAACACCTGTGCCCCATAAAGATGCGTGGAATCTGTTTCCCCACCTCCAGCACACACACGGAGACGTGCTCAGGTATCCTGATTGTGGGGAGGCTCCTCCAAATGACAGCAGCGCCTGGGTTCTAAAAGAATCCCTTAGCTTGTCTTCCCTGATGGCATGCCTAGGCTGGAGAGTGGGGGAAAGTGGGGGTTGGGCTCTAAACCAAGTATAAGCGAGAGCCTATCCATGGGATGTGGGTTTTTAACCTACAACCCACAACCATGGAATAAATGTGCCCCCTGAAAGATGCTTTGACTGTTTCCCTACATCCAGCACACACACGAAGATGTGTTCTTGTATTCTGAGTGTGGGGAAGTTCCTCAAACTGACAGCAGCACCTGGATTCTATTAGTATCCCTTAACTTCTGTTCCCTGAGTGTTCTTTTAGGCCAGGCCATGAGGGGAAGCTGGGGGTTGGGCTTGGAGGCCACGTAGCAGTGAGTGCCCCCTGATCCATTGAGGAAGTACTTAGAGGACTTGTCCCTAAAGGGAACACCTTTTCCTGCATTCATCTGGGTGCAGTGGGGCTGCACAACTCTCCCACACCTAAGAATGTGTTCTGGAATTCTGAGTGCAGGGAAGTTCCTCCAACTGACAACAGCGCCTGGGTTCTAATTGAATCCCTTTGCTTGTCTTCCCTGATGGAAAGCCTAGGCGGGAGTGCGGGGGAAAGTGTGGCTTGGGCTCCAAAACCAAGTATTTGCGATGACCTCTCTATGGTTTGTGGAGGTGTTTAAACTACATCCCTAACCTGGGAACACCTGTGCCCCCATAAAGATCCGTGGAGTCTGTTTCCACACCTCCAGCACACACACGAACACTTGCACAGTTATCCTGAGTGTGGGCAGCCTCCTCCAACTGAGAGCAGGGCCTTGGTTCTTATAAAATCGCTTAACTTGTCTACCCTGTTTGGTTGCCTGATACGGAGTGCTGGGGAAAGGGTGGGTTGGGCTCTAAATCCAAGTATTAGCGAGTGCTTCTCCATGGGATTTGGAGGTTATTAACCAAAAGCCCACAACATGGGAATACCTGTGCTCCTTGAAAAAAGCGTGGACTCTGTATCCCCACCACCAGAACACACATGAAGAAGTTTTCTGCTATCCTGAGTGTGGGCTGGCAATTTCAGGTGACAGAAGCGGCTGGGTTCTAATAGAATCCCTTAGCTTGTAATCCCTGAGTGTTTGACTAGGACTGACTCTGAGAGAAACCTGGGGGTTGGGCTTTGAGGCCAAATACTAGCGAGTGTCCCCGATGGACTGAGGAAGTATTTAGATGAATTCTCCATAAAGGGAAACACCTGAGCACCCATTCATCTGCGTGGAGTGGGGCTTCAAATCTCCCCACCACACAAGGTTGGGTTCCAGTATCCTGAGGGTGTGGTAGTTCCTCCAACTGACATCAGCGTCTTGGTTTGAATAGAATCCCTTTGCTTGTCTTCCCTGATGGTTTGCCTAGGCCAGTGTGTGGTTGAAAGTGGGATTTGGGATCTAAACCTAAGTATTAGCGTGTGCCTCTCCATGGGTAGTGGAGATGTTTAAACTACAACCCACAACTTGGGAATTACTGTGACCCCTGAAAAATGCGTGTGCTATGTTTCCCCACGTCCAGCACACACAGGAAGAAGTGTTCTGGGGTTCTGAGTGTGGGGAGGTTCCTCCAACAGACAGAAGCACCTGGGTTGTAATAGAATCACTTAGCTTGACTTCCCTAAGTGTTTTCCTAGGCCTAGCAGTAAGCGATGGTGGGGGATGGGCTCTAAAGCCAAGTATTAGCGAGTGCATCTCTGTGGGTAGTGGAGGGTTTTAAACTACTTCCCCAACCTTGGAACACCTGTGCCCCATAAAGATGCGTGGAATCTGTTTCCCCACCTCCAGCACACACACGGAGACGTGCTCAGGTATCCTGATTGTGGGGAGGCTCCTCCAAATGACAGCAGCGCCTGGGTTCTAAAAGAATCCCTTAGCTTGTCTTCCCTGATGGCATGCCTAGGCTGGAGAGTGGGGGAAAGTGGGGGTTGGGCTCTAAACCAAGGATAAGCGAGAGCCTATCCATGGGATGTGGGTTTTTAACCTACAACCCACAACCATGGAATAAATGTGCCCCCTGAAAGATGCTTTGACTGTTTCCCTACATCCAGCACACACACGAAGATGTGTTCTTGTATTCTGAGTGTGGGGAAGTTCCTCAAACTGACAGCAGCACCTGGATTCTATTAGTATCCCTTAGCTTCTGTTCCCTGAGTGTTCTTTTAGGCCAGGCCATGAGGGAAAGCTGGGGGTTGGGCTTGGAGGCCACGTAGAAGTGAGTGCCCCCTGATCCATTGAGGAAGTACTTTGAGGACTTCTCCCTAAAGGGAACACCTTTTCCTCCATTCATCTGGGTGCAGTGGGGCTGCACAACTCTCCCACACCTAAGAATGTGTTCTGGAATTCTGAGTGCAGGGAAGTTCCTCCAACTGACAGCAGCGCCTGGGTTCTAATTGAATCCCTTTGCTTGTCTTCCCTGATGGAAAGCCTAGGCGGGAGTGCGGGGGAAAGTGTGGCTTGGGCTCCAAAACCAAGTATTTGCGATGACCTCTCTATGGTTTGTGGAGGTGTTTAAACTACATCCCTAACCTGGGAACACCTGTGCCCCCATAAAGATCCGTGGAGTCTGTTTCCACACCTCCAGCACACACACGAACACTTGCACAGTTATCCTGAGAGTGGGCAGCCTCCTCCAACTGAGAGCAGGGCCTTGGTTCTTATAAAATCGCTTAACTTGTCTACCCTGTTTGGTTGCCTGATACGGAGTGCTGGGGAAAGGGTGGGTTGGGCTCTAAATCCAAGTATTAGCGAGTGCTTCTCCATGGGATTTGGAGGTTATTAACCAAAAGCCCACAACATGGGAATACCTGTGATCCTTGAAAAAAGCGTGGACTCTGTATCCCCACCACCAGAACACACATGAAGAAGTTTTCTGCTATCCTGAGTGTGGGCTGGCAATTTCAGGTGACAGAAGCGGCTGGGTTCTAATAGAATCCCTTAGCTTGTAATCCCTGAGTGTTTCCCTAGGACTGACTCTGAGAGAAACCTGGGGGTTGGGCTTTGAGGCCAAATAGTAGCGAGTGTCCCCGATGGACTGAGGAAGTATTTAGATGAATTCTCCATAAAGGGAAACACCTGAGCACCCATTCATCTGCGTGGAGTGGGGCTTCAAATCTCCCCACCACACAAGGTTGAGTTCCAGTATCCTGAGGGTGGGGTAGTTCCTCCAATTGACATCAGCGTCTTGGTTTGAATAGAATCCCTTTGCTTGTCTTCCCTGATGCTTTGCCTAGGCCAGTGTGTGGTTGAAAGTGGGATTTGGGATCTAAAACTAAGTATTAGCGTGTGCCTCTAAATGGGTAGTGGAGATGTTTAAACTACAACCCACAACTTGGGAATTACTGTGACCCCTGAAAAATGCGTGTGCTATGTTTCCCCACGACCAGCACACACAGGAAGGAGTGATCTGGGGTTCTGAGAGTGGGGAGGTTCCTCCAACAGACAGCAGCACCTGGGTTGTAATAGAATCCCTTAGCTTGACTTCCCTAAGTGTTTTCCTAGGCCTAGCAGTAAGCGATGGTGTGGGATGGGCTCTTAAGCCAAGTATTAGCGAGTGCATCTCTGTGGGTAGTGGAGGGTTTTAAACTACTTCCCCAACCTTGGAACAGCTGTGCCCCATAAAGATGCGTGGAATCTGTTTCCCCACCTCCAGCACACACACGGAGACGTGCTCAGGTATCCTGATTGTGGGGAGGCTCCTCCAAATGACAGCAGCGCCTGGGTTCTAAAAGAATCCCTTAGCTTGTCTTTCCTGATGGCATGCCTAGGCTGGAGAGTGGGGGAAAGTGGGGGTTGGGCTCTAAACCAAGTATAAGCGAGAGCCTATCCATGGGATGTGGGTTTTTAACCTACAACCCACAACCATGGAATAAATGTGCCCCCTGAAAGATGCTTTGACTGTTTCCCTACATCCAGCACACACACGAAGATGTGTTCTTGTATTCTGAGTGTGGGGAAGTTCCTCAAACTGACAGCAGCACCTGGATTCTATTAGTATCCCTTAGCTTCTGTTCCCTGAGTGTTCTCTTAGACCTGGCCATGAGGGAAAGCTGGGGGTTGGGCTTGGAGGCCACGTAGCAGTGAGTGCCCCCTGATCCATTGAGGAAGTACTTAGAGGACTTCTCCCTAAACGGAACACCTTTTCCTCCATTCATCTGGGTGCAGTGGGGCTGCACATCTCTCCCACACCTAAGAATGTGTTCTGGAATCCTGAGTGCAGGGAAGTTCCTCCAACTGACAGCAGCGCCTGGGTTCTAATTGAATTCCTTTGCTTGTCTTCCCTGACGGAAAGCCTAGGCGGGAGTTCGGGGAAAAGTGTGGTTTGGGCTCCAAAACCAAGTATTTGCGATGACCTCTCTATGGTTTGTGGAGGTGTTTAAACTACATCCCTAACCTGGGAACACCTGTGCCCCCATAAAGATCCGTGGAGTCTGTTTCCACACCTCCAGCACACACACGAACACTTGCACAGTTATCCTGAGAGTGGGCAGCCTCCTCCAACTGAGAGCAGGGCCTTGGTTCTTATAAAATCGCTTAACTTGTCTACCCTGTTTGGTTGCCTGATACGGAGTGCTGGGGAAAGGGTGGGTTGGGCTCTAAATCCAAGTATTAGCGAGTGCTTCTCCATGGGATTTGGAGGTTATTAACCAAAAGCCCACAACATGGGAATACCTGTGCTCCTTGGAAAAAGCTTGGACTCTGTATCCCCACCACCAGAACACACATGAAGAAGTTTTCTGCTATCCTGAGTGTGGGCTGGCAATTTCAGGTGACAGAAGCGGCTGGGTTCTAATAGAATCCCTTAGCTTGTAATCCCTGAGTGTTTCCCTAGGACTGACTCTGAGAGAAACCTGGGGGTTGGGCTTTGAGGCCAAATAGTAGCGAGTGTCCCCGATGGACTGAGGAAGTATTTAGATGAATTCTCCATAAAGGGAAACACCTGAGCACCCATTCATCTGCGTGGAGTGGGGCTTCAAATCTCCCCACCACACAAGGTTGGGTTCCAGTATCCTGAGGGTGGGGTAGTTCCTCCAACTGACATCAGCGTCTTGGTTTGAATAGAATCCCTTTGCTTGTCTTCCCTGATGGTTTGCCTAGGCCAGTGTGTGGTTGAAAGTGGGATTTGGGATCTAAAACTAAGTATTAGCGTGTGCCTCTCCATGGGTAGTGGAGATGTTTAAACAACAACCCACAACTTGGGAATTACTGTGACCCCTGAAAAATGCGTGTGCTATGTTTCCCCACGTCCAGCACACACAGGAAGAAGTGTTCTGCGGTTCTGAGTGTGGGGAGGTTCCTCCAACAGACAGCAGCACCTGGGTTGTAATAGAATCCCTTTGCTTGACTTCCCTAAGTGTTTTCCTAGGCCTAGCTGTAAGCGATGGTGGGGGATGGGCTCTAAAGCCAAGTATTAGCGAGTGCATCTCTGTGGGTAGTGGAGGGTTTTAAACTACTTCCCCAACCTTGGAACACCTGTGCCCCATAAAGATGCGTGGAATCTGTTTCCCCACCTCCAGCACACACACGGAGACGTGCTCAGGTATCCTGATTGTGGGGAGGCTCCTCCAAATGACAGCAGCGCCTGGGTTCTAAAAGAATCCCTTAGCTTGTCTTCCCTGATGGCATGCCTAGGCTGGAGAGTGGGGGAAAGTGGGGGTTGGGCTCTAAACCAAGTATAAGCGAGAGCCTATCCATGGGATGTGGGTTTTTAACCTACAACCCACAACCATGGAATAAATGTGCCCCCTGAAAGATGCTTTGACTGTTTCCCTACATCCAGCACACACACGAAGATGTGTTCTGGTATTCTGAGTGTGGGGAAGTTCCTCAAACTGACAGCAGCACCTGGATTCTATTAGTATCCCTTAACTTCTGTTCCCTGAGTGTTCTTTTAGGCCAGGCCATGAGGGGAAGCTGGGGGTTGGGCTTGGAGGCCACGTAGCAGTGAGTGCCCCCTGATCCATTGAGGAAGTACTTAGAGGACTTGTCCCTAAAGGGAACACCTTTTCCTGCATTCATCTGGGTGCAGTGGGGCTGCACAACTCTCCCACACCTAAGAATGTGTTCTGGAATTCTGAGTGCAGGGAAGTTCCTCCAACTGACAGCAGCGCCTGGGTTCTAATTGAATCCCTTTGCTTGTCTTCCCTGATGGAAAGCCTAGGCGGGAGTGCGGGGGAAAGTGTGGCTTGGGCTCCAAAACCAAGTATTTGCGATGACCTCTCTATGGTTTGTGGAGGTGTTTAAACTACATCCCTAACCTGGGAACACCTGTGCCCCCATAAAGATCCGTGGAGTCTGTTTCCACACCTCCAGCACACACACGAACACTTGCACAGTTATCCTGAGTGTGGGCAGCCTCCTCCAACTGAGAGCAGGGCCTTGGTTCTTATAAAATCGCTTAACTTGTCTACCCTGTTTGGTTGCCTGATACGGAGTGCTGGGGAAAGGGTGGGTTGGGCTCTAAATCCAAGTATTAGCGAGTGCTTCTCCATGGGATTTGGAGGTTATTAACCAAAAGCCCACAACATGGGAATACCTGTGCTCCTTGAAAAAAGCGTGGACTCTGTATCCCCACCACCAGAACACACATGAAGAAGTTTTCTGCTATCCTGAGTGTGGGCTGGCAATTTCAGGTGACAGAAGCGGCTGGGTTCTAATAGAATCCCTTAGCTTGTAATCCCTGAGTGTTTCCCTAGGACTGACTCTGAGAGAAACCTGGGGGTTGGGCTTTGAGGCCAAATAGTAGCGAGTGTCCCCGATGGACTGAGGAAGTATTTAGATGAATTCTCCATAAAGGGAAACACCTGAGCACCCATTCATCTGCGTGGATTGGGGCTTCAAATCTCCCCACCACACAAGGTTGGGTTCCAGTATCCTGAGGGTGGGGTAGTTCCTCCAATTGACATCAGCGTCTTGGTTTGAATAGAATCCCTTTGCTTGTCTTCCCTGATGCTTTGCCTAGGCCAGTGTGTGGTTGAAAGTGGGATTTGGGATCTAAAACTAAGTATTAGCGTGTGCCTCTAAATGGGTAGTGGAGATGTTTAAACTACAACCCACAACTTGGGAATTACTGTGACCCCTGAAAAATGCGTGTGCTATGTTTCCCCACGACCAGCACACACAGGAAGGAGTGATCTGGGGTTCTGAGAGTGGGGAGGTTCCTCCAACAGACAGCAGCACCTGGGTTGTAATAGAATCCCTTAGCTTGACTTCCCTAAGTGTTTTCCTAGGCCTAGCAGTAAGCGATGGTGGGGGATGGGCTCTAAAGCCAAGTATTAGCGAGTGCATCTCTGTGGGTAGTGGAGGGTTTTAAACTACTTCCCCAACCTTGGAACACCTGTGCCCCATAAAGATGCGTGGAATCTGTTTCCCCACCTCCAGCACACACACGGAGACGTGCTCAGGTATCCTGATTGTGGGGAGGCTCCTCCAAATGACAGCAGCGCCTGGGTTCTAAAAGAATCCCTTAGCTTGTCTTCCCTGATGGCATGCCTAGGCTGGAGAGTGGGGGAAAGTGGGGGTTGGGCTCTAAACCAAGGATAAGCGAGAGCCTATCCATGGGATGTGGGTTTTTAACCTACAACCCACAACCATGGAATAAATGTGCCCCCTGAAAGATGCTTTGACTGTTTCCCTACATCCAGCACACACACGAAGATGTGTTCTTGTATTCTGAGTGTGGGGAAGTTCCTCAAAATGACAGCAGCACCTGGATTCTATTAGTATCCCTTAGCTTCTGTTCCCTGAGTGTTCTTTTAGGCCAGGCCATGAGGGAAAGCTGGGGGTTGGGCTTGGAGTCCACGTAGAAGTGAGTGCCCCCTGATCCATTGAGGAAGTACTTTGAGGACTTCTCCCTAAAGGGAACACCTTTTCCTCCATTCATCTGGGTGCAGTGGGGCTGCACAACTCTCCCACACCTAAGAATGTGTTCTGGAATTCTGAGTGCAGGGAAGTTCCTCCAACTGACAGCAGCGCCTGGGTTCTAATTGAATCCCTTTGCTTGTCTTCCCTGATGGAAAGCCTAGGCGGGAGTGCGGGGGAAAGTGTGGCTTGGGCTCCAAAACCAAGTATTTGCGATGACCTCTCTATGGTTTGTGGAGGTGTTTAAACTACATCCCTAACCTGGGAACACCTGTGCCCCCATAAAGATCCGTGGAGTCTGTTTCCACACCTCCAGCACACACACGAACACTTGCACAGTTATCCTGAGAGTGGGCAGCCTCCTCCAACTGAGAGCAGGGCCTTGGTTCTTATAAAATCGCTTAACTTGTCTACCCTGTTTGGTTGCCTGATACGGAGTGCTGGGGAAAGGGTGGGTTGGGCTCTAAATCCAAGTATTAGCGAGTGCTTCTCCATGGGATTTGGAGGTTATTAACCAAAAGCCCACAACATGGGAATACCTGTGATCCGTGAAAAAAGCGTGGACTCTGTATCCCCACCACCAGAACACACATGAAGAAGTTTTCTGCTATCCTGAGTGTGGGCTGGCAATTTCAGGTGACAGAAGCGGCTGGGTTCTAATAGAATCCCTTAGCTTGTAATCCCTGAGTGTTTCCCTAGGACTGACTCTGAGAGAAACCTGGGGGTTGGGCTTTGAGGCCAAATAGTAGCGAGTGTCCCCGATGGACTGAGGAAGTATTTAGATGAATTCTCCATAAAGGGAAACACCTGAGCACCCATTCATCTGCGTGGAGTGGGGCTTCAAATCTCCCCACCACACAAGGTTGGGTTCCAGTATCCTGAGGGTGGGGTAGTTCCTCCAATTGACATCAGCGTCTTGGTTTGAATAGAATCCCTTTGCTTGTCTTCCCTGATGCTTTGCCTAGGCCAGTGTGTGGTTGAAAGTGGGATTTGGGATCTAAAACTAAGTATTAGCGTGTGCCTCTAAATGGGTAGTGGAGATGTTTAAACTACAACCCACAACTTGGGAATTACTGTGACCCCTGAAAAATGCGTGTGCTATGTTTCCCCACGACCAGCACACACAGGAAGGAGTGATCTGGGGTTCTGAGAGTGGGGAGGTTCCTCCAACAGACAGCAGCACCTGGGTTGTAATAGAATCCCTTAGCTTGACTTCCCTAAGTGTTTTCCTAGGCCTAGCAGTAAGCGATGGTGTGGGATGGGCTCTTAAGCCAAGTATTAGCGAGTGCATCTCTGTGGGTAGTGGAGGGTTTTAAACTACTTCCCCAACCTTGGAACAGCTGTGCCCCATAAAGATGCGTGGAATCTGTTTCCCCACCTCCAGCACACACACGGAGACGTGCTCAGGTATCCTGATTGTGGGGAGGCTCCTCCAAATGACAGCAGCGCCTGGGTTCTAAAAGAATCCCTTAGCTTGTCTTTCCTGATGGCATGCCTAGGCTGGAGAGTGGGGGAAAGTGGGGGTTGGGCTCTAAACCAAGTATAAGCGAGAGCCTATCCATGGGATGTGGGTTTTTAACCTACAACCCACAACCATGGAATAAATGTGCCCCCTGAAAGATGCTTTGACTGTTTCCCTACATCCAGCACACACACGAAGATGTGTTCTTGTATTCTGAGTGTGGGGAAGTTCCTCAAACTGACAGCAGCACCTGGATTCTATTAGTATCCCTTAGCTTCTGTTCCCTGAGTGTTCTCTTAGACCTGGCCATGAGGGAAAGCTGGGGGTTGGGCTTTGAGGCCACGTAGCAGTGAGTGCCCCCTGATCCATTGAGGAAGTACTTAGAGGACTTCTCCCTAAACGGAACACCTTTTCCTCCATTCATCTGGGTGCAGTGGGGCTGCACATCTCTCCCACACCTAAGAATGTGTTCTGGAATCCTGAGTGCAGGGAAGTTCCTCCAACTGACAGCAGCGCCTGGGTTCTAATTGAATTCCTTTGCTTGTCTTCCCTGACGGAAAGCCTAGGCGGGAGTTCGGGGAAAAGTGTGGTTTGGGCTCCAAAACCAAGTATTTGCGATGACCTTTCTATGGTTTGTGGAGGTGTTTAAACTACATCCCTAACCTGGGAACACCTGTGCCCCCATAAAGATCCGTGGAGTCTGTTTCCACACCTCCAGCACACACACGAACACTTGCACAGTTATCCTGAGAGTGGGCAGCCTCCTCCAACTGAGAGCAGGGCCTTGGTTCTTATAAAATCGCTTAACTTGTCTACCCTGTTTGGTTGCCTGATACGGAGTGCTGGGGAAAGGGTGGGTTGGGCTCTAAATCCAAGTATTAGCGAGTGCTTCTCCATGGGATTTGGAGGTTATTAACCAAAAGCCCACAACATGGGAATACCTGTGCTCCTTGAAAAAAGCGTGGACTCTGTATCCCCACCACCAGAACACACATGAAGAAGTTTTCTGCTATCCTGAGTGTGGGCTGGCAATTTCAGGTGACAGAAGCGGCTGGGTTCTAATAGAATCCCTTAGCTTGTAATCCCTGAGTGTTTCCCTAGGACTGACTCTGAGAGAAACCTGGGGGTTGGGCTTTGAGGCCAAATAGTAGCGAGTGTCCCCGATGGACTGAGGAAGTATTTAGATGAATTCTCCATAAAGGGAAACACCTGAGCACCCATTCATCTGCGTGGAGTGGGGCTTCAAATCTCCCCACCACACAAGGTTGGGTTCCAGTATCCTGAGGGTGGGGTAGTTCCTCCAACTGACATCAGCGTCTTGGTTTGAATAGAATCCCTTTGCTTGTCTTCCCTGATGGTTTGCCTAGGCCAGTGTGTGGTTGAAAGTGGGATTTGGGATCTAAACCTAAGTATTAGCGTGTGCCTCTCCATGGGTAGTGGAGATGTTTAAACTACAACCCACAACTTGGGAATTACTGTGACCCCTGAAAAATGCGTGTGCTATGTTTCCCCACGTCCAGCACACACAGGAAGAAGTGTTCTGGGGTTCTGAGTGTGGGGAGGTTCCTCCAACAGACAGAAGCACCTGGGTTGTAATAGAATCCCTTAGCTTGACTTCCCTAAGTGTTTTCCTAGGCCTAGCAGTAAGCGATGGTGGGGGATGGGCTCTAAAGCCAAGTATTAGCGAGTGCATCTCTGTGGGTAGTGGAGGGTTTTAAACTACTTCCCCAACCTTGGAACACCTGTGCCCCATAAAGATGCGTGGAATCTGTTTCCCCACCTCCAGCACACACACGGAGACGTGCTCAGGTATCCTGATTGTGGGGAGGCTCCTCCAAATGACAGCAGCGCCTGGGTTCTAAAAGAATCCCTTAGCTTGTCTTCCCTGATGGCATGCCTAGGCTGGAGAGTGGGGGAAAGTGGGGGTTGGGCTCTAAACCAAGGATAAGCGAGAGCCTATCCATGGGATGTGGGTTTTTAACCTACAACCCACAACCATGGAATAAATGTGCCCCCTGAAAGATGCTTTGACTGTTTCCCTACATCCAGCACACACACGAAGATGTGTTCTTGTATTCTGAGTGTGGGGAAGTTCCTCAAACTGACAGCAGCACCTGGATTCTATTAGTATCCCTTAGCTTCTGTTCCCTGAGTGTTCTCTTAGACCTGGCCATGAGGGAAAGCTGGGGGTTGGGCTTGGAGGCCACGTAGCAGTGAGTGCCCCCTGATCCATTGAGGAAGTACTTAGAGGACTTCTCCCTAAACGGAACACCTTTTCCTCCATTCATCTGGGTGCAGTGGGGCTGCACATCTCTCCCACACCTAAGAATGTGTTCTGGAATCCTGAGTGCAGGGAAGTTCCTCCAACTGACAGCAGCGCCTGGGTTCTAATTGAATTCCTTTGCTTGTCTTCCCTGACGGAAAGCCTAGGCGGGAGTTCGGGGAAAAGTGTGGTTTGGGCTCCAAAACCAAGTATTTGCGATGACCTTTCTATGGTTTGTGGAGGTGTTTAAACTACATCCCTAACCTGGGAACACCTGTGCCCCCATAAAGATCCGTGGAGTCTGTTTCCACACCTCCAGCACACACACGAACACTTGCACAGTTATCCTGAGAGTGGGCAGCCTCCTCCAACTGAGAGCAGGGCCTTGGTTCTTATAAAATCGCTTAACTTGTCTACCCTGTTTGGTTGCCTGATACGGAGTGCTGGGGAAAGGGTGGGTTGGGCTCTAAATCCAAGTATTAGCGAGTGCTTCTCCATGGGATTTGGAGGTTATTAACCAAAAGCCCACAACATGGGAATACCTGTGCTCCTTGAAAAAAGCGTGGACTCTGTATCCCCACCACCAGAACACACATGAAGAAGTTTTCTGCTATCCTGAGTGTGGGCTGGCAATTTCAGGTGACAGAAGCGGCTGGGTTCTAATAGAATCCCTTAGCTTGTAATCCCTGAGTGTTTCCCTAGGACTGACTCTGAGAGAAACCTGGGGGTTGGGCTTTGAGGCCAAATAGTAGCGAGTGTCCCCGATGGACTGAGGAAGTATTTAGATGAATTCTCCATAAAGGGAAACACCTGAGCACCCATTCATCTGCGTGGAGTGGGGCTTCAAATCTCCCCACCACACAAGGTTGGGTTCCAGTATCCTGAGGGTGGGGTAGTTCCTCCAACTGACATCAGCGTCTTGGTTTGAATAGAATCCCTTTGCTTGTCTTCCCTGATGGTTTGCCTAGGCCAGTGTGTGGTTGAAAGTGGGATTTGGGATCTAAACCTAAGTATTAGCGTGTGCCTCTCCATGGGTAGTGGAGATGTTTAAACTACAACCCACAACTTGGGAATTACTGTGACCCCTGAAAAATGCGTGTGCTATGTTTCCCCACGTCCAGCACACAGAGGAAGAAGTGTTCTGGGGTTCTGAGTGTGGGGAGGTTCCTCCAACAGACAGAAGCACCTGGGTTGTAATAGAATCCCTTAGCTTGACTTCCCTAAGTGTTTTCCTAGGCCTAGCAGTAAGCGATGGTGGGGGATGGGCTCTAAAGCCAAGTATTAGCGAGTGCATCTCTGTGGGTAGTGGAGGGTTTTAAACTACTTCCCCAACCTTGGAACACCTGTGCCCCATAAAGATGCGTGGAATCTGTTTCCCCACCTCCAGCACACACACGGAGACGTGCTCAGGTATCCTGATTGTGGGGAGGCTCCTCCAAATGACAGCAGCGCCTGGGTTCTAAAAGAATCCCTTAGCTTGTCTTCCCTGATGGCATGCCTAGGCTGGAGAGTGGGGGAAAGTGGGGGTTGGGCTCTAAACCAAGGATAAGCGAGAGCCTATCCATGGGATGTGGGTTTTTAACCTACAACCCACAACCATGGAATAAATGTGCCCCCTGAAAGATGCTTTGACTGTTTCCCTACATCCAGCACACACACGAAGATGTGTTCTTGTATTCTGAGTGTGGGGAAGTTCCTCAAACTGACAGCAGCACCTGGATTCTATTAGTATCCCTTAGCTTCTGTTCCCTGAGTGTTCTTTTAGGCCAGGCCATGAGGGGAAGCTGGGGGTTGGGCTTGGAGGCCACGTAGAAGTGAGTGCCCCCTGATCCATTGAGGAAGTACTTTGAGGACTTCTCCCTAAAGGGAACACCTTTTCCTCCATTCATCTGGGTGCAGTGGGGCTGCACAACTCTCCCACACCTAAGAATGTGTTCTGGAATTCTGAGTGCAGGGAAGTTCCTCCAACTGACAGCAGCGCCTGGGTTCTAATTGAATCCCTTTGCTTGTCTTCCCTGATGGAAAGCCTAGGCGGGAGTGCGGGGGAAAGTGTGGCTTGGGCTCCAAAACCAAGTATTTGCGATGACCTCTCTATGGTTTGTGGAGGTGTTTAAACTACATCCCTAACCTGGGAACACCTGTGCCCCCATAAAGATCCGTGGAGTCTGTTTCCACACCTCCAGCACACACACGAACACTTGCACAGTTATCCTGAGAGTGGGCAGCCTCCTCCAACTGAGAGCAGGGCCTTGGTTCTTATAAAATCGCTTAACTTGTCTACCCTGTTTGGTTGCCTGATACGGAGTGCTGGGGAAAGGGTGGGTTGGGCTCTAAATCCAAGTATTAGCGAGTGCTTCTCCATGGGATTTGGAGGTTATTAACCAAAAGCCCACAACATGGGAATACCTGTGATCCTTGAAAAAAGCGTGGACTCTGTATCCCCACCACCAGAACACACATGAAGAAGTTTTCTGCTATCCTGAGTGTGGGCTGGCAATTTCAGGTGACAGGAGCGGCTGGGTTCTAATAGAATCCCTTAGCTTGTAATCCCTGAGTGTTTCCCTAGGACTGACTCTGAGACAAACCTGGGGGTTGGGCTTTGAGGCCAAATAGTAGCGAGTGTCCCTGATGGACTGAGGAAGTATTTAGATGAATTCTCCATAAAGGGAAACACCTGAGCACCCATTCATCTGCGTGGAGTGGGGCTTCAAATCTCCCCACCACACAAGGTTGGGTTCCAGTATCCTGAGGGTGGGGTAGTTCCTCCAACTGACATCAGCGTCTTGGTTTGAATAGAATCCCTTTGCTTGTCTTCCCTGATGGTTTGCCTAGGCCAGTGTGTGGTTGAAAGTGGGATTTGGGATCTAAAACTAAGTATTAGCGTGTGCCTCTCCATGGGTAGTGGAGATGTTTAAACTACAACCCACAACTTGGGAATTACTGTGACCCCTGAAAAATCCGTGTGCTATGTTTCCCCACGTCCAGCACACACAGGAAGAAGTGTTCTGGGGTTCTGAGTGTGGGGAGGTTCCTCCAACAGACAGCAGCACCTGGGTTGTAATAGAATCCCTTAACTTGACTTCCCTAAGTGTATTCCTAGGCCTAGCAGTAAGCGATGGTGGGGGATGGGCTCTAAAGCCAAGTATTAGCGAGTGCATCTCTGTGGGTAGTGGAGGGTTTTAAACTACTTCCCCAACCTTGGAACACCTGTGCCCCATAAAGATGCGTGGAATCTGTTTCCCCACCTCCAGCACACACACGGAGACGTGCTCAGGTATCCTGATTGTGGGGAGGCTCCTCCAAATGACAGCAGCGCCTGGGTTCTAAAAGAATCCCTTAGCTTGTCTTCCCTGATGGCATGCCTAGGCTGGAGAGTGGGGGAAAGTGGGGGTTGGGCTCTAAACCAAGGATAAGCGAGAGCCTATCCATGGGATGTGGGTTTTTAACCTACAACCCACAACCATGGAATAAATGTGCCCCCTGAAAGATGCTTTGACTGTTTCCCTACATCCAGCACACACACGAAGATGTGTTCTTGTATTCTGAGTGTGGGGAAGTTCCTCAAACTGACAGCAGCACCTGGATTCTATTAGTATCCCTTAGCTTCTGTTCCCTGAGTGTTCTCTTAGACCTGGCCATGAGGGAAAGCTGGGGGTTGGGCTTGGAGGCCACGTAGCAGTGAGTGCCCCCTGATCCATTGAGGAAGTACTTAGAGGACTTCTCCCTAAACGGAACACCTTTTCCTCCATTCATCTGGGTGCAGTGGGGCTGCACATCTCTCCCACACCTAAGAATGTGTTCTGGAATCCTGAGTGCAGGGAAGTTCCTCCAACTGACAGCAGCGCCTGGGTTCTAATTGAATTCCTTTGCTTGTCTTCCCTGACGGAAAGCCTAGGCGGGAGTTCGGGGAAAAGTGTGGTTTGGGCTCCAAAACCAAGTATTTGCGATGACCTTTCTATGGTTTGTGGAGGTGTTTAAACTACATCCCTAACCTGGGAACACCTGTGCCCCCATAAAGATCCGTGGAGTCTGTTTCCACACCTCCAGCACACACACGAACACTTGCACAGTTATCCTGAGAGTGGGCAGCCTCCTCCAACTGAGAGCAGGGCCTTGGTTCTTATAAAATCGCTTAACTTGTCTACCCTGTTTGGTTGCCTGATACGGAGTGCTGGGGAAAGGGTGGGTTGGGCTCTAAATCCAAGTATTAGCGAGTGCTTCTCCATGGGATTTGGAGGTTATTAACCAAAAGCCCACAACATGGGAATACCTGTGCTCCTTGAAAAAAGCGTGGACTCTGTATCCCCACCACCAGAACACACATGAAGAAGTTTTCTGCTATCCTGAGTGTGGGCTGGCAATTTCAGGTGACAGAAGCGGCTGGGTTCTAATAGAATCCCTTAGCTTGTAATCCCTGAGTGTTTCCCTAGGACTGACTCTGAGAGAAACCTGGGGGTTGGGCTTTGAGGCCAAATAGTAGCGAGTGTCCCCGATGGACTGAGGAAGTATTTAGATGAATTCTCCATAAAGGGAAACACCTGAGCACCCATTCATCTGCGTGGAGTGGGGCTTCAAATCTCCCCACCACACAAGGTTGGGTTCCAGTATCCTGAGGGTGGGGTAGTTCCTCCAACTGACATCAGCGTCTTGGTTTGAATAGAATCCCTTTGCTTGTCTTCCCTGATGGTTTGCCTAGGCCAGTGTGTGGTTGAAAGTGGGATTTGGGATCTAAACCTAAGTATTAGCGTGTGCCTCTCCATGGGTAGTGGAGATGTTTAAACTACAACCCACAACTTGGGAATTACTGTGACCCCTGAAAAATGCGTGTGCTATGTTTCCCCACGTCCAGCACACAGAGGAAGAAGTGTTCTGGGGTTCTGAGTGTGGGGAGGTTCCTCCAACAGACAGAAGCACCTGGGTTGTAATAGAATCCCTTAGCTTGACTTCCCTAAGTGTTTTCCTAGGCCTAGCAGTAAGCGATGGTGGGGGATGGGCTCTAAAGCCAAGTATTAGCGAGTGCATCTCTGTGGGTAGTGGAGGGTTTTAAACTACTTCCCCAACCTTGGAACACCTGTGCCCCATAAAGATGCGTGGAATCTGTTTCCCCACCTCCAGCACACACACGGAGACGTGCTCAGGTATCCTGATTGTGGGGAGGCTCCTCCAAATGACAGCAGCGCCTGGGTTCTAAAAGAATCCCTTAGCTTGTCTTCCCTGATGGCATGCCTAGGCTGGAGAGTGGGGGAAAGTGGGGGTTGGGCTCTAAACCAAGGATAAGCGAGAGCCTATCCATGGGATGTGGGTTTTTAACCTACAACCCACAACCATGGAATAAATGTGCCCCCTGAAAGATGCTTTGACTGTTTCCCTACATCCAGCACACACACGAAGATGTGTTCTTGTATTCTGAGTGTGGGGAAGTTCCTCAAACTGACAGCAGCACCTGGATTCTATTAGTATCCCTTAGCTTCTGTTCCCTGAGTGTTCTTTTAGGCCAGGCCATGAGGGGAAGCTGGGGGTTGGGCTTGGAGGCCACGTAGAAGTGAGTGCCCCCTGATCCATTGAGGAAGTACTTTGAGGACTTCTCCCTAAAGGGAACACCTTTTCCTCCATTCATCTGGGTGCAGTGGGGCTGCACAACTCTCCCACACCTAAGAATGTGTTCTGGAATTCTGAGTGCAGGGAAGTTCCTCCAACTGACAGCAGCGCCTGGGTTCTAATTGAATCCCTTTGCTTGTCTTCCCTGATGGAAAGCCTAGGCGGGAGTGCGGGGGAAAGTGTGGCTTGGGCTCCAAAACCAAGTATTTGCGATGACCTCTCTATGGTTTGTGGAGGTGTTTAAACTACATCCCTAACCTGGGAACACCTGTGCCCCCATAAAGATCCGTGGAGTCTGTTTCCACACCTCCAGCACACACACGAACACTTGCACAGTTATCCTGAGAGTGGGCAGCCTCCTCCAACTGAGAGCAGGGCCTTGGTTCTTATAAAATCGCTTAACTTGTCTACCCTGTTTGGTTGCCTGATACGGAGTGCTGGGGAAAGGGTGGGTTGGGCTCTAAATCCAAGTATTAGCGAGTGCTTCTCCATGGGATTTGGAGGTTATTAACCAAAAGCCCACAACATGGGAATACCTGTGATCCTTGAAAAAAGCGTGGACTCTGTATCCCCACCACCAGAACACACATGAAGAAGTTTTCTGCTATCCTGAGTGTGGGCTGGCAATTTCAGGTGACAGGAGCGGCTGGGTTCTAATAGAATCCCTTAGCTTGTAATCCCTGAGTGTTTCCCTAGGACTGACTCTGAGACAAACCTGGGGGTTGGGCTTTGAGGCCAAATAGTAGCGAGTGTCCCTGATGGACTGAGGAAGTATTTAGATGAATTCTCCATAAAGGGAAACACCTGAGCACCCATTCATCTGCGTGGAGTGGGGCTTCAAATCTCCCCACCACACAAGGTTGGGTTCCAGTATCCTGAGGGTGGGGTAGTTCCTCCAACTGACATCAGCGTCTTGGTTTGAATAGAATCCCTTTGCTTGTCTTCCCTGATGGTTTGCCTAGGCCAGTGTGTGGTTGAAAGTGGGATTTGGGATCTAAAACTAAGTATTAGCGTGTGCCTCTCCATGGGTAGTGGAGATGTTTAAACTACAACCCACAACTTGGGAATTACTGTGACCCCTGAAAAATCCGTGTGCTATGTTTCCCCACGTCCAGCACACACAGGAAGAAGTGTTCTGGGGTTCTGAGTGTGGGGAGGTTCCTCCAACAGACAGCAGCACCTGGGTTGTAATAGAATCCCTTAACTTGACTTCCCTAAGTGTATTCCTAGGCCTAGCAGTAAGCGATGGTGGGGGATGGGCTCTAAAGCCAAGTATTAGCGAGTGCATCTCTGTGGGTAGTGGAGGGTTTTAAACTACTTCCCCAACCTTGGAACACCTGTGCCCCATAAAGATGCGTGGAATCTGTTTCCCCACCTCCAGCACACACACGGAGACGTGCTCAGGTATCCTGATTGTGGGGAGGCTCCTCCAAATGACAGCAGCGCCTGGGTTCTAAAAGAATCCCTTAGCTTGTCTTCCCTGATGGCATGCCTAGGCTGGAGAGTGGGGGAAAGTGGGGGTTGGGCTCTAAACCAAGTATAAGCGAGAGCCTATCCATGGGATGTGGGTTTTTAACCTACAACCCACAACCATGGAATAAATGTGCCCCCTGAAAGATGCTTTGACTGTTTCCCTACATCCAGCACACACACGAAGATGTGTTCTGGTATTCTGAGTGTGGGGATGTTACTCAAACTGACAGCAGCACCTGGATTCTATTAGTATCCCTTAGCTTCTGTTCCCTGAGTGTTCTTTTAGGCCAGGCCATGAGGGAAAGCTGGGGGTTGGGCTTGGAGGCCACGTAGCAGTGAGTGCCCCCTGATCCATTGAGGAAGTACTTAGAGGACTTGTCCCTAAAGGGAACATCTTTTCCTGCATTCATCTGGGTGCAGTGGGGCTGCACAACTCTCCCACACCTAAGAATGTGTTCTGGAATTCTGAGTGCAGGGAAGTTCCTCCAACTGACAGCAGCGCCTGGGTTCTAATTGAATCCCTTTGCTTGTCTTCCCTGATGGAAAGCCTAGGCGGGAGTGCGGGGGAAAGTGTGGCTTGGGCTCCAAAACCAAATATTTGCGATGACCTCTCTATGGTTTGTGGAGTTGTTTAAACTACATCCCTAACCTGGGAACACCTGTGCCCCCATAAAGATCCGTGGAGTCTGTTTCCACACCTCCAGCACACACACGAACACTTGCACAGTTATCCTGAGAGTGGGCAGCCTCCTCCAACTGAGAGCAGGGCCTTGGTTCTTATAAAATCGCTTAACTTGTCTACCCTGTTTGGTTGCCTGATACGGAGTGCTGGGGAAAGGGTGGGTTGGGCTCTAAATCCAAGTATTAGCGAGTGCTTCTCCATGGGATTTGGAGGTTATTAACCAAAAGCCCACAACTTGGGAATACCTGTGCTCCTTGAAAAAAGCGTGGACTCTGTATCCCCACCACCAGAACACACATGAAGAAGTTTTCTGCTATCCTGAGTGTGGGCTGGCAATTTCAGGTGACAGAAGCGGCTGGGTTCTAATAGAATCCCTTAGCTTGTAATCCCTGAGTGTTTCCCTAGGACTGACTCTGAGAGAAACCTGGGGGTTGGGCTTTGAGGCCAAATAGTAGCGAGTGTCCCTGAAGGACTGAGGAAGTATTTAGATGAATTCCCCATAAAGGGAAACACCTGAGCACCCATTCATCTGCGTGGAGTGGGGCTTCAAATCTCCCCACCACACAAGGTTGGGTTCCAGTATCCTGAGGGTGGGGTAGTTCCTCCAACTGACATCAGCGTCTTGGTTTGAATAGAATCCCTTTGCTTGTCTTCCCTGATGGTTTGCCTAGGCCAGTGTGTGGTTGAAAGTGGGATTTGGGATCTAAAACTAAGTATTAGCGTGTGCCTCTCCATGGGTAGTGGAGATGTTTAAACTACAACCCACAACTTGGGAATTACTGTGACCCCTGAAAAATGCTTGTGCTTTGTTTCCCCACGTCCAGCACACACAGGAAGAAGTGTTCTGGGGTTCTGAGTGTGGGGAGGTTCCTCCAACAGACAGCAGCACCTGGGTTGTAATAGAATCCCTTAGCTTGACTTCCCTAAGTGTTTTCCTAGGCCTAGCTGTAAGCAATGGTGGGGGATGGGCTCTAAAGCCAAGTATTAGCGAGTGCATCTCTGTGGGTAGTGGAGGATTTTAAACTACTTCCCCAACCTTGGAACACCTGTGCCCCATAAAGATGCGTGGAATCTGTTTCCCCACCTCCAGCACACACACGGAGACGTGCTCAGGTATCCTGATTGTGGGGAGGCTCCTCCAAATGACAGCAGCGCCTGGGTTCTAAAAGAATCCCTTAGCTTGTCTTCCCTGATGGCATGCCTAGGCTGGAGAGTGGGGGAAAGTGGGGGTTGGGCTCTAAACCAAGTATAAGCGAGAGCCTATCCATGGGATGTGGGTTTTTAACCTACAACCCACAACCATGGAATAAATGTGCCCCCTGAAAGATGCTTTGACTGTTTCCCTACATCCAGCACACACACGAAGATGTGTTCTGGTATTCTGAGTGTGGGGAAGTTCCTCAAACTGACAGCAGCACCTGGATTCTATTAGTATCCCTTAGCTTCTGTTCCCTGAGTGTTCTTTTAGGCCAGGCCATGAGGGAAAGCTGGGGGTTGGGCTTGGAGGCCACGTAGCAGTGAGTGCCCCCTGATCCATTGAGGAAGTACTTAGAGGACTTGTCCCTAAAGGGAACACCTTTTCCTGCATTCATCTGGGTGCAGTGGGGCTGCACAACTCTCCCACACCTAAGAATGTGTTCTGGAATTCTGAGTGCAGGGAAGTTCCTCCAACTGACAGCAGCGCCTGGGTTCTAATTGAATCCCTTTGCTTGTCTTCCCTGATGGA
Source organism: Vicugna pacos (assembly GCF_048564905.1). Taxonomy (NCBI): domain Eukaryota; kingdom Metazoa; phylum Chordata; class Mammalia; order Artiodactyla; family Camelidae; genus Vicugna; species Vicugna pacos. The sequence continues at coordinate 24,350,095 of NW_027328740.1, forward strand.
AAGCCTAGGCGGGAGTGCGGGGGAAAGTGTGGTTTGGGCTCCAAAACCAAGTATTTGCGATGACCTCTCTATGGTTTGTGGAGGTGTTTAAACTACATCCCTAACCTGGGAACACCTGTGCCCCCATAAAGATCCGTGGAGTCTGTTTCCACACCTCCAGCACACACACGAACACTTGCACAGTTATCCTGAGAGTGGGCAGCCTCCTCCAACTGAGAGCAGGGCCTTGGTTCTTATAAAATCGCTTAACTTGTCTACCCTGTTTGGTTGCCTGATACGGAGTGCTGGGGAAAGGGTGGGTTGGGCTGTAAATGCAAGTATTAGCGAGTGCTTCTCCATGGGATTTGGAGGTTATTAACCAAAAGCCCACAACATGGGAATACCTGTGCTCCTTGAAAAAAGCGTGGACTCTGTATCCCCACCACCAGAACACACATGAAGAAGTTTTCTGCTATCCTGAGTGTGGGCTGGCAATTTCAGGTGACAGGAGCGGCTGGGTTCTAATAGAATCCCTTAGCTTGTAATCCCTGAGTGTTTCCCTAGGACTGACTCTGATACAAACCTGGGGGTTGGGCTTTGAGGCCAAATAGTAGCGAGTGTCCCTGATGGACTGAGGAAGTATTTAGATGAATTCTCCATAAAGGGAAACACCTGAGCACCCATTCATCTGCGTGGAGTGGGGCTTCAAATCTCCCCACCACACAAGGTTGGGTTCCAGTATCCTGAGGGTGGGGTAGTTCCTCCAACTGACATCAGCGTCTTGGTTTGAATAGAATCCCTTTGCTTGTCTTCCCTGATGGTTTGCCTAGGCCAGTGTGTGGTTGAAAGTGGGATTTGGGATCTAAAACTAAGTATTAGCATGTGCCTCTCCATGGGTAGTGGAGATGTTTAAACTACAACCCACAACTTGGGAATTACTGTGACCCCTGAAAAATGCGTGTGCTATGTTTCCCCACGTCCAGCACACACAGGAAGAAGTGTTCTGGGGTTCTGAGTGTGGGGAGGTTCCTCCAACAGACAGCAGCAACTGGGTTGTAATAGAATCTCTTAGCTTGACTTCCCTAAGTATTTTCCTAGGCCAAGCAGTAAGCGATGGTGGGGGATGGGCTCTAAAGCCAAGTATTAACGAGTGCATCTCTGTGGGTAGTGGAGGGTTTTAAACTACTTCCCCAACCTTGGAACACCTGTGCCCCATAAAGATGCGTGGAATCTGTTTCCCCACCTCCAGCACACACACGGAGACGTGCTCAGTTATCCTGATTGTGGGGAGGCTCCTTCAAATGACAGCAGCGCCTGGGTTCTAAAAGAATCCCTTAGCTTGTCTTCCCTGATGGCATGGCTAGGCTGGAGAGTGGGGGAAAGTGGGGGTTGGGCTCTAAACCAAGTATAAGCGAGAGCCTATCCATGGGATGTGGGTTTTTAACCTACAACCCACAACCATGGAATAAATGTGCCCCCTGAATGATGCTTTGACTGTTTCCCTACATCCAGCACACACACGAAGATGTGTTCTGTTATTCTGAGTGTGGGGAAGTTCCTCAAACTTACAGCAGCACCTGGATTCTATTAGTATCCCTTAGCTTCTGTTCCCTGAGTGTTCTTTTAGGCCAGGCCATGAGGGAAAGCTGGGGGTTGGGCTTGGAGGCCACGTAGCAGTGAGTGCCCCCTGATCCATTGAGGAAGTACTTAGAGGACTTCTCCCTAAAGGGAACACCTTTTCCTGCATTCATCTGGGTGCAGTGGGGCTGCACAACTCTCCCACACCTAAGAATGTGTTCTGGAATTCTGAGTGCAGGGAAGTTCCTCCAACTGACAGCAGCGCCTGGGTTCTAATTGAATCCCTTTGCTTGTCTTCCCTGATGGAAAGCCTAGGCGGGAGTGCGGGGGAAAGTGTGGTTTGGGCTCCAAAACCAAGTATTTGCGATGACCTCTCTATGGTTTGTGGAGGTGTTTAAACTACATCCCTAACCTGGGAACACCTGTGCCCCCATAAAGATCCGTGGAGTCTGTTTCCACACCTCCAGCACACACACGAACACTTGCACAGTTATCCTGAGAGTGGGCAGCCTCCTCCAACTGAGAGCAGGGCCTTGGTTCTTATAAAATCGCTTAACTTGTCTACCCTGTTTGGTTGCCTGATACGGAGTGCTGGGGAAAGGGTGGGTTGGGCTCTAAATCCAAGTATTAGCGAGTGCTTCTCCATGGGATTTGGAGGTTATTAACCAAAAGCCCACAACATGGGAATACCTGTGCTCCTTGAAAAAAGCGTGGACTCTGTATCCCCACCACCAGAACACACATGAAGAAGTTTTCTGCTATCCTGAGTGTGGGCTGGCAATTTCAGGTGACAGGAGCGGCTGGGTTCTAATAGAATCCCTTAGCTTGTAATCCCTGAGTGTTTCCCTAGGACTGACTCTGATACAAACCTGGGGGTTGGGCTTTGAGGCCAAATAGTAGCGAGTGTCCCTGATGGACTGAGGAAGTATTTAGATGAATTCTCCATAAAGGGAAACACCTGAGCACCCATTCATCTGCGTGGAGTGGGGCTTCAAATCTCCCCACCACACAAGGTTGGGTTCCAGTATCCTGAGGGTGGGGTAGTTCCTCCAACTGACATCAGCGTCTTGGTTTGAATAGAATCCCTTTGCTTGTCTTCCCTGATGGTTTGCCTAGGCCAGTGTGTGGTTGAAAGTGGGATTTGGGATCTAAAACTAAGTATTAGCATGTGCCTCTCCATGGGTAGTGGAGATGTTTAAACTACAACCCACAACTTGGGAATTACTGTGACCCCTGAAAAATGCGTGTGCTATGTTTCCCCACGTCCAGCACACACAGGAAGAAGTGTTCTGGGGTTCTGAGTGTGGGGAGGTTCCTCCAACAGACAGCAGCAACTGGGTTGTAATAGAATCTCTTAGCTTGACTTCCCTAAGTATTTTCCTAGGCCAAGCAGTAAGCGATGGTGGGGGATGGGCTCTAAAGCCAAGTATTAACGAGTGCATCTCTGTGGGTAGTGGAGGGTTTTAAACTACTTCCCCAACCTTGGAACACCTGTGCCCCATAAAGATGCGTGGAATCTGTTTCCCCACCTCCAGCACACACACGGAGACGTGCTCAGTTATCCTGATTGTGGGGAGGCTCCTTCAAATGACAGCAGCGCCTGGGTTCTAAAAGAATCCCTTAGCTTGTCTTCCCTGATGGCATGGCTAGGCTGGAGAGTGGGGGAAAGTGGGGGTTGGGCTCTAAACCAAGTATAAGCGAGAGCCTATCCATGGGATGTGGGTTTTTAACCTACAACCCACAACCATGGAATAAATGTGCCCCCTGAAAGATGCTTTGACTGTTTCCCTACATCCAGCACACACACGAAGATGTGTTCTGTTATTCTGAGTGTGGGGAAGTTCCTCAAACTTACAGCAGCACCTGGATTCTATTAGTATCCCTTAGCTTCTGTTCCCTGAGTGTTCTTTTAGGCCAGGCCATGAGGGAAAGCTGGGGGTTGGGCTTGGAGGCCACGTAGCAGTGAGTGCCCCCTGATCCATTGAGGAAGTACTTAGAGGACTTCTCCCTAAAGGGAACACCTTTTCCTGCATTCATCTGGGTGCAGTGGGGCTGCACAACTCTCCCACACCTAAGAATGTGTTCTGGAATTCTGAGTGCAGGGAAGTTCCTCCAACTGACAGCAGCGCCTGGGTTCTAATTGAATCCCTTTGCTTGTCTTCCCTGATGGAAAGCCTAGGCGGGAGTGCGGGGGAAAGTGTGGTTTGGGCTCCAAAACCAAGTATTTGCGATGACCTCTCTATGGTTTGTGGAGGTGTTTAAACTACATCCCTAACCTGGGAACACCTGTGCCCCCATAAAGATCCGTGGAGTCTGTTTCCACACCTCCAGCACACACACGAACACTTGCACAGTTATCCTGAGAGTGGGCAGCCTCCTCCAACTGAGAGCAGGGCCTTGGTTCTTATAAAATCGCTTAACTTGTCTACCCTGTTTGGTTGCCTGATACGGAGTGCTGGGGAAAGGGTGGGTTGGGCTCTAAATCCAAGTATTAGCGAGTGCTTCTCCATGGGATTTGGAGGTTATTAACCAAAAGCCCACAACATGGGAATACCTGTGCTCCTTGAAAAAAGCGTGGACTCTGTATCCCCACCACCAGAACACACATGAAGAAGTTTTCTGCTATCCTGAGTGTGGGCTGGCAATTTCAGGTGACAGAAGCGGCTGGGTTCTAATAGAATCCCTTAGCTTGTAATCCCTGAGTGTTTCCCTAGGACTGACTCTGAGAGAAACCTGGGGGTTGGGCTTTGAGGCCAAATAGTAGCGAGTGTCCCCGATGGACTGAGGAAGTATTTAGATGAATTCTCCATAAAGGGAAACACCTGAGCACCCATTCATCTGCGTGGAGTGGGGCTTCAAATCTCCCCACCACACAAGGTTGCGTTCCAGTATCCTGAGGGTGGGGTAGTTCCTCCAACTGACATCAGCGTCTTGGTTTGAATAGAATCCCTTTGCTTGTCTTCCCTGATGGTTTGCCTAGGCCAGTGTGTGGTTGAAAGTGGGATTTGGGATCTAAAACTAAGTATTAGCGTGTGCCTCTCCATGGGTAGTGGAGATGTTTAAACTACAACCCACAACTTGGGAATTACTGTGACCCCTGAAAAATGCGTGTGCTATGTTTCCCCACGTCCAGCACACACAGGAAGAAGTGTTCTGGGGTTGTGAGTGTGGGGAGGTTCCTCCAACAGACAGCAGCACCTGGGTTGTAATAGAATCCCTTAGCTTGACTTCCCTAAGTGTTTTCCTAGGCCTAGCAGTAAGCGATGGTGGGGGATGGGCTCTAAAGCCAAGTATTAGCGAGTGCATCTCTGTGGGTAGTGGAGGGTTTTAAACTACTTCCCCAACCTTGGAACACCTGTGCCCCATAAAGATGCGTGGAATCTGTTTCCCCACCTCCAGCACACACACGGAGACGTGCTCAGGTATCCTGATTGTGGGGAGGCTCCTCCAAATGACAGCAGCGCCTGGGTTCTAAAAGAATCCCTTAGCTTGTCTTCCCTGATGGCATGCCTAGGCTGGAGAGTGGGGGAAAGTGGGGGTTGGGCTCTAAACCAAGTATAAGCGAGAGCCTATCCATGGGATGTGGGTTTTTAACATACAACCCACAACCATGGAATAAATGTGCCCCCTGAAAGATGCTTTGACTGTTTCCCTACATCCAGCACACACACGAAGATGTGTTCTGGTATTGTGAGTGTGGGGATGTTCCTCAAACTGACAGCAGCACCTGGATTCTATTCGTATCCCTTAGCTTCTGTTCCCTGAGTGTTCTCTTAGACCAGGCCATGAGGGAAAGCTGGGGGATGGGCTTGGAGGCCACGTAGCAGTGAGTGCCCCCTGATCCATTGAGGAAGTACTTAGAGGACTTGTCCCTAAAGGGAACACCTTTTCCTGCATTCATCTGGGTGCAGTGGGGCTGCACACCTCTCCCACGCCTAAGAATGTGTTCTGGAATTCTGAGTGCAGGGAAGTTCCTCCAACTGACAGCAGCGCCTGGGTTCTAATTGAATTCCTTTGCTTGTCTTCCCTGATGGAAAGCCTAGGCGGGAGTGCGGGGGAAAGTGTGGTTTGGGCTCCAAAACCAAGTATTTGCGATGACCTCTCTATGGTTTGTGGAGGTGTTTAAACTACATCCCTAACCTGGGAACACCTGTGCCCCCATAAAGATCCGTGGAGTCTGTTTCCACACCTCCAGCACACACACGAACACTTGCACAGTTATCCTGAGTGTGGGCAGCCTCCTCCAACTGAGAGCAGGGCCTTGGTTCTTATAAAATCGCTTAACTTGTCTACCCTGTTTGGTTGCCTGATACGGAGTGCTGGGGAAAGGGTGGGTTGGGCTCTAATCCAAGTATTAGCGAGTGCTTCTCCATTTGATTTGGAGTTTATTAACCAAAACCCCACAACATGGGAATACCTGTGATCCTTGAAAAAAGCGTGGACTCTGTATCCCCACCACCAGAACACACATGAAGATGTTTTCTGCTATCCTGAGTGTGGGCTGGCAATTTCAGGTGACAGAAGCGGATGGGTTCTAATAGAATCCCTTAGCTTGTAATCCCTGAGTGTATCCCTAGGACTGACTCTGAGAGAAATCTGGGGGTTGGGCTTTGAGGCCAAATAGTAGCGAGTGTCAATGATGGACTGAGGAAGTATTTAGATGTATTCTCCATAAAGGGAAACACCTGAGCACCCATTCATCTGCGTGGAGTGGGGCTTCAAATCTCCCCACCACACAAGGTTGGGTTCCAGTATCCTGAGGGTGGGGTAGTTCCTCCAACTGACATCAGCGTCTTGGTTTTAATAGAATCCCTTTGCTTGTCTTCCCTGATGGTTTGCCTAGGCCAGTGTGTGGTTGAAAGTGGGATTTGGGATCTAAAACTAAGTATTAGCGTGTGCCTCTCCATGGGTAGTGGAGATGTTTAAACTACAACCCACAACTTGGGAATTACTGTGACCCCTGAAAAATGCGTGTGCTATGTTTCCCCACGTCCAGCACACACAGGAAGAAGTGTTCTGCGGTTGTGAGTGTGGGGAGGTTCCTCCAACAGACAGCAGCACCTGGGTTGTAATAGAATCCCTTAGCTTGACTTCCCTAGGTGTTTTCCTAGGCCTAGCAGTAAGCGATGGTGGGGGATGGGCTCTAAAGCCAAGTATTAGCGAGTGCATCTCTGTGGGTAGTGGAGGGTTTTAAAATACTTTCCCAACCTTGGAACACCTGTGCCCCATAAAGATGCGTGGAATCTGTTTCCCCACCTCCAGCACACACACGGAGACGTGCTCAGGTATCCTGATTGTGCGGAGGCTCCTCCAAATGACAGCAGCGCCTGGGTTCTAAAAGAATCCCTTAGCTTGTCTTCCCTGATGGCATGCCTAGGCTGGAGGGTGGGGGAAAGTGGGGGTTGGGCTCTAAACCAAGTATAAGCGAGAGCCTATCAATGGGATGTGGGTTTTTAACCTACAACCCACAACCATGGAATAAATGTGCCCCCTGAAAGATGCTTTGACTGTTTCCCTACATCCAGCACACACACGAAGATGTGTTCTGGTATTCTGAGTGTGGGGATGTTCCTCAAACTGACAGCAGCACCTGGATTCTATTATTATCCCTTAGCTTCTGTTCCCTGAGTGTTCTTTTAGGCCAGGCCATGAGGGAAAGCTGGGGGTTGGGCTTGGAGGCCACGTAGCAGTGAGTGCCCCCTGATCCATTGAGGAAGTACTTAGAGGACTTCTCCCTAAAGGGAACACCTTTTCCTGCATTCATCTGGGTGCAGTGGGGCTGCACAACTCTCCCACACCTAAGAATGTGTTCTGGAATTCTGAGTGCAGGGAAGTTCCTCCAACTGACAGCAGCGCCTGGGTTCTAATTGAATCCCTTTGCTTGTCTTCCCTGATGGAAAGCCTAGGCGGGAGTGCGGGGGAAAGTGTGGTTTGGGCTCCAAAACCAAGTATTTGCGATGACCTCTCTATGGTTTGTGGAGGTGTTTAAACTACATCCCTAACCTGGGAACACCTGTGCCCCCATAAAGATCCGTGGAGTCTGTTTCCACACCTCCAGCACACACACGAACACTTGCACAGTTATCCTGAGAGTGGGCAGCCTCCTCCAACTGAGAGCAGGGCCTTGGTTCTTATAAAATCGCTTAACTTGTCTACCCTGTTTGGTTGCCTGATACGGAGTGCTGGGGAAAGGGTGGGTTGGGCTCTAAATCCAAGTATTAGCGAGTGTTTCTCCATGGGACTTGGAGGTTATTAACCAAAAGCCCACAACATGGGAATACCTGTGCTCCTTGAAAAAAGCGTGGACCCTCTATCCCCACCACCAGAACACACATGAAGAAGTTTTCTGCTATCCTGAGTGTGGGCTGGCAATTTCAGGTGACAGAAGCGGCTGGGTTCTAATAGAATCCCTTAGCTTGTAATCCCTGAGTGTTTCCCTAGGACTGACTCTGAGAGAAACCTGGGGGTTGGCCTTTGAGGCCAAATAGTAGCGAGTGTCCCCGATGGACTGAGGAAGTATTTAGATGAATTCTCCATAAAGGGAAACACCTGAGCACCCATTCATCTGCGTGGAGTGGGGCTTCAAATCTCCCCACCACACAAGGTTGCGTTCCAGTATCCTGAGGGTGGGGTAGTTCCTCCAACTGACATCAGCGTCTTGGTTTGAATAGAATCCCTTTGCTTGTCTTCCCTGATGGTTTGCCTAGGCCAGTGTGTGGTTGAAAGTGGGATTTGGGATCTAAAACTAAGTATTAGCGTGTGCCTCTCCATGGGTAGTGGAGATGTTTAAACTACAACCCACAACTTGGGAATTACTGTGACCCCTGAAAAATGCGTGTGCTATGTTTCCCCACGTCCAGCACACACAGGAAGAAGTGTTCTGCGGTTCTGAGTGTGGGGAGGTTCCTCCAACAGACAGCAGCACCTGGGTTGTAATAGAATCCCTTAGCTTGACTTCCCTAAGTGTTTTCCTAGGCCTAGCAGTAAGCGATGGTGGGGGATGGGCTCTAAAGCCAAGTATTAGCGAGTGCATCTCTGTGGGTAGTGGAGGGTTTTAAACTACTTCCCCAACCTTGGAACACCTGTGCCCCATAAAGATGCGTGTAATCTGTTTCCCCACCTCCAGCACACACACGGAGACGTGCTCAGGTATCCTGATTGTGGGGAGGCTCCTCCAAATGACAGCAGCGCCTGGGTTCTAAAAGAATCCCTTAGCTTGTCTTCCCTGATGGCATGCCTAGGCTGGAGAGTGGGGGAAAGTGGGGGTTGGGCTCTAAACCAAGGATAAGCGAGAGCCTATCCATGGGATGTGGGTTTTTAACCTACAACCCACAACCATGGAATAAATGTGCCCCCTGAAAGATGCTTTGACTGTTTCCCTACATCCAGCACACACACGAAGATGTGTTCTGGTATTGTGAGTGTGGGGATGTTCCTCAAACTGACAGCAGCACCTGGATTCTATTCGTATCCCTTAGCTTCTGTTCCCTGAGTGTTCTCTTAGACCAGGCCATGAGGGAAAGCTGGGGGTTGGGCTTGGAGGCCACGTAGCAGTGAGTGCCCCCTGATCCATTGAGGAATTACTTAGAGGACTTGTCCCTAAAGGGAACACCTTTTCCTGCATTCATCTGGGTGCAGTGGGGCTGCACACCTCTCCCACACCTAAGAATGTGTTCTGGAATTCTGAGTGCAGGGAAGTTCCTCCAACTGACAGCAGCGCCTGGGTTCTAATTGAATTCCTTTGCTTGTCTTCCCTGATGGAAAGCCTAGGCGGGAGTGCGGGGGAAAGTGTGGTTTGGGCTCCAAAACCAAGTATTTGCGATGACCTCTCTATGGTTTGTGGAGGTGTTTAAGCTACATCCCTAACCTGGGAACACCTGTGCCCCCATAAAGATCCGTGGAGTCTGTTTCCACACCTCCAGCACACACACGAACACTTGCACAGTTATCCTGAGTGTGGGCAGCCTCCTCCAACTGAGAGCAGGGCCTTGGTTCTTATAAAATCGCTTAACTTGTCTACCCTGTTTGGTTGCCTGATACGGAGTGCTGGGGAAAGGGTGGGTTGGGCTCTAATCCAAGAATTAGCGAGTGCTTCTCCATTTGATTTGGAGTTTATTAACCAAAACCCCACAACATGGGAATACCTGTGATCCTTGAAAAAAGCGTGGACTCTGTATCCCCACCACCAGAACACACATGAAGAAGTTTTCTGCTATCCTGAGTGTGGGCTGGCAATTTCAGGTGACAGAAGCGGATGGGTTCTAATAGAATCCCTTAGCTTGTAATCCCTGAGTGTATCCCTAGGACTGACTCTGAGAGAAACCTGGGGGTTGGGCTTTGAGGCCAAATAGTAGCGAGTGTCAATGATGGACTGAGGAAGTATTTAGATGAATTCTCCATAAAGGGAAACACCTGAGCACCCATTCATCTGCGTGGAGTGGGGCTTCAAATCTCCCCACCACACAAGGTTGTGTTCCAGTATCCTGTGGGTGGGGTAGTTCCTCCAACTGACATCAGCGTCTTGGTTTGAATAGAATCCCTTTGCTTGTCTTCCCTGATGGTTTGCCTAGGCCAGTGTGTGGTTGAAAGTGGGATTTGGGATCTAAAACTAAGTATTAGCGTGTGCCTCTCCATGGGTAGTGGAGATGTTTAAACTACAACCCACAACTTGGGAATTACTGTGACCCCTGAAAAATGCGTGTGCTATGTTTCCCCACGTCCAGCACACACAGGAAGAAGTGTTCTGGGGTTGTGAGTGTGGGGAGGTTCCTCCAACAGACAGCAGCACCTGGGTTGTAATAGAATCCCTTAGCTTGACTTCCCTAAGTGTTTTCCTAGGCCTAGCAGTAAGCGATGGTGGGGGATGGGCTCTAAAGCCAAGTATTAGCGAGTGCATCTCTGTGGGTAGTGGAGGGTTTTAAAATACTTTCCCAACCTTGGAACACCTGTGCCCCATAAAGATGCGTGGAATCTGTTTCCCCACCTCCAGCACACACACGGAGACGTGCTCAGGTATCCTGATTGTGCGGAGGCTCCTCCAAATGACAGCAGCGCCTGGGTTCTAAAAGAATCCCTTAGCTTGTCTTCCCTGATGGCATGCCTAGGCTGGAGGGTGGGGGAAAGTGGGGGTTGGGCTCTAAACCAAGTATAAGCGAGAGCCTATCAATGGGATGTGGGTTTTTAACCTACAACCCACAACCATGGAATAAATGTGCCCCCTGAAAGATGCTTTGACTGTTTCCCTACATCCAGCACACACACGAAGATGTGTTCTGGTATTCTGAGTGTGGGGATGTTCCTCAAACTGACAGCAGCACCTGGATTCTATTAGTATCCCTTAGCATCTGTTCCCTGAGTGTTCTTTTAGGCCAGGCCATGAGGGAAAGCTGGGGGTTGGGCTTGGAGGCCACGTAGCAGTGAGTGCCCCCTGATCCATTGAGGAAGTACTTAGAGGACTTCTCCCTAAAGGGAACACCTTTTCCTGCATTCATCTGGGTGCAGTGGGGCTGCACAACTCTCCCACACCTAAGAATGTGTTCTGGAATTCTGAGTGCAGGGAAGTTCCTCCAACTCACAGCAGCGCCTGGGTTCTAATTGAATCCCTTTGCTTGTCTTCCCTGATGGAAAGCCTAGGCGGGAGTGCGGGGGAAAGTGTGGTTTGGGCTCCAAAACCAAGTATTTGCGATGACCTCTCTATGGTTTGTGGAGGTGTTTAAACTACATCCCTAACCTGGGAACACCTGTGCCCCCATAAAGATCCGTGGAGTCTGTTTCCACACTTCCAGCACACACACGAACACTTGCACAGTTATCCTGAGAGTGGGCAGCCTCCTCCAACTGAGAGCAGGGCCTTGGTTCTTATAAAATCGCTTAACTTGTCTACCCTGTTTGGTTGCCTGATACGGAGTGCTGTGGAAAGGGTGGGTTGGGCTCTAAATCCAAGTATTAGCGAGTGCTTCTCCATGGGACTTGGAGGTTATTAACCAAAAGCCCACAACATGGGAATACCTGTGCTCCTTGAAAAAAGCGTGGACTCTGTATCCCCACCACCAGAACACACATGAAGAAGTTTTCTGCTATCCTGAGTGTGGGCTGGCAATTTCAGGTGACAGAAGCGGCTGGGTTCTAATAGAATCCCTTAGCTTGTAATCCCTGAGTGTTTCCCTAGGACTGACTCTGAGAGAAACCTGGGGGTTGGCCTTTGAGGCCAAATAGTAGCGAGTGTCCCCGATGGACTGAGGAAGTATTTAGATGAATTCTCCATAAAGGGAAACACCTGAGCACCCATTCATCTGCGTGGAGTGGGGCTTCAAATCTCCCCACCACACAAGGTTGGGTTCCAGTATCCTGAGGGTGGGTTAGTTCCTCCAACTGACATCAGCGTCTTGGTTTGAATAGAATCCATTTGCTTGTCTTCCCTGATGGTTTGCCTAGGCCAGTGTGTGGTTGAAAGTGGGATTTGGGATCTAAAACTAAGTATTAGCGTGTGCCTCTCCATGGGTAGTGGAGATGTTTAAACTACAACCCACAACTTGGGAATTACTGTGACCCCTGAAAAATGCGTGTGCTATGTTTCCCCACGTCCAGCACACACAGGAAGAAGTGTTCTGGGGTTGTGAGTGTTGGGAGGTTCCTCCAACAGACAGCAGCACCTGGGTTGTAATAGAATCCCTTAGGTTGACTTCCCTAAGTGTTTTCCTAGGCCTAGCAGTAAGCGATGGTGGGGGATGGACTCTAAAGCCAAGTATTAGCGAGTGCATCTCTGTGGGTAGTGGAGGGTTTTAAACTACTTCCCCAACCTTGGAACACCTGTGCCCCATAAAGATGCGTGGAATCTGTTTCCCCACCTCCAGCACACACACGGAGACGTGCTCAGGTATCCTGATTGTGGGGAGGCTCCTCCAAATGACAGCAGCCCCTGGGTTCTAAAAGAATCCCTTAGCTTGTCTTCCCTGATGGCATGCCTAGGCTGGAGAGTGGCTAAAAGTGGGGGTTGGGCTCTAAACCAAGTATAAGCGAGAGCCTATCAATGGGATGTGGGTTTTTAACCTACAACCCACAACCATGGAATAAATGTGCCCCCTGAAAGATGCTTTGACTGTTTCCCTACATCCAGCACACACACGAAGATGTGTTCTGGTATTCTGAGTGCAGGGAAGTTCCTCCAACTGACAGCAGCGCCTGGGTTCTAATTGAATTCCTTTGCTTGTCTTCCCTGATGGAAAGTCTAGGCGGGAGTGCGGGGGAAAGTGTGGTTTGGGCTCCAAAACCAAGTATTTGCGATGACCTCTCTATGGTTTGTGGAGGTGTTTTAACTACATCCCTAACCTGGGAACACCTGTGCCCCCATAAAGATCCGTGGAGTCTGTTTCCACACCTCCAGCACACACACGAACACTTGCACAGTTATCCTGAGTGTGGGCAGCCTCCTCCAACTGAGAGCAGGGCCTTGGTTCTTATAAAATCGCTTAACTTGTCTACCTTGTTTGGTTGCCTGATACGGAGTGCTGGGGAAAGGGTGGGTTGGGCTCTAAATCCAAGTATTAGCGAGTGCTTCTCCATGGGATTTGGAGGTTATTAACCAAAAGCCCACAACATGGGAATACCTGTGCTCCTTGAAAAAAGCGTGGACTCTGTATCCCCACCACCAGAACACACATGAAGAAGTTTTCTGGTCTCCTGAGTGTGGGCTGGCATTTTCAGGTGACAGAAGCGGCTGGGTTCTAATAGAATCCCTTAGCTTGTAATCCCTGAGTGTTTCCCTAGGACTGACTCTGAGAGAAACCTGGGGGTTGGGCTTTGAGGCCAAATAGTAGCGAGTGTCCCCGATGGACTGAGGAAGTATTTAGATGAATTCTCCATAAAGGGAAACACCTGAGCACCCATTCATCTGCGTGGAGTGGGGCTTCAAATCTCCCCACCACACAAGGTTGGGTTCCAGTATCCTGAGGGTGGGGTAGTTCCTCCAACTGACATCAGCGTCTTGGTTTGAATAGAATCCCTTTGCTTGTCTTCCCTGATGGTTTGCCTAGGCCAGTGTGTGGTTGAAAGTGGGATTTGGGATCTAAAACTAAGTATTAGCGTGTGCCTCTCCATGGGTAGTGGAGATGTTTAAACTACAACCCACAACTTGGGAATTACTGTGACCCCTGAAAAATGCGTGTGCTATGTTTCCCCACGTCCAGCACACACAGGAAGAAGTGTTCTGGGGTTGTGAGTGTGGGGAGGTTCCTCCAACAGACAGCAGCACCTGGGTTGTAATAGAATCCCTTCGCTTGACTTCGCTAAGTGTTTTCCTAGGCCTAGCAGTAAGCGATGGTGGGGGATGGGCTCTAAAGCCAAGTATTAGCGAGTGCATCTCTGTGGGTAGTGGAGGGTTTTAAACTACTTCCCCAACCTTGGAACACCTGTGCCCCATAAAGATGCGTGGAATCTGTTTCCCCACCTCCAGCACACACACGGAGACGTGCTCAGGTATCCTGATTGTGGGGAGGCTCCTCCAAATGACAGCAGCCCCTGGGTTCTAAAAGAATCCCTTAGCTTGTCTTCCCTGATGGCATGCCTAGGCTGGAGTGTGGCTAAAAGTGGGGGTTGGGCTCTAAACCAAGTATAAGCGAGAGCCTATCCATGGGATGTGGGTTTTTAACCTACAACCCACAACCATGGAATAAATGTGCCCCCTGAAAGATGCTTTGACTGTTTCCCTACATCCAGCACACACACGAAGTTGTGTTCTGGTATTCTGAGTGTGGGGATGTTCCTCAAACTGACAGCAGCACCTGGATTCTATTAGTATCCCTTAGCTTCTGTTCCCTGAGTGTTTTCTTAGAACAGGCCATGAGGGAAAGCTGGGGGTTGGGCTTGGAGGCCACGTAGCAGTGAGTGCCTCCTGATCCATTGAGGAAGTACTTAGAGGACTTCTCCCTAAAGGGAACACCTTTTCCTGCATTCATCTGGGTGCAGTGGGGCTGCACAACTCTCCCACACCTAAGAATGTGTTCTGGAATTCTGAGTGCAGGGAAGTTCCTCCAACTGACAGCAGCGCCTGGGTTCTAATTGAATCCCTTTGCTTGTCTTCCTTGATGGAAAGCCTAGGCGGGAGTGCGGGGGAAAGTGTGGTTTGGGCTCCAAAACCAAGTATTTGCGATGACCTCTCTATGGTTTGTGGAGGTGTTTAAACTACATCCCTAACCTGGGAACACCTGTGCCCCCATAAAGATCCGTGGAGTCTGTTTCCACACCTCCAGCACACACACGAACACTTGCACAGTTATCCTGAGAGTGGGCAGCCTCCTCCACCTGAGAGCAGGGCCTTGGTTCTTATAAAATCGCTTAACTTGTCTACCTTCTTTGGTTGCCTGATACGGAGTGCTGGGGAAAGGGTGGGTTGGGCTCTAAATCCAAGTATTAGCGAGTGCTTCTCCATGGGATTTGGAGGTTATTAACCAAAAGCCCACAACATGGGAATACCTGTGCTCCTTGAAAAAAGCGTGGACTCTGTATCCCCACCACCAGAACACACATGAAGAAGTTTTCTGCTATCCTGAGTGTGGGCTGGCAATTTCAGGTGACAGAAGCGGCTGGGTTCTAATAGAATCCCTTAGCTTGTAATCCCTGAGTGTTTCCCTAGGACTGACTCTGAGAGAAACCTGGGGGTTGGGCTTTGAGGCCAAATAGTAGCGAGTGTCCCCGATGGACTGAGGAAGTATTTAGATGAATTCTCCATAAAGGGAAACACCTGAGCACCCATTCATCTGCGTGGAGTGGGGCTTCAAATCTCCCCACCACACAAGGTTGGGTTCCAGTATCCTGAGGGTGGGGTAGTTCCTCCAACTGACATCAGCGTCTTGGTTTGAATAGAATCCCTTTGCTTGTCTTCCCTGATGGTTTGCCTAGGCCAGTGTGTGGTTGAAAGTGGGATTTGGGATCTAAAACTAAGTATTAGCGTGTGCCTCTCCATGGGTAGTGGAGATGTTTAAACTACAACCCACAACTTGGGAATTACTGTGACCCCTGAAAAATGCGTGTGCTATGTTTCCCCACGTCCAGCACACACAGGAAGAAGTGTTCTGGGGTTGTGAGTGTGGGGAGGTTCCTCCAACAGACAGCAGCACCTGTGTTGTAATAGAATCCCTTCGCTTGACTTCGCTAAGTGTTTTCCTAGGCCTAGCAGTAAGCGATGGTGGGGGATGGGCTCTAAAGCCAAGTATTAGCGAGTGCATCTCTGTGGGTAGTGGAGGGTTTTAAACTCCTTCCCCAACCTTGGAACACCTGTGCCCCATAAAGATGAATGGAATCTATTTCCCCACTTCCAGCACACACACGGAGACGTGCTCAGGTATCCTGATTGTGGGGAGGCTCCTCCAAATGACAGCAGCGCCTGGGTTCTAAAAGAATCCCTTAGCTTGTCTTCCCTGATGGCATGCCTAGGCTGGAGAGTGGGGGAAAGTGGGGGTTGGGCTCTTAACCAAGTATTAGCGAGAGCCTATCCATGGGATGTGGGTTTTTAACCTACAACCCACAACCATGGAATAAATGTGCCCCCTGAAAGATGCTTTGACTGTTTCCCTACATCCAGCACACACACGAAGATGTGTTCTGGTATTCTGAGTGTGGGGAAGATCCTCAAACTGACAGCAGCACCTGGATTCTATTAGTATCCCTTAGCTTCTGTTCCCTGAGTGTTCTTTTAGGCCAGGCCATGAGGGAAAGCTGGGGGTTGGGCTTGGAGGCCACGTAGCAGTGAGTGCCCCCTGATCCATTGAGGAAGTACTTAGAGGACTTCTCCCTAAAGGGAACACCTTTTCCTGCATTCATCTGGGTGCAGTGGGGCTGCACATCTCTCCCACACCTAAGAATGTGTTCTGGAATTCTGAGTGCAGGGAAGTTCCTCCAACTGACAGCAGCGCCTGGGTTCTAATTGAATCCCTTTGCTTGTCTTCCCTGATGGAAAGCCTAGGCGGGAGTGCGGGGGAAAGTGTGGTTTGGGCTCCAAAACCAAGTATTTGCGATGACCTCTCTATGGTTTGTGGAGGTGTTTAAACTACATCCCTAACCTGGGAACACCTGTGCCCCCATAAAGATCCGTGGAGTCTGTTTCCACACCTCCAGCACACACACGAACACTTGCACAGTTATCCTGAGAGTGGGCAGCCTCCTCCAACTGAGAGCAGGGCCTTGGTTCTTATAAAATCGCTTAACTTGTCTACCCTGTTTGGTTGCCTGATACGGAGTGCTGGGGAAAGGGTGGGTTGGGCTCTAAATCCAAGTATTAGCGAGTGCTTCTCCATGGGATTTGGAGGTTATTAACCAAAAGCCCACAACATGGGAATACCTGTGCTCCTTGAAAAAAGCGTGGACTCTGTATCCCCACCACCAGAACACACATGAAGAAGTTTTCTGCTATCCTGAGTGTGGGCTGGCAATTTCAGGTGACAGAAGCGGCTGGGTTCTAATAGAATCCCTTAGCTTGTAATCCCTGAGTGTTTCCCTAGGACTGACTCTGAGAGAAACCTGGGGGTTGGGCTTTGAGGCCAAATAGTAGCGAGTGTCCCCGATGGACTGAGGAAGTATTTAGATGAATTCTCCATAAAGGGAAACACCTGAGCACTCATTCATCTGCGTGGAGTGGGGCTTCAAATCTCCCCACCACACAAGGTTGGGTTCCAGTATCCTGAGGGTGGGGTAGTTCCTCCAACTGACATCAGCGTCTTGGTTTGAATAGAATCCCTTTGCTTGTCTTCCCTGATGGTTTGCCTAGGCCAGTGTGTGGTTGAAAGTGGGATTTGGGATCTAAAACTAAGTATTAGCGTGTGCCTCTCCATGGGTAGTGGAGATGTTTAAACTACAACCCACAACTTGGGAATTACTGTGACCCCTGAAAAATGCGTGTGCTATGTTTCCCCACGTCCAGCACACACAGGAAGAAGTGTTCTGGGGTTGTGAGTGTGGGGAGGTTCCTCCAACAGACAGCAGCACCTGGGTTGTAATAGAATCCCTTCGCTTGACTTCCCTAAGTGTTTTCCTAGGCCTAGCAGTAAGCGATGGTGGGGGATGGGCTCTAAAGCCAAGTATTAGCGAGTGCATCTCTGTGGGTAGTGGAGGGTTTTAAACTACTTCCCCAACCTTGGAACACCTGTGCCCCATAAAGATGCGTGGAATCTGTTTCCCCACCTCCAGCACACACACTGAGTCGTGCTCAGGTATCCTGATTGTGGGGAGGCTCCTCCAAATGACAGCAGCGCCTGGGTTCTAAAAGAATCCCTTAGCTTGTCTTCCCTGATGGCATGCCTAGGCTGGAGAGTGGGGGAAAGTGGGGGTTGGGCTCTAAACCAAGTATAAGCGAGAGCCTATCCATGGGATGTGGGTTTTTAACCTACAACCCACAACCATGGAATAAATGTGCCCCCTGAAAGATGCTTTGACTGTTTCCCTACATCCAGCACACACACGAAGATGTGTTCTGGTATTCTGAGTGTTCGGAAGATCCTCAAACTGACAGCAGCACCTGGATTCTATTAGTATCCCTTAGCTTCTGTTCCCTGAGTGTTCTTTTAGGCCAGGCCATGAGGGAAAGCTGGGGGTTGGGCTTGGAGGCCACGTAGCAGTGAGTGCCCCCTGATCCATTGAGGAAGTACTTAGAGGACTTCTCCCTAAAGGGAACACCTTTTCCTGCATTCATCTGGGTGCAGTGGGGCTGCACATCTCTCCCACACCTAAGAATGTGTTCTGGAATTCTGAGTGCAGGGAAGTTCCTCCAACTGACAGCAGCGCCTGGGTTCTAATTGAATCCCTTTGCTTGTCTTCCCTGATGGAAAGCCTAGGCGGGAGTGCGGGGGAAAGTGTGGTTTGGGCTCCAAAACCAAGTATTGGCGATGACCTCTCTATGGTTTGTGGAGGTGTTTAAACTACATCCCTAACCTGGGAACACCTGTGCCCCCATAAAGATCCGTGGAGTCTGTTTCCACACCTCCAGCACACACACGAACACTTGCACAGTTATCCTGAGAGTGGGCAGCCTCCTCCAACTGAGAGCAGGGCCTTGGTTCTTATAAAATCGCTTAACTTGTCTACCCTGTTTGGTTGCCTGATACGGAGTGCTGGGGAAAGGGTGGGTTGGGCTCTAAATCCAAGTATTAGCGAGTGCTTCTCCATGGGATTTGGAGGTTATTAACCAAAAGCCCACAACATGGGAATACCTGTGCTCCTTGAAAAAAGCGTGGACTCTGTATCCCCACCACCAGAACACACATGAAGAAGTTTTCTGCTATCCTGAGTGTGGGCTGGCAATTTCAGGTGACAGAAGCGGCTGGGTTCTAATAGAATCCCTTAGCTTGTAATCCCTGAGTGTTTCCCTAGGACTGACTCTGAGAGAAACCTGGGGGTTGGGCTTTGAGGCCAAATAGTAGCGAGTGTCCCCGATGGACTGAGGAAGTATTTAGATGAATTCTCCATAAAGGGAAACACCTGAGCACCCATTCATCTGCGTGGAGTGGGGCTTCAAATCTCCCCACCACACAAGGTTGGGTTCCAGTATCCTGAGGGTGGGGTAGTTCCTCCAACTGACATCAGCGTCTTGGTTTGAATAGAATCCCTTTGCTTGTCTTCCCTGATGGTTTGCCTAGGCCAGTGTGTGGTTGAAAGTGGGATTTGGGATCTAAAACTAAGTATTAGCGTGTGCCTCTCCATGGGTAGTGGAGATGTTTAAACTACAACCCACAACTTGGGAATTACTGTGACCCCTGAAAAATGCGTGTGCTATGTTTCCCCACGTCCAGCACACACAGGAAGAAGTGTTCTGGGGTTGTGAGTGTGGGGAGGTTCCTCCAACAGACAGCAGCACCTGGGTTGTAATAGAATCCCTTCGCTTGACTTCGCTAAGTGTTTTCCTAGGCCTAGCAGTAAGCGATGGTGGGGGATGGGCTCTAAAGCCAAGTATTAGCGAGTGCATCTCTGTGGGTAGTGGAGGGTTTTAAACTACTTCCCCAACCTTGGAACACCTGTGCCCCATAAAGATGCGTGGAATCTGTTTCCCCACCTCCAGCACACACACGGAGACGTGCTCAGGTATCCTGATTGTGGGGAGGCTCCTCCAAATGACAGCAGCGCCTGGGTTCTAAAAGAATCCCTTAGCTTGTCTTCCCTGATGGCATGCCTAGGCTGGAGAATGGGGGAAAGTGGGGGTTGGGCTCTAAACCAAGGATAAGCGAGAGCCTATCCATGGGATGTGGGTTTTTAACCTACAACCCACAACCATGGAATAAATGTGCCCCCTGAAAGATGCTTTGACTGTTTCCCTACATCCAGCACACACACGAAGATGTGTTCTTGCATTCTGAGTGTGGGGAAGTTCCTCAAACAGACAGCAGCACCTGGATTCTATTAGTATCCCTTAGCTTCTGTTCCCTAAGTGTTCTTTTAGGCCAGGCCATGAGGGAAAGCTGGGGGTTGGGCTTGGAGGCCACGTAGCAGTGAGTGCCCCCTGATCCATTGAGGAAGTACTTAGAGGACTTCTCCCTAAAGGGAACACCTTTTCCTGCATTCATCTGGGTGCAGTGGGGCTGCACATCTCTCCCACACCTAAGAATGTGTTCTGGAATTCTGAGTGCAGGGAAGTTCCTCCAACTGACAGCAGCGCCTGGGTTCTAATTGAATCCCTTTGCTTGTCTTCCCTGATGGAAAGCCTAGGCGGGAGTGCGGGGGAAAGTGTGGTTTGGGCTCCAAAACCAAGTATTTGCGATGACCTCTCTATGGTTTGTGGAGGTGTTTAAACTACATCCCTAACCTGGGAACACCTGTGCCCCCATAAAGATCCGTGGAGTCTGTTTCCACACCTCCAGCACACACACGAACACTTGCACAGTTATCCTGAGAGTGGGCAGCCTCCTCCAACTGAGAGCAGGGCCTTGGTTCTTATAAAATCGCTTAACTTGTCTACCCTGTTTGGTTGCCTGATACGGAGTGCTGGGGAAAGGGTGGGTTGGGCTCTAAATCCAAGTATTAGCGAGTGCTTCTCCATGGGATTTGGAGGTTATTAACCAAAAGCCCACAACATGGGAATACCTGTGCTCCTTGAAAAAAGCGTGGACTCTGTATCCCCACCACCAGAACACACATGAAGAAGTTTTCTGCTATCCTGAGTGTGGGCTGGCAATTTCAGGTGACAGAAGCGGCTGGGTTCTAATAGAATCCCTTAGCTTGTAATCCCTGAGTGTTTCCCTAGGACTGACTCTGAGAGAAACCTGGGGGTTGGGCTTTGAGGCCAAATAGTAGCGAGTGTCCCCGATGGACTGAGGAAGTATTTAGATGAATTCTCCATAAAGGGAAACACCTGAGCACCCATTCATCTGCGTGGAGTGGGGCTTCAAATCTCCCCACCACACAAGGTTGGGTTCCAGTATCCTGAGGGTGGGGTAGTTCCTCCAACTGACATCAGCGTCTTGGTTTTAATAGAATCCCTTTGCTTGTCTTCCCTGATGGTTTGCCTAGGCCAGTGTGTGGTTGAAAGTGGGATTTGGGATCTAAAACTAAGTATTAGCGTGTGCCTCTCCATGGGTAGTGGAGATGTTTAAACTACAACCCACAACTTGGGAATTACTGTGACCCCTGAAAAATGCGTGTGCTAGGTTTCCCCACGTCCAGCACACACAGGAAGTAGTGTTCTGGGGTTGTGAGTGTGGGGAGGTTCCTCCAACAGACAGCAGCACCTGGGTTGTAATAGTATCCCTTCCCTTGACTTCCCTAAGTGTTTTCCTAGGACTAGCAGTAAGCGATGGTGGGGGATGGGCTCTAAAGCCAAGTATTAGCGAGTGCATCTCTGTGGGTAGTGGAGGGTTTTAAACTACTTCCCCAACCTTGGAACACCTGTGCCCCATAAAGATGCGTGGAATCTGTTTCCCCACCTCCAGCACACACACGGAGACGTGCTCAGGTATCCTGATTGTGGGGAGGCTCCTCCAAATGACAGCAGCGCCTGGGTTCTAAAAGAATCCCTTAGCTTGTCTTCCCTGATGGCATGCCTAGGCTGGAGAGTGGGGGAAAGTGGGGGTTGGGCTCTAAACCAAGTATAAGCGAGAGCCTATCCATGGGATGTGGGTTTTTAACCTACAACCCACAACCATGGAATAAATGTGCCCCCTGAAAGATGCTTTGACTGTTTCCCTACATCCAGCACACACACGAAGATGTGTTCTTGTATTCTGAGTGTGGGGATGTTCCTCAAACTGACAACAGCACCTGGATTCTATTAGTATCCCTTAGCTTCCGTTCCCTGAGTGTTCTTTTAGGCCAGGCCATGAGGGAAAGCTGGGGGTTGGGCTTGGAGGCCACGTAGCAGTGAGTGCCCCCTGATCCATTGAGGAAGTACTTAGAGGACTTCTCCCTAAAGGGAACACCTTTTCCTGCATTCATCTGGGTGCAGTGGGGCTGCACATCTCTCCCACACCTAAGAATGTGTTCTGGAATTCTGAGTGCAGGGAAGTTCCTCCAACTGACAGCAGCGCCTGGGTTCTAATTGAATCCCTTTGCTTGTCTTCCCTGATGGAAAGCCTAGGCGGGAGTGCGGGGGAATGTGTGGTTTGGGCTCCAAAACCAAGTATTGGCGATGACCTCTCTATGGTTTGTGGAGGTGTTTAAACTACATCCCTAACCTGGGAACACCTGTGCCCCCATAAAGATCCGTGGAGTCTGTTTCCACACCTCCAGCACACACACGAACACTTGCACAGTTATCCTGAGAGTGGGCAGCCTCCTCCAACTGAGAGCAGGGCCTTGGTTCTTATAAAATCGCTTAACTTGTCTACCCTGTTTGGTTGCCTGATACGGAGTGCTGGGGAAAGGGTGGGTTGGGCTCTAAATCCAAGTATTAGCGAGTGCTTCTCCATGGGATTTGGAGGTTATTAACCAAAAGCCCACAACATGGGAATACCTGTGCTCCTTGAAAAAAGCGTGGACTCTGTATCCCCACCACCAGAACACACATGAAGAAGTTTTCTGCTATCCTGAGTGTGGGCTGGCAATTTCAGGTGACAGAAGCGGCTGGGTTCTAATAGAATCCCTTAGCTTGTAATCCCTGAGTGTTTCCCTAGGACTGACTCTGAGAGAAACCTGGGGGTTGGGCTTTGAGGCCAAATAGTAGCGAGTGTCCCCGATGGACTGAGGAAGTATTTAGATGAATTCTCCATAAAGGGAAACACCTGAGCACCCATTCATCTGCGTGGAGTGGGGCTTCAAATCTCCCCACCACACAAGGTTGGGTTCCAGTATCCTGAGGGTGGGGTAGTTCCTCCAACTGACATCAGCGTCTTGGTTTGAATAGAATCCCTTTGCTTGTCTTCCCTGATGGTTTGCCTAGGCCAGTGTGTGGTTGAAAGTGGGATTTGGGATCTAAAACTAAGTATTAGCGTGTGCCTCTCCATGGGTAGTGGAGATGTTTAAACTACAACCCACAACTTGGGAATTACTGTGACCCCTGAAAAATGCGTGTGCTATGTTTCCCCACGTCCAGCACACACAGGAAGAAGTGTTCTGGGGTTGTGAGTGTGGGGAGGTTCCTCCAACAGACAGCAGCACCTGGGTTGTAATAGAATCCCTTCGCTTGACTTCGCTAAGTGTTTTCCTAGGCCTAGCAGTAAGCGATGGTGGGGGATGGGCTCTAAAGCCAAGTATTAGCGAGTGCATCTCTGTGGGTAGTGGAGGGTTTTAAACTACTTCCCCAACCTTGGAACACCTGTGCCCCATAAAGATGCGTGGAATCTGTTTCCCCACCTCCAGCACACACACGGAGACGTGCTCAGGTATCCTGATTGTGGGGAGGCTCCTCCAAATGACAGCAGCGCCTGGGTTCTAAAAGAATCCCTTAGCTTGTCTTCCCTGATGGCATGCCTAGGCTGGAGAGTGGGGGAAAGTGGGGGTTGGGCTCTAAACCAAGTATAAGCGAGAGCCTATCCATGGGATGTGGGTTTTTAACCTACAACCCACAACCATGGAATAAATGTGCCCCCTGAAAGATGCTTTGACTGTTTCCCTACATTCAGAACACACACGAAGATGTGTTCTTGCATTCTGAGTGTGGGGAAGTTCCTAAAACAGACAGCAGCATCTGGATTCTATTAGAATCCCTTAGCTTCTGTTCCCTGAGTGTTCTTTTAGGCCAGGCCATGAGGGAAAGCTGGGGGTTGGGCTTGGAGGCCACGTAGCAGTGAGTGCCCCCTGATCCATTGAGGAAGTACTTAGAGGACTTCTCCCTAAACGGAACACCTTTTCCTCCATTCATCTGGGTGCAGTGGGGCTGCACATCTCTCCCACACCTAAGAATGTGTTCTGGAATTCTGAGTGCAGGGAAGTTCCTCCAACTGACAGCAGCGCCTGGGTTCTAATTGAATCCCTTTGCTTGTCTTCCCTGATGGAAAGCCTAGGCGGGAGTGCGGGGGAAAGTGTGGTTTGGGCTCCAAAACCAAGTATTTGCGATGACCTCGCTATGGTTTGTGGAGGTGTTTAAACTACATCCCTAACCTGGGAACACCTGTGCCCCCATAAAGATCCGTGGAGTCTGTTTCCACACCTCCAGCACACACACGAACACTTGCACAGTTATCCTGAGAGTGGGCAGCCTCCTCCAACTGAGAGCAGGGCCTTGGTTCTTATAAAATCGCTTAACTTCTCTACCCTGTTTGGTTGCCTGATACGGAGTGCTGGGGAAAGGGTGGGTTGGGCTCTAAATCCAAGTATTAGCGAGTGCTTCTCCATGGGATTTGGAGGTTATTAACCAAAAGCCCACAACTTGGGAATACCTGTGCTCCTTGAAAAAAGCGTGGACTCTGTATCCCCACCACCAGAACACACATGAAGAAGTTTTCTGCTATCCTGAGTGTGGGCTGGCAATTTCAGGTGACAGAAGCGGCTGGGTTCTAATAGAATCCCTTAGCTTGTAATCCCTGAGTGTTTCCCTAGGACTGACTCTGAGAGAAACCTGGGGGTTGGGCTTTGAGGCCAAATAGTAGCGAGTGTCCCCGATGGACTGAGGAAGTATTTAGATGAATTCTCCATAAAGGGAAACACCTGAGCACCCATTCATCTGCGTGGAGTGGGGCTTCAAATCTCCCCACCACACAAGGTTGGGTTCTAGTATCCTGAGGGTGGGGTAGTTCCTCCAACTGACATCAGAGTCTTGGTTTGAATAGAATCCCTTTGCTTGTCTTCCCTGATGGTTTGCCTAGGCCAGTGTGTGGTTGAAAGTGGGATTTGGGATCTAAAACTAAGTATTAGCGTGTGCCTCTCCATGGGTAGTGGAGATGTTTAAACTACAAACCACAACTTGGGAATTACTGTGACCCCTGAAAAATGTGTGTGCTATGTTTCCCCATGTCCAGCACACACAGGAAGAAGTGTTCTGGGGTTGTGAGTGTCGGGAGGTTCCTCCAACAGACAGCAGCACCTGGGTTGTAATAGAATCCCTTCGCTTGACTTCCCTAAGTGTTTTCCTAGGCCTAGCAGTAAGCGATGGTGGGGGATGGGCTCTAAAGCCAAGTATTAGCGAGTGCATCTCTGTGGGTAGTGGAGGGTTTTAAACTACTTCCCCAACCTTGGAACACCTGTGCCCCATAAAGATGCGTGGAATCTGTTTCCCCACCTCCAGCACACACACGGAGACGTGCTCAGGTATCCTGATTGTGGGGAGGCTCCTCCAAATGACAGCAGCGCCTGGGTTCTAAAAGAATCCCTTAGCTTGTCTTCCCTGATGGCATGCCTAGGCTGGAGAGTGGGGGAAAGTGGGGGTTGGGCTCTAAACCAAGGATAAGCGAGAGCCTATCCATGGGATGTGGGTTTTTAACCTACAACCCACAACCATGGAATAAATGTGCCCCCTGAAAGATGCTTTGACTGTTTCCCTACATCCAGGACACACACGAAGATGTGTTCTTGTATTCTGAGTGTGGGGAAGTTCCTCAAAGTGACAGCAGCACCTGGATTCTATTAGTATCCCTTAGCTTCTGTTCCCTGAGTGTTCTTTTAGGCCAGACCATGAGGGAAAGCTGGGGTTTGGGCTTGGAGGCCACGTAGCTGTGAGTGCCCCCTGATCCATTGAGGAAGTACTTAGAGGACTTGTCCCTAAAGGGAACACCTTTTCCTGCATTCATCTGGGTGCAGTGGGGCTGCACATCTCTCCCACACCTAAGAATGTGTTCTGGAATTCTGAGTGCAGGGAAGTTCCTCCAACTGACAGCAGCGCCTGGGTTCTAATTGAATCCCTTTGCTTGTCTTCCCTGATGGAAAGCCTAGGCGGGAGTGCGGGGGAAAGTGTGGTTTGGGCTCCAAAACCAAGTATTTGCGATGACCTCTCTATGGTTTGTGGAGGTGTTTAAACTACATCCCTAACCTGGGAACACCTGTGCCCCCATAAAGATCCGTGGAGTCTGTTTCCACACCTCCAGCACACACACGAACACTTGCACAGTTATCCTGAGAGTGGGCAGCCTCCTCCAACTGAGAGCAGGGCCTTGGTTCTTATAAAATCGCTTAACTTGTCTACCCTGTTTGGTTGCCTGATACGGAGTGCTGGGGAAAGGGTGGGTTGGGCTCTAAATCCAAGTATTAGCGAGTGCTTCTCCATGGGATTTGGAGGTTATTAACCAAAAGCCCACAACATGGGAATACCTGTGCTCCTTGAAAAAAGCGTGGACTCTGTATCCCCACCACCAGAACACACATGAAGAAGTTTTCTGCTATCCTGAGTGTGGGCTGGCAATTTCAGGTGACAGAAGCGGCTGGGTTCTAATAGAATCCCTTAGCTTGTAATCCCTGAGTGTTTCCCTAGGACTGACTCTGAGAGAAACCTGGGGGTTGGGCTTTGAGGCCAAATAGTAGCGAGTGTCCCCGATGGACTGAGGAAGTATTTAGATGAATTCTCCATAAAGGGAAACACCTGAGCACCCATTCATCTGCGTGGAGTGGGGCTTCAAATCTCCCCACCACACAAGGTTGGGTTCCAGTATCCTGAGGGTGGGGTAGTTCCTCCAACTGACATCAGCGTCTTGGTTTGAATAGAATCCCTTTGCTTGTCTTCCCTGATGGTTTGCCTAGGCCAGTGTGTGGTTGAAAGTGGGATTTGGGATCTAAAACTAAGTATTAGCGTGTGCATCTCCATGGGTAGTGGAGATGTTTAAACTACAACCCACAACTTGGGAATTACTGTGACCCCTGAAAAATGCGTGTGCTATGTTTCCCCACGTCCAGCACACACAGGAAGAAGTGTTCTGGGGTTCTGAGTGTGGGGAGGTTCCTCCAACAGACAGCAGCACCTGGGTTGTAATAGAATCCCTTCGCTTGACTTCCCTAAGTGTTTTCCTAGGCCTAGCAGTAAGCGATGGTGGGGGATGGGCTCTAAAGCCAAGTATTAGCGAGTGCATCTCTGTGGGTAGTGGAGGGTTTTAAACTACTTCCCCAACCTTGGAACACCTGTGCCCCATAAAGATGCGTGGAATCTGTTTCCCCACCTCCAGCACACACACGGAGACGTGCTCAGGTATCCTGATTGTGGGGAGGCTCCTCCAAATGACAGCAGCGCCTGGGTTCTAAAAGCATCCCTTAGCTTGTCTTCCCTGATGGCATGCCTAGGCTGGAGTGTGGGGGAAAGTGGGGGTTGGGCTCTAAACCAAGTATAAGCGAGAGCCTATCCATGGGATGTGGGTTTTTAACCTACAACCCACAACCATGGAATAAATGTGCCCCCTGAAAGATGCTTTGACTGTTTCCCTACATCCAGCACACACACGAAGAAGTGTTCTTGTATTCTGAGTGTGGGGAAGTTCCTCAAACTGACAGCAGCACCTGGATTCTATTAGTATCCCTTAGCTTCTGTTCCCTGAGTGTTCTTTTAGGCCAGGCCATGAGGGAAAGCTGGGGGTTGGGCTTGGAGGCCACGTAGCAGTGAGTGCCCCCTGATCCATTGAGGAAGTACTTAGAGGACTTCTCCCTAAAGGGAACACCTTTTCCTGCATTCATCTGGGTGCAGTGGGGCTGCACATCTCTCCCACACCTAAGAATGTGTTCTGGAATTCTGAGTGCAGGGAAGTTCCTCCAACTGACAGCAGCGCCTGGGTTCTAATTGAATCCCTTTGCTTGTCTTCCCTGATGGAAAGCCTAGGCGGGAGTGCGGGGGAAAGTGTGGTTTGGGCTCCAAAACCAAGTATTGGCGATGACCTCTCTATGGTTTGTGGAGGTGTTTAAACTACATCCCTAACCTGGGAACACCTGTGCCCCCATAAAGATCCGTGGAGTCTGTTTCCACACCTCCAGCACACACACGAACACTTGCACAGTTATCCTGAGAGTGGGCAGCCTCCTCCAACTGAGAGCAGGGCCTTGGTTCTTATAAAATCGCTTAACTTGTCTACCCTGTTTGGTTGCCTGATACGGAGTGCTGGGGAAAGGGTGGGTTGGGCTCTAAATCCAAGTATTAGCGAGTGCTTCTCCATGGGATTTGGAGGTTATTAACCAAAAGCCCACAACATGGGAATACCTGTGCTCCTTGAAAAAAGCGTGGACTCTGTATCCCCACCACCAGAACACACATGAAGAAGTTTTCTGCTATCCTGAGTGTGGGCTGGCAATTTCAGGTGACAGAAGCGGCTGGGTTCTAATAGAATCCCTTAGCTTGTAATCCCTGAGTGTTTCCCTAGGACTGACTCTGAGAGAAA
The DNA here is from genome assembly GCF_048564905.1 of Vicugna pacos. NCBI lineage: Eukaryota > Metazoa > Chordata > Mammalia > Artiodactyla > Camelidae > Vicugna > Vicugna pacos. The sequence continues at coordinate 24,378,348 of NW_027328740.1, forward strand.
CCTGGGGGTTGGGCTTTGAGGCCAAATAGTAGCGAGTGTCCCCGATGGACTGAGGAAGTATTTAGATGAATTCTCCATAAAGGGAAACACCTGAGCACCCATTCATCTGCGTGGAGTGGGGCTTCAAATCTCCCCACCACACAAGGTTGGGTTCCAGTATCCTGAGGGTGGGGTAGTTCCTCCAACTGACATCAGCGTCTTGGTTTGAATAGAATCCCTTTGCTTGTCTTCCCTGATGGTTTGCCTAGGCCAGTGTGTGGTTGAAAGTGGGATTTGGGATCTAAAACTAAGTATTAGCGTGTGCCTCTCCATGGGTAGTGGAGATGTTTAAACTACAACCCACAACTTGGGAATTACTGTGACCCCTGAAAAATGCATGTGCTATGTTTCCCCACGTCCAGCACACACAGGAAGAAGTGTTCTGGGGTTGTGAGTGTGGGGAGGTTCCTCCAACAGACAGCAGCACCTGGGTTGTAATAGAATCCCTTGGCTTGACTTCCCTAAGTGTTTTCCTAGGCCTAGCAGTAAGCGATGGTGGGGGATGGGCTCTAAAGCCAAGTATTAGCGAGTGCATCTCTGTGGGTAGTGGAGGGTTTTAAACTACTTCCCCAACCTTGGAACACCTGTGCCCCATAAAGATGCGTGGAATCTGTTTCCCCACCTCCAGCACACACACGGAGACGTGCTCAGGTATCCTGATTGTGGGGAGGCTCCTCCAAATGACAGCAGCGCCTGGGTTCTAAAAGAATCCCTTAGCTTGTCTTCCCTGATGGCATGCCTAGGCTGGAGATTGGGGGAAAGTGGGGGTTGGGCTCTAAACCAAGGATAAGCGAGAGCCTATCCATGGGATGTGGGTTTTTAACCTACAACCCACAACCATGGAATAAATGTGCCCCCTGAAAGATGCTTTGACTGTTTCCCTACATCCAGCACACACACGAAGATGTGTTCTGTTATTCTGAGTGTGGGGAAGTTCCTCAAACTGACAGCAGCACCTGGATTCTATTAGTATCCCTTAGCTTCTGTTCCCTGAGTGTTCTTTTAGGCCAGGCCATGAGGGAAAGCTGGGGGTTGGGCTTGGAGGCCACGTAGCAGTGAGTGCCCCGTGATCCATTGAGGAAGTACTTAGAGGACTTCTCCCTAAAGGGAACACCTTTTCCTGCATTCATCTGGGTGCAGTGGGGCTGCACATCTCTCCCACCCCTAAGAATGTGTTCTGGAATTCTGAGTGCAGGGAAGTTCCTCCAACTGACAGCAGCGCCTGGGTTCTAATTGAATCCCTTTGCTTGTCTTCCCTGATGGAAAGCCTAGGCGGGAGTGCGGGGGAAAGTGTGGTTTGGGCTCCAAAACCAAGTATTTGCGATGACCTCTCTATGGTTTGTGGAGGTGTTTAAACTACATCCCTAACCTGGGAACACCTGTGCCCCCATAAAGATCCATGGAGTCTGTTTCCACACCTCCAGCACACACACGAACACTTGCACAGTAATCCTGAGAGTGGGCAGCCTCCTCCAACTGAGAGCAGGGCCTTGATTCTTATAAAATCGCTTAACTTGTCTACCCTGTTTGGTTGCCTGATACGGAGTGCTGGGGAAAGGGTGGGTTGGGCTCTAAATCCAAGTATTAGCGAGTGCTTCTCCATGGGATTTGGAGGTTATTAACCAAAAGCCCACAACATGGGAATACCTGTGCTCCTTGAAAAAAGCGTGGACTCTGTATCCCCACCACCAGAACACACATGAAGAAGTTTTCTGCTATCCTGAGTGTGGGCTGGCAATTTCAGGTGACAGAAGCAGCTGGGTTCTAATAGAATCCCTTAGCTTGTAATCCCTGAGTGTTTCCCTAGGACTGACTCTGAGAGAAACCTGGGGGTTGGGCTTTGAGGCCAAATAGTAGCGAGTGTCCCCGATGGACTGAGGAAGTATTTAGATGAATTCTCCATAAAGGGAAACACCTGAGCACCCATTCATCTGCGTGGAGTGGGGCTTCAAATCTCCCAACCACACAAGGTTGGGTTCCAGTATCCTGAGGGTGGGGTAGTTCCTCCAACTGACATCTGCGTCTTGGTTTGAATAGAATCCTTTTGCTTGTCTTCCCTGATGGTTTGCCTTGGCCAGTGTGTGGTTGAAAGTGGGATTTGGGATCTAAAACTAAGTATTAGCGTGTGCCTCTCCATGGGTAGTGGAGATGTTTAAACTACAACCCACAACTTGGGAATTACTGTGACCCCTGAAAAATGCATGTGCTATGTTTCCCCACGTCCAGCACACACAGGAAGAAGTGTTCTGGGGTTGTGAGTTTGGGGAGGTTCCTCCAAAAGTCAGCAGCACCTGGGTTGTAATAGAATCCCTTCGCTTGACTTCCCTAAGTGTTTTCCTAGGCCTAGCAGTAAGCGATGGTGGGGGATGGGCTCTAAAGCCAAGTATTAGCGAGTGCATCTCTGTGGGTAGTGGAGGGTTTTAAACTACTTCCCCAACCTTGGAACACCTGTGCCCCATAAAGATGCGTGGAATCTGTTTCCCCACCTCCAGCACACACACGGAGACGTGCTCAGGTATCCTGATTGTGGGGAGGCTCCTCCAAATGACAGCAGCGCCTGGGTTCTAAAAGAATCCCTTAGCTTGTATTCCCTGATGGCATGCCTAGGCTGGAGAGTGGGGGAAAGTGGGGGTTGGGCTCTAAACCAAGGATAAGCGAGAGCCTATCCATGGGATGTGGGTTTTTAACCTACAACCCACAACCATGGAATAAATGTGCCCCCTGAAAGATGCTTTGACTGTTTCCCTACATCCAGCACACACACGAAGAAGTGTTCTGGTATTCTGAGTGTGGAGAAGTTCCTCAAACTGACAGCAGCACCTGGATTCTATTAGTTTCCCTTAGCTTCTGTTCCCTGAGTGTTCTTTTAGGCCAGGCCATGAGGGAAAGCTGGGGGTTGGGCTTGGAGGCCACGTAGCAGTGAGTGCCCCGTGATCCATTGAGGAAGTACTTAGAGGACTTCTCCCTAAAGGGAACACCTTTTCCTGCATTCATCTGGGTGCAGTGGGGCTGCACATCTCTCCCACACCTATGAAAGTGTTCTGGAATTCTGAGTGCAGGGAAGTTCCTCCAACTCACAGCAGCGCCTGGGTTCTAATTGAATCCCTTTGCTTGTCTTCCCTAATGGAAAGCCTAGGCGGGAGTGCGGGGGAAAGTGTGGTTTGGGCTCCAAAACCAAGTATTGGCGATGACCTCTCTATGGTTTGTGGAGGTGTTTAAACTACATCCCTAACCTGGGAACACCTGTGCCCCCATAAAGATCCGTGGAGTCTGTTTCCACACCTCCAGCACACACACGAACACTTGCACAGTTATCCTGAGAGTGGGCAGCCTCCTCCAACTGAGAGCAGGGCCTTGGTTCTTATAAAATCGCTTAACTTGTCTACCCTGTTTGGTTGCCTGATACGGAGTGCTGGGGAAAGGGTGGGTTGGGCTCTAAATCCAAGTATTAGCGAGTGCTTCTCCATGGGATTTGGAGGTTATTAACCAAAAGCCCACAACATGGGAATACCTGTGCTCCTTGAAAAAAGCGTGGACTCTGTATCCCCACCACCAGAACACACATGAAGAAGTTTTCTGCTATCCTGAGTGTGGGCTGGCAATTTCAGGTGACAGAAGCGGCTGGGTTCTAATAGAATCCCTTAGCTTGTAATCCCTGAGTGTTTCCCTAGAATTGACTCTGAGAGAAACCTGGGGGTTGGGCTTTGAGGCCAAATAGTAGCGAGTGTCCCCGATGGACTGAGGAAGTATTTAGATGAATTCTCCATAAAGGGAAACACCTGAGCACCCATTCATCTGCGTGGAGTGGGGCTTCAAATCTCCCCACCACACAAGGTTGGGTTCCAGTATCCTGAGGGTGGGGTAGTTCCTCCAACTGACATCAGCGTCTTGGTTTGAATAGAATCCCTTTGCTTGTCTTCCCTGATGGTTTGCCTAGGCCAGTGTGTGGTTGAAAGTGGGATTTGGGATCTAAAACTAAGTATTAGCGTGTGCCTCTCCATGGGTAGTGGAGATGTTTAAACTACAACCCACAACTTGGGAATTACTGTGACCCCTGAAAAATGCATGTGCTATGTTTCCCCACGTCCAGCACACACAGGAAGAAGTGTTCTGGGGTTGTGAGTGTGGGGAGGTTCCTCCAACAGACAGCAGCACCTGGGTTGTAATAGAATCCCTTCGCTTGACTTCCCTAAGTGTTTTCCTAGGCCTAGCAGTAAGCGATGGTGGGGGATGGGCTCTAAAGCCAAGTATTAGCGAGTGCATCTCTGTGGGTAGTGGAGGGTTTTAAACTACTTCCCCAACCTTGGAACACCTGTGCCCCATAAAGATGCGTGGAATCTGTTTCCCCACCTCCAGCACACACACGGAGACGTGCTCAGGTATCCTGATTGTGGGGAGGCTCCTCCAAATGACAGCAGCGCCTGGGTTCTAAAAGAATCCCTTAGCTTGTCTTCCCTGATGGCATGCCTAGGCTGGAGATTGGGGGAAAGTGGGGGTTGGGCTCTAAACCAAGGATAAGCGAGAGCCTATCCATGGGATGTGGGTTTTTAACCTACAACCCACAACCATGGAATAAATGTGCCCCCTGAAAGATGCTTTGACTGTTTCCCTACATCCAGCACACACACGAAGATGTGTTCTGTTATTCTGAGTGTGGGGAAGTTCCTCAAACTGACAGCAGCACCTGGATTCTATTAGTATCCCTTAGCTTCTGTTCCCTGAGTGTTCTTTTAGGCCAGGCCATGAGGGAAAGCTGGGGGTTGGGCTTGGAGGCCACGTAGCAGTGAGTGCCCCGTGATCCATTGAGGAAGTACTTAGAGGACTTCTCCCTAAAGGGAACACCTTTTCCTGCATTCATCTGGGTGCAGTGGGGCTGCACATCTCTCCCACCCCTAAGAATGTGTTCTGGAATTCTGAGTGCAGGGAAGTTCCTCCAACTGACAGCAGCGCCTGGGCTCTAATTGAATCCCTTTGCTTCTCTTCCCTGATGGAAAGCCTAGGCGGGAGTGCGGGGGAAAGTGTGGTTTGGGCTCCAAAACCAAGTATTTGCGATGACCTCTCTATGGTTTGTGGAGGTGTTTAAACTACATCCCTAACCTGGGAACACCTGTGCCCCCATAAAGATCCATGGAGTCTGTTTCCACACCTCCAGCACACACACGAACACTTGCAGAGTAATCCTGAGAGTGGGCAGCCTCCTCCAACTGAGAGCAGGGCCTTGATTCTTATAAAATCGCTTAACTTGTCTACCCTGTTTGGTTGCCTGATACGGAGTGCTGGGGAAAGGGTGGGTTGGGCTCTAAATCCAAGTATTAGCGAGTGCTTCTCCATGGGATTTGGAGGTTATTAACCAAAAGCCCACAACATGGGAATACCTGTGCTCCTTGAAAAAAGCGTGGACTCTGTATCCCCACCACCAGAACACACATGAAGAAGTTTTCTGCTATCCTGAGTGTGGGCTGGCAATTTCAGGTGACAGAAGCAGCTGGGTTCTAATAGAATCCCTTAGCTTGTAATCCCTGAGTGTTTCCCTAGGACTGACTCTGAGAGAAACCTGGGGGTTGGGCTTTGAGGCCAAATAGTAGCGAGTGTCCCCGATGGACTGAGGAAGTATTTAGATGAATTCTCCATAAAGGGAAACACCTGAGCACCCATTCATCTGCGTGGAGTGGGGCTTCAAATCTCCCAACCACACAAGGTTGGGTTCCAGTATCCTGAGGGTGGGGTAGTTCCTCCAACTGACATCTGCGTCTTGGTTTGAATAGAATCCTTTTGCTTGTCTTCCCTGATGGTTTGCCTTGGCCAGTGTGTGGTTGAAAGTGGGATTTGGGATCTAAAACTAAGTATTAGCGTGTGCCTCTCCATGGGTAGTGGAGATGTTTAAACTACAACCCACAACTTGGGAATTACTGTGACCCCTGAAAAATGCATGTGCTATGTTTCCCCACGTCCAGCACACACAGGAAGAAGTGTTCTGGGGTTGTGAGTTTGGGGAGGTTCCTCCAAAAGTCAGCAGCACCTGGGTTGTAATAGAATCCCTTCGCTTGACTTCCCTAAGTGTTTTCCTAGGCCTAGCAGTAAGCGATGGTGGGGGATGGGCTCTAAAGCCAAGTATTAGCGAGTGCATCTCTGTGGGTAGTGGAGGGTTTTAAACTACTTCCCCAACCTTGGAACACCTGTGCCCCATAAAGATGCGTGGAATCTGTTTCCCCACCTCCAGCACACACACGGAGACGTGCTCAGGTATCCTGATTGTGGGGAGGCTCCTCCAAATGACAGCAGCGCCTGGGTTCTAAAAGAATCCCTTAGCTTGTATTCCCTGATGGCATGCCTAGGCTGGAGAGTGGGGGAAAGTGGGGGTTGGGCTCTAAACCAAGGATAAGCGAGAGCCTATCCATGGGATGTGGGTTTTTAACCTACAACCCACAACCATGGAATAAATGTGCCCCCTGAAAGATGCTTTGACTGTTTCCCTACATCCAGCACACACACGAAGAAGTGTTCTGGTATTCTGAGTGTGGAGAAGTTCCTCAAACTGACAGCAGCACCTGGATTCTATTAGTTTCCCTTAGCTTCTGTTCCCTGAGTGTTCTTTTAGGCCAGGCCATGAGGGAAAGCTGGGGGTTGGGCTTGGAGGCCACGTAGCAGTGAGTGCCCCGTGATCCATTGAGGAAGTACTTAGAGGACTTCTCCCTAAAGGGAACACCTTTTCCTGCATTCATCTGGGTGCAGTGGGGCTGCACATCTCTCCCACACCTATGAAAGTGTTCTGGAATTCTGAGTGCAGGGAAGTTCCTCCAACTCACAGCAGCGCCTGGGTTCTAATTGAATCCCTTTGCTTGTCTTCCCTAATGGAAAGCCTAGGCGGGAGTGCGGGGGAAAGTGTGGTTTGGGCTCCAAAACCAAGTATTGGCGATGACCTCTCTATGGTTTGTGGAGGTGTTTAAACTACATCCCTAACCTGGGAACACCTGTGCCCCCATAAAGATCCGTGGAGTCTGTTTCCACACCTCCAGCACACACACGAACACTTGCACAGTTATCCTGAGAGTGGGCAGCCTCCTCCAACTGAGAGCAGGGCCTTGGTTCTTATAAAATCGCTTAACTTGTCTACCCTGTTTGGTTGCCTGATACGGAGTGCTGGGGAAAGGGTGGGTTGGGCTCTAAATCCAAGTATTAGCGAGTGCTTCTCCATGGGATTTGGAGGTTATTAACCAAAAGCCCACAACATGGGAATACCTGTGCTCCTTGAAAAAAGCGTGGACTCTGTATCCCCACCACCAGAACACACATGAAGAAGTTTTCTGCTATCCTGAGTGTGGGCTGGCAATTTCAGGTGACAGAAGCGGCTGGGTTCTAATAGAATCCCTTAGCTTGTAATCCCTGAGTGTTTCCCTAGAATTGACTCTGAGAGAAACCTGGGGGTTGGGCTTTGAGGCCAAATAGTAGCGAGTGTCCCCGATGGACTGAGGAAGTATTTAGATGAATTCTCCATAAAGGGAAACACCTGAGCACCCATTCATCTGCGTGGAGTGGGGCTTCAAATCTCCCCACCACACAAGGTTGGGTTCCAGTATCCTGAGGGTGGGGTAGTTCCTCCAACTGACATCAGCGTCTTGGTTTGAATAGAATCCCTTTGCTTGTCTTCCCTGATGGTTTGCCTAGGCCAGTGTGTGGTTGAAAGTGGGATTTGGGATCTAAAACTAAGTATTAGCGTGTGCCTCTCCATGGGTAGTGGAGATGTTTAAACTACAACCCACAACTTGGGAATTACTGTGACCCCTGAAAAATGCATGTGCTATGTTTCCCCACGTCCAGCACACACAGGAAGAAGTGTTCTGGGGTTGTGAGTGTGGGGAGGTTCCTCCAACAGACAGCAGCACCTGGGTTGTAATAGAATCCCTTCGCTTGACTTCCCTAAGTGTTTTCCTAGGCCTAGCAGTAAGCGATGGTGGGGGATGGGCTCTAAAGCCAAGTATTAGCGAGTGCATCTCTGTGGGTAGTGGAGGGTTTTAAACTACTTCCCCAACCTTGGAACACCTGTGCCCCATAAAGATGCGTGGAATCTGTTTCCCCACCTCCAGCACACACACGGAGACGTGCTCAGGTATCCTGATTGTGGGGAGGCTCCTCCAAATGACAGCAGCGCCTGGGTTCTAAAAGAATCCCTTAGCTTGTCTTCCCTGATGGGATGCCTAGGCTGGAGAGTGGGGGAAAGTGGGGGTTGGGATCTAAACCAAGTATAAGCGAGAGCCTATCCATGGGATGTGGGTTTTTAACCTACAACCCACAACCATGGAATAAATGTGCCCCCTGAAAGATGCTTTGACTGTTTCCCTACATCCAGCACACACACGAAGATGTGTTCTGGTATTCTGAGTGTGGGGATGTTCCTCAAACTGACAGCAGCACCTGGATTCTATTAGTATCCCTTAGCTTCTGTTCCCTGAGTGTTCTTTTAGGCCAGGCCATGAGGGAAAGCTGGGGGTTGGGCTTCGAGTCCACGTAGCTGTGAGTGCCCCCTGATCCATTGAGGAAGTACTTAGAGGACTTCTCCCTAAAGGGAACACCTTTTCCTGCATTCATCTGGGTGCAGTGGGGCTGCACATCTCTCCCACACCTAAGAATGTGTTCTGGAATTCTGAGTGCAGGGAAGTTCCTCCAACTGACAGCAGCGCCTGGGTTCTAATTGAATCCCTTTGCTTGTCTTCCCTGATGGAAAGCCTAGGCGGGAGTGCGGGGGAAAGTGTGGTTTGGGCTCCAAAACCAAGTATTTGCGATGACCTCTCTATGGTTTGTGGAGGTGTTTAAACTACATCCCTAACCTGGGAACACCTGTGCCCCCATAAAGATCCATGGAGTCTGTTTCCACACCTCCAGCACACACACGAATACTTGCACAGTTATCCTGAGAGTGGGCAGCCTCCTCCAACTGAGAGCAGGGCCTTGGTTCTTATAAAATCGCTTAACTTGTCTACCCTGTTTGGTTGCCTGATACGGAGTGCTGGGGAAAGGGTGGGTTGGGCTCTAAATCCAAGTATTAGCGAGTGCTTCTCCATGGGATTTGGAGGTTATTAACCAAAAGCCCACAACATGGGAATACCTGTGCTCCTTGAAAAAAGCGTGGACTCTGTATCCCCACCACCAGAACACACATGAAGAAGTTTTCTGCTATCCTGAGTGTGGGCTGGCAATTTCAGGTGACAGAAGCGGCTGGGTTCTAATAGAATCCCTTAGCTTGTAATCCCTGAGTGTTTCCCTAGGACTGACTCTGAGAGAAACCTGGGGGTTGGGCTTTGAGGCCAAATAGTAGCGAGTGTCCCCGATGGACTGAGGAAGTATTTAGATGAATTCTCCATAAAGGGAAACACCTGAGCACCCATTCATCTGCGTGGAGTGGGGCTTCAAATCTCCCCACCACACAAGGTTGGGTTCCAGTATCCTGAGGGTGGGGTAGTTCCTCCAACTGACATCAGCGTCTTGGTTTGAATAGAATCCCTTTGCTTGTCTTCCCTGATGGTTTGCCTAGGCCAGTGTGTGGTTGAAAGTGGGATTTGGGATCTAAAACTAAGTATTAGCGTGTGCCTCTCCAAGGGTAGTGGAGATGTTTAAACTACAACCCACAACTTGGGAATTACTGTGACCCCTGAAAAATGCATGTGCTATGTTTCCCCACGTCCAGCACACACAGGAAGAAGTGTTCTGGGGTTGTGAGTTTGGGGAGGTTCCTCCAAAAGTCAGCAGCACCTGGGTTGTAATAGAATCCCTTCGCTTGACTTCCCTAAGTGTTTTCCTAGGCCTAGCAGTAAGCGATGGTGGGGGATGGGCTCTAAAGCCAAGTATTAGCGAGTGCATCTCTGTGGGTAGTGGAGGGTTTTAAACTACTTCCCCAACCTTGGAACACCTGTGCCCCATAAAGATGCGTGGAATCTGTTTCCCCACCTCCAGCACACACACGGAGACGTGCTCAGGTATCCTGATTGTGGGGAGGCTCCTCCAAATGACAGCAGCGCCTGGGTTCTAAAAGAATCCCTTAGCTTGTCTTCCCTGATGGCATGCCTAGGCTGGAGAGTGGGGGAAAGTGGGGGTTGGGCTCTAAACCAAGGATAAGCGAGAGCCTATCCATGGGATGTGGGTTTTTAACCTACAACCCACAACCATGGAATAAATGTGCCCCCTGAAAGATGCTTTGACTGTTTCCCTACATCCAGCACACACACGAAGAAGTGTTCTGGTATTCTGAGTGTGGAGAAGTTCCTCAAACTGACAGCAGCACCTGGATTCTATTAGTTTCCCTTAGCTTCTGTTCCCTGAGTGTTCTTTTAGGCCAGGCCATGAGGGAAAGCTGGGGGTTGGGCTTGGAGGCCACGTAGCAGTGAGTGCCCCGTGATCCATTGAGGAAGTACTTAGAGGACTTCTCCCTAAAGGGAACACCTTTTCCTGCATTCATCTGGGTGCAGTGGGGCTGCACATCTCTCCCACACCTATGAAAGTGTTCTGGAATTCTGAGTGCAGGGAAGTTCCTCCAACTCACAGCAGCGCCTGGGTTCTAATTGAATCCCTTTGCTTGTCTTCCCTAATGGAAAGCCTAGGCGGGAGTGCGGGGGAAAGTGTGGTTTGGGCTCCAAAACCAAGTATTGGCGATGACCTCTCTATGGTTTGTGGAGGTGTTTAAACTACATCCCTAACCTGGGAACACCTGTGCCCCCATAAAGATCCGTGGAGTCTGTTTCCACACCTCCAGCACACACACGAACACTTGCACAGTTATCCTGAGAGTGGGCAGCCTCCTCCAACTGAGAGCAGGGCCTTGGTTCTTATAAAATCGCTTAACTTGTCTACCCTGTTTGGTTGCCTGATACGGAGTGCTGGGGAAAGGGTGGGTTGGGCTCTAAATCCAAGTATTAGCGAGTGCTTCTCCATGGGATTTGGAGGTTATTAACCAAAAGCCCACAACATGGGAATACCTGTGCTCCTTGAAAAAAGCGTGGACTCTGTATCCCCACCACCAGAACACACATGAAGAAGTTTTGTGCTTTCCTGAGTGTGGGCTGGCAATTTCAGGTGACAGAAGCGGCTGGGTTCTAATAGAATCCCTTAGCTTGTAATCCCTGAGTGTTTCCCTAGAATTGACTCTGAGAGAAACCTGGGGGTTGGGCTTTGAGGCCAAATAGTAGCGAGTGTCCCCGATGGACTGAGGAAGTATTTAGATGAATTCTCCATAAAGGGAAACACCTGAGCACCCATTCATCTGCGTGGAGTGGGGCTTCAAATCTCCCCACCACACAAGGTTGGGTTCCAGTATCCTGAGGGTGGGGTAGTTCCTCCAACTGACATCAGCGTCTTGGTTTGAATAGAATCCCTTTGCTTGTCTTCCCTGATGGTTTGCCTAGGCCAGTGTGTGGTTGAAAGTGGGATTTGGAATCTAAAACTAAGTATTAGCGTGTGCCTCTCCATGGGTAGTGGAGATGTTTAAACTACAACCCACAACTTGGGAATTACTGTGACCCCTGAAAAATGCATGTGCTATGTTTCCCCACGTCCAGCACACACAGGAAGAAGTGTTCTGGGGTTGTGAGTGTGGGGAGGTTCCTCCAACAGACAGCAGCACCTGGGTTGTAATAGAATCCCTTCGCTTGACTTCCCTAAGTGTTTTCCTAGGCCTAGCAGTAAGCGATGGTGGGGGATGGGCTCTAAAGCCAAGTATTAGCGAGTGCATCTCTGTGGGTAGTGGAGGGTTTTAAACTACTTCCCCAACCTTGGAACACCTGTGCCCCATAAAGATGCGTGGAATCTGTTTCCCCACCTCCAGCACACACACGGAGACGTGCTCAGGTATCCTGATTGTGGGGAGGCTCCTCCAAATGACAGCAGCGCCTGGGTTCTAAAAGAATCCCTTAGCTTGTCTTCCCTGATGGGATGCCTAGGCTGGAGAGTGGGGGAAAGTGGGGGTTGGGATCTAAACCAAGTATAAGCGAGAGCCTATCCATGGGATGTGGGTTTTTAACCTACAACCCACAACCATGGAATAAATGTGCCCCCTGAAAGATGCTTTGACTGTTTCCCTACATCCAGCACACACACGAAGATGTGTTCTGGTATTCTGAGTGTGGGGATGTTCCTCAAACTGACAGCAGCACCTGGATTCTATTAGTATCCCTTAGCTTCTGTTCCCTGAGTGTTCTTTTAGGCCAGGCCATGAGGGAAAGCTGGGGGTTGGGCTTCGAGGCCACGTAGCTGTGAGTGCCCCCTGATCCATTGAGGAAGTACTTAGAGGACTTCTCCCTAAAGGGAACACCTTTTCCTGCATTCATCTGGGTGCAGTGGGGCTGCACATCTCTCCCACACCTAAGAATGTGTTCTGGAATTCTGAGTGCAGGGAAGTTCCTCCAACTGACAGCAGCGCCTGGGTTCTAATTGAATCCCTTTGCTTGTCTTCCCTGATGGAAAGCCTAGGCGGGAGTGCGGGGGAAAGTGTGGTTTGGGCTCCAAAACCAAGTATTTGCGATGACCTCTCTATGGTTTGTGGAGGTGTTTAAACTACATCCCTAACCTGGGAACACCTGTGCCCCCATAAAGATCCATGGAGTCTGTTTCCACACCTCCAGCACACACACGAATACTTGCACAGTTATCCTGAGAGTGGGCAGCCTCCTCCAACTGAGAGCAGGGCCTTGGTTCTTATAAAATCGCTTAACTTGTCTACCCTGTTTGGTTGCCTGATACGGAGTGCTGGGGAAAGGGTGGGTTGGGCTCTAAATCCAAGTATTAGCGAGTGCTTCTCCATGGGATTTGGAGGTTATTAACCAAAAGCCCACAACATGGGAATACCTGTGCTCCTTGAAAAAAGCGTGGACTCTGTATCCCCACCACCAGAACACACATGAAGAAGTTTTCTGCTATCCTGAGTGTGGGCTGGCAATTTCAGGTGACAGAAGCAGCTGGGTTCTAATAGAATCCCTTAGCTTGTAATCCCTGAGTGTTTCCCTAGGACTGACTCTGAGAGAAACCTGGGGGTTGGGCTTTGAGGCCAAATAGTAGCGAGTGTCCCCGATGGACTGAGGAAGTATTTAGATGAATTCTCCATAAAGGGAAACACCTGAGCACCCATTCATCTGCGTGGAGTGGGGCTTCAAATCTCCCAACCACACAAGGTTGGGTTCCAGTATCCTGAGGGTGGGGTAGTTCCTCCAACTGACATCTGCGTCTTGGTTTGAATAGAATCCTTTTGCTTGTCTTCCCTGATGGTTTGCCTTGGCCAGTGTGTGGTTGAAAGTGGGATTTGGGATCTAAAACTAAGTATTAGCGTGTGCCTCTCCATGGGTAGTGGAGATGTTTAAACTACAACCCACAACTTGGGAATTACTGTGACCCCTGAAAAATGCATGTGCTATGTTTCCCCACGTCCAGCACACACAGGAAGAAGTGTTCTGGGGTTGTGAGTTTGGGGAGGTTCCTCCAAAAGTCAGCAGCACCTGGGTTGTAATAGAATCCCTTCGCTTGACTTCCCTAAGTGTTTTCCTAGGCCTAGCAGTAAGCGATGGTGGGGGATGGGCTCTAAAGCCAAGTATTAGCGAGTGCATCTCTGTGGGTAGTGGAGGGTTTTAAACTACTTCCCCAACCTTGGAACACCTGTGCCCCATAAAGATGCGTGGAATCTGTTTCCCCACCTCCAGCACACACACGGAGACGTGCTCAGGTATCCTGATTGTGGGGAGGCTCCTCCAAATGACAGCAGCGCCTGGGTTCTAAAAGAATCCCTTAGCTTGTATTCCCTGATGGCATGCCTAGGCTGGAGAGTGGGGGAAAGTGGGGGTTGGGCTCTAAACCAAGGATAAGCGAGAGCCTATCCATGGGATGTGGGTTTTTAACCTACAACCCACAACCATGGAATAAATGTGCCCCCTGAAAGATGCTTTGACTGTTTCCCTACATCCAGCACACAGACGAAGAATTGTTCTGGTATTCTGAGTGTGGAGAAGTTCCTCAAACTGACAGCAGCACCTGGATTCTATTAGTTTCCCTTAGCTTCTGTTCCCTGAGTGTTCTTTTAGGCCAGGCCATGAGGGAAAGCTGGGGGTTGGGCTTGGAGGCCACGTAGCAGTGAGTGCCCCGTGATCCATTGAGGAAGTACTTAGAGGACTTCTCCCTAAAGGGAACACCTTTTCCTGCATTCATCTGGGTGCAGTGGGGCTGCACATCTCTCCCACACCTATGAAAGTGTTCTGGAATTCTGAGTGCAGGGAAGTTCCTCCAACTCACAGCAGCGCCTGGGTTCTAATTGAATCCCTTTGCTTGTCTTCCCTAATGGAAAGCCTAGGCGGGAGTGCGGGGGAAAGTGTGGTTTGGGCTCCAAAACCAAGTATTGGCGATGACCTCTCTATGGTTTGTGGAGGTGTTTAAACTACATCCCTAACCTGGGAACACCTGTGCCCCCATAAAGATCCGTGGAGTCTGTTTCCACACCTCCAGCACACACACGAACACTTGCACAGTTATCCTGAGAGTGGGCAGCCTCCTCCAACTGAGAGCAGGGCCTTGGTTCTTATAAAATCGCTTAACTTGTCTACCCTGTTTGGTTGCCTGATACGGAGTGCTGGGGAAAGGGTGGGTTGGGCTCTAAATCCAAGTATTAGCGAGTGCTTCTCCATGGGATTTGGAGGTTATTAACCAAAAGCCCACAACATGGGAATACCTGTGCTCCTTGAAAAAAGCGTGGACTCTGTATCCCCACCACCAGAACACACATGAAGAAGTTTTGTGCTTTCCTGAGTGTGGGCTGGCAATTTCAGGTGACAGAAGCGGCTGGGTTCTAATAGAATCCCTTAGCTTGTAATCCCTTAGTGTTTCCCTAGAATTGACTCTGAGAGAAACCTGGGGGTTGGGCTTTGAGGCCAAATAGTAGCGAGTGTCCCCGATGGACTGAGGAAGTATTTAGATGAATTCTCCATAAAGGGAAACACCTGAGCACCCATTCATCTGCGTGGAGTGGGGCTTCAAATCTCCCCACCACACAAGGTTGGGTTCCAGTATCCTGAGGGTGGGGTAGTTCCTCCAACTGACATCAGCGTCTTGGTTTGAATAGAATCCCTTTGCTTGTCTTCCCTGATGGTTTGCCTAGGCCAGTGTGTGGTTGAAAGTGGGATTTGGGATCTAAAACTAAGTATTAGCGTGTGCCTCTCCATGGGTAGTGGAGATGTTTAAACTACAACCCACAACTTGGGAATTACTGTGACCCCTGAAAAATGCATGTGCTTTGTTTCCCCACGTCCAGCACACACAGGAAGAAGTGTTCTGGGGTTGTGAGTGTGGGGAGGTTCCTCCAACAGACAGCAGCACCTGGGTTGTAATAGAATCCCTTCGCTTGACTTCCCTAAGTGTTTTCCTAGGCCTAGCAGTAAGCGATGGTGGGGGATGGGCTCTAAAGCCAAGTATTAGCGAGTGCATCTCTGTGGGTAGTGGAGGGTTTTAAACTACTTCCCCATCCTTGGAACACCTGTGCCCCATAAAGATGCGTGGAATCTGTTTCCCCACCTCCAGCACACACACGGAGACGTGCTCAGGTATCCTGATTGTGGGGAGGCTCCTCCAAATGACAGCAGCGCCTGGGTTCTAAAAGAATCCCTTAGCTTGTCTTCCCTGATGGGATGCCTAGGCTGGAGAGTGGGGGAAAGTGGGGGTTGGGATCTAAACCAAGTATAAGCGAGAGCCTATCCATGGGATGTGGGTTTTTAACCTACAACCCACAACCATGGAATAAATGTGCCCCCTGAAAGATGCTTTGACTGTTTCCCTACATCCAGCACACACACGAAGATGTGTTCTGGTATTCTGAGTGTGGGGATGTTCCTCAAACTGACAGCAGCACCTGGATTCTATTAGTATCCCTTAGCTTCTGTTCCCTGAGTGTTCTTTTAGGCCAGGCCATGAGGGAAAGCTGGGGGTTGGGCTTCGAGGCCACGTAGCTGTGAGTGCCCCCTGATCCATTGAGGAAGTACTTAGAGGACTTCTCCCTAAAGGGAACACCTTTTCCTGCATTCATCTGGGTGCAGTGGGGCTGCACATCTCTCCCACACCTAAGAATGTGTTCTGGAATTCTGAGTGCAGGGAAGTTCCTCCAACTGACAGCAGCGCCTGGGTTCTAATTGAATCCCTTTGCTTGTCTTCCCTGATGGAAAGCCTAGGCGGGAGTGCGGGGGAAAGTGTGGTTTGGGCTCCAAAACCAAGTATTTGCGATGACCTCTCTATGGTTTGTGGAGGTGTTTAAACTACATCCCTAACCTGGGAACACCTGTGCCCCCATAAAGATCCATGGAGTCTGTTTCCACACCTCCAGCACACACACGAATACTTGCACAGTTATCCTGAGAGTGGGCAGCCTCCTCCAACTGAGAGCAGGGCCTTGGTTCTTATAAAATCGCTTAACTTGTCTACCCTGTTTGGTTGCCTGATACGGAGTGCTGGGGAAAGGGTGGGTTGGGCTCTAAATCCAAGTATTAGCGAGTGCTTCTCCATGGGATTTGGAGGTTATTAACCAAAAGCCCACAACATGGGAATACCTGTGCTCCTTGAAAAAAGCGTGGACTCTGTATCCCCACCACCAGAACACACATGAAGAAGTTTTCTGCTATCCTGAGTGTGGGCTGGCAATTTCAGGTGACAGAAGCGGCTGGGTTCTAATAGAATCCCTTAGCTTGTAATCCCTGAGTGTTTCCCTAGGACTGACTCTGAGAGAAACCTGGGGGTTGGGCTTTGAGGCCAAATAGTAGCGAGTGTCCCCGATGGACTGAGGAAGTATTTAGATGAATTCTCCATAAAGGGAAACACCTGAGCACCCATTCATCTGCGTGGAGTGGGGCTTCAAATCTCCCCACCACACAAGGTTGGGTTCCAGTATCCTGAGGGTGGGGTAGTTCCTCCAACTGACATCAGCGTCTTGGTTTGAATAGAATCCCTTTGCTTGTCTTCCCTGATGGTTTGCCTAGGCCAGTGTGTGGTTGAAAGTGGGATTTGGGATCTAAAACTAAGTATTAGCGTGTGCCTCTCCAAGGGTAGTGGAGATGTTTAAACTACAACCCACAACTTGGGAATTACTGTGACCCCTGAAAAATGCATGTGCTATGTTTCCCCACGTCCAGCACACACAGGAAGAAGTGTTCTGGGGTTGTGAGTTTGGGGAGGTTCCTCCAAAAGTCAGCAGCACCTGGGTTGTAATAGAATCCCTTCGCTTGACTTCCCTAAGTGTTTTCCTAGGCCTAGCAGTAAGCGATGGTGGGGGATGGGCTCTAAAGCCAAGTATTAGCGAGTGCATCTCTGTGGGTAGTGGAGGGTTTTAAACTACTTCCCCAACCTTGGAACACCTGTGCCCCATAAAGATGCGTGGAATCTGTTTCCCCACCTCCAGCACACACACGGAGACGTGCTCAGGTATCCTGATTGTGGGGAGGCTCCTCCAAATGACAGCAGCGCCTGGGTTCTAAAAGAATCCCTTAGCTTGTATTCCCTGATGGCATGCCTAGGCTGGAGAGTGGGGGAAAGTGGGGGTTGGGCTCTAAACCAAGGATAAGCGAGAGCCTATCCATGGGATGTGGGTTTTTAACCTACAACCCACAACCATGGAATAAATGTGCCCCCTGAAAGATGCTTTGACTGTTTCCCTACATCCAGCACACACACGAAGAAGTGTTCTGGTATTCTGAGTGTGGAGAAGTTCCTCAAACTGACAGCAGCACCTGGATTCTATTAGTTTCCCTTAGCTTCTGTTCCCTGAGTGTTCTTTTAGGCCAGGCCATGAGGGAAAGCTGGGGGTTGGGCTTGGAGGCCACGTAGCAGTGAGTGCCCCGTGATCCATTGAGGAAGTACTTAGAGGACTTCTCCCTAAAGGGAACACCTTTTCCTGCATTCATCTGGGTGCAGTGGGGCTGCACATCTCTCCCACACCTATGAAAGTGTTCTGGAATTCTGAGTGCAGGGAAGTTCCTCCAACTCACAGCAGCGCCTGGGTTCTAATTGAATCCCTTTGCTTGTCTTCCCTAATGGAAAGCCTAGGCGGGAGTGCGGGGGAAAGTGTGGTTTGGGCTCCAAAACCAAGTATTGGCGATGACCTCTCTATGGTTTGTGGAGGTGTTTAAACTACATCCCTAACCTGGGAACACCTGTGCCCCCATAAAGATCCGTGGAGTCTGTTTCCACACCTCCAGCACACACACGAACACTTGCACAGTTATCCTGAGAGTGGGCAGCCTCCTCCAACTGAGAGCAGGGCCTTGGTTCTTATAAAATCGCTTAACTTGTCTACCCTGTTTGGTTGCCTGATACGGAGTGCTGGGGAAAGGGTGGGTTGGGCTCTAAATCCAAGTATTAGCGAGTGCTTCTCCATGGGATTTGGAGGTTATTAACCAAAAGCCCACAACATGGGAATACCTGTGCTCCTTGAAAAAAGCGTGGACTCTGTATCCCCACCACCAGAACACACATGAAGAAGTTTTGTGCTTTCCTGAGTGTGGGCTGGCAATTTCAGGTGACAGAAGCGGCTGGGTTCTAATAGAATCCCTTAGCTTGTAATCCCTTAGTGTTTCCCTAGAATTGACTCTGAGAGAAACCTGGGGGTTGGGCTTTGAGGCCAAATAGTAGCGAGTGTCCCCGATGGACTGAGGAAGTATTTAGATGAATTCTCCATAAAGGGAAACACCTGAGCACCCATTCATCTGCGTGGAGTGGGGCTTCAAATCTCCCCACCACACAAGGTTGGGTTCCAGTATCCTGAGGGTGGGGTAGTTCCTCCAACTGACATCAGCGTCTTGGTTTGAATAGAATCCCTTTGCTTGTCTTCCCTGATGGTTTGCCTAGGCCAGTGTGTGGTTGAAAGTGGGATTTGGGATCTAAAACTAAGTATTAGCGTGTGCCTCTCCATGGGTAGTGGAGATGTTTAAACTACAACCCACAACTTGGGAATTACTGTGACCCCTGAAAAATGCATGTGCTATGTTTCCCCACGTCCAGCACACACAGGAAGAAGTGTTCTGGGGTTGTGAGTGTGGGGAGGTTCCTCCAACAGACAGCAGCACCTGGGTTGTAATAGAATCCCTTCGCTTGACTTCCCTAAGTGTTTTCCTAGGCCTAGCAGTAAGCGATGGTGGGGGATGGGCTCTAAAGCCAAGTATTAGCGAGTGCATCTCTGTGGGTAGTGGAGGGTTTTAAACTACTTCCCCAACCTTGGAACACCTGTGCCCCATAAAGATGCGTGGAATCTGTTTCCCCACCTCCAGCACACACACGGAGACGTGCTCAGGTATCCTGATTGTGGGGAGGCTCCTCCAAATGACAGCAGCGCCTGGGTTCTAAAAGAATCCCTTAGCTTGTCTTCCCTGATGGGATGCCTAGGCTGGAGAGTGGGGGAAAGTGGGGGTTGGGATCTAAACCAAGTATAAGCGAGAGCCTATCCATGGGATGTGGGTTTTTAACCTACAACCCACAACCATGGAATAAATGTGCCCCCTGAAAGATGCTTTGACTGTTTCCCTACATCCAGCACACACACGAAGATGTGTTCTGGTATTCTGAGTGTGGGGATGTTCCTCAAACTGACAGCAGCACCTGGATTCTATTAGTATCCCTTAGCTTCTGTTCCCTGAGTGTTCTTTTAGGCCAGGCCATGAGGGAAAGCTGGGGGTTGGGCTTCGAGGCCACGTAGCTGTGAGTGCCCCCTGATCCATTGAGGAAGTACTTAGAGGACTTCTCCCTAAAGGGAACACCTTTTCCTGCATTCATCTGGGTGCAGTGGGGCTGCACATCTCTCCCACACCTAAGAATGTGTTCTGGAATTCTGAGTGCAGGGAAGTTCCTCCAACTGACAGCAGCGCCTGGGTTCTAATTGAATCCCTTTGCTTGTCTTCCCTGATGGAAAGCCTAGGCGGGAGTGCGGGGGAAAGTGTGGTTTGGGCTCCAAAACCAAGTATTTGCGATGACCTCTCTATGGTTTGTGGAGGTGTTTAAACTACATCCCTAACCTGGGAACACCTGTGCCCCCATAAAGATCCATGGAGTCTGTTTCCACACCTCCAGCACACACACGAATACTTGCACAGTTATCCTGAGAGTGGGCAGCCTCCTCCAACTGAGAGCAGGGCCTTGGTTCTTATAAAATCGCTTAACTTGTCTACCCTGTTTGGTTGCCTGATACGGAGTGCTGGGGAAAGGGTGGGTTGGGCTCTAAATCCAAGTATTAGCGAGTGCTTCTCCATGGGATTTGGAGGTTATTAACCAAAAGCCCACAACATGGGAATACCTGTGCTCCTTGAAAAAAGCGTGGACTCTGTATCCCCACCACCAGAACACACATGAAGAAGTTTTCTGCTATCCTGAGTGTGGGCTGGCAATTTCAGGTGACAGAAGCGGCTGGGTTCTAATAGAATCCCTTAGCTTGTAATCCCTGAGTGTTTCCCTAGGACTGACTCTGAGAGAAACCTGGGGGTTGGGCTTTGAGGCCAAATAGTAGCGAGTGTCCCCGATGGACTGAGGAAGTATTTAGATGAATTCTCCATAAAGGGAAACACCTGAGCACCCATTCATCTGCGTGGAGTGGGGCTTCAAATCTCCCCACCACACAAGGTTGGGTTCCAGTATCCTGAGGGTGGGGTAGTTCCTCCAACTGACATCAGCGTCTTGGTTTGAATAGAATCCCTTTGCTTGTCTTCCCTGATGGTTTGCCTAGGCCAGTGTGTGGTTGAAAGTGGGATTTGGGATCTAAAACTAAGTATTAGCGTGTGCCTCTCCAAGGGTAGTGGAGATGTTTAAACTACAACCCACAACTTGGGAATTACTGTGACCCCTGAAAAATGCATGTGCTATGTTTCCCCACGTCCAGCACACACAGGAAGAAGTGTTCTGGGGTTGTGAGTGTGGGGAGGTTCCTCCAACAGACAGCAGCACCTGGGTTGTAATAGAATCCCTTCGCTTGACTTCCCTAAGTGTTTTCCTAGGCCTAGCAGTAAGCGATGGTGGGGGATGGGCTCTAAAGCCAAGTATTAGCGAGTGCATCTCTGTGGGTAGTGGAGGGTTTTAAACTACTTCCCCAAACTTGGAACACCTGTGCCCCATAAAGATGCGTGGAATCTGTTTCCCCACCTCCAGCACACACACGGAGACGTGCTCAGGTATCCTGATTGTGGGGAGGCTCCTCCAAATGACAGCAGCGCCTGGGTTCTAAAAGAATCCCTTAGCTTGTCTTCCCTGATGGCATGCCTAGGCTGGAGAGTGGGGGAAAGTGGGGGTTGGGCTCTAAACCAAGTATAAGCGAGAGCCTATCCATGGGATGTGGGTTTTTAACCTACAACCCACAACCATGGAATAAATGTGCCCCCTGAAAGATGCTTTGACTGTTTCCCTACATCCAGCACACACACGAAGATGTGTTCTTGTATTCTTAGTGTGGGGAAGTTCCTCAAACTGACAGCAGCACCTGGATTCTATTAGTATCCCTTAGCTTCTGTTCCCTGAGTGTTCTTTTAGGGCAGGCCATGAGGGAAAGCTGGGGGTTGGGCTTGGAGGCCACGTAGCAGTGAGTGCCCCATGATCCATTGAGGAAATACTTAGAGGACTTCTCCCTAAAGGGAACACCTTTTCCTGCATTCATCTGGGTGCAGTGGGGCTGCACATCTCTCCCACACCTAAGAATGTGTTCTGGAATTCTGAGTGCAGGGAAGTTCCTCCAACTGACAGCAGCGCCTGGGTTCTAATTGAATCCCTTTGCTTGTCTTCCCTGATGGAAAGCCTAGGCGGGAGTGCGGGGGAAAGTGTGGTTTGGGCTCCAAAACCAAGTATTTGCGATGACCTCTCTATGGTTTGTGGAGGTGTTTAAACTACATCCCTAACCTGGGAACACCTGTGCCCCCATAAAGATCCATGGAGTCTGTTTCCACACCTCCAGCACACACACGAATACTTGCACAGTTATCCTGAGAGTGGGCAGCCTCCTCCAACTGAGAGCAGGGCCTTGGTTCTTATAAAATCGCTTAACTTGTCTACCCTGTTTGGTTGCCTGATACGGAGTGCTGGGGAAAGGGTGGGTTGGGCTCTAAATCCAAGTATTAGCGAGTGCTTCTCCATGGGATTTGGAGGTTATTAACCAAAAGCCCACAACATGGGAATACCTGTGCTCCTTGAAAAAAGCGTGGACTCTGTATCCCCACCACCAGAACACACATGAAGAAGTTTTCTGCTATCCTGAGTGTGGGCTGGCAATTTCAGGTGACAGAAGCGGCTGGGTTCTAATAGAATCCCTTAGCTTGTAATCCCTGAGTGTTTCCCTAGGACTGACTCTGAGAGAAACCTGGGGGTTGGGCTTTGAGGCCAAATAGTAGCGAGTGTCCCCGATGGACTGAGGAAGTATTTAGATGAATTCTCCATAAAGGGAAACACCTGAGCACCCATTCATCTGCGTGGAGTGGGGCTTCAAATCTCCCCACCACACAAGGTTGGGTTCCAGTATCCTGAGGGTGGGGTAGTTCCTCCAACTGACATCAGCGTCTTGGTTTGAATAGAATCCCTTTGCTTGTCTTCCCTGATGGTTTGCCTAGGCCAGTGTGTGGTTGAAAGTGGGATTTGGGATCTAAAACTAAGTATTAGCGTGTGCCTCTCCAAGGGTAGTGGAGATGTTTAAACTACAACCCACAACTTGGGAATTACTGTGACCCCTGAAAAATGCATGTGCTATGTTTCCCCACGTCCAGCACACACAGGAAGAAGTGTTCTGGGGTTGTGAGTGTGGGGAGGTTCCTCCAACAGACAGCAGCACCTGGGTTGTAATAGAATCCCTTCGCTTGACTTCCCTAAGTGTTTTCCTAGGCCTAGCAGTAAGCGATGGTGGGGGATGGGCTCTAAAGCCAAGTATTAGCGAGTGCATCTCTGTGGGTAGTGGAGGGTTTTAAACTACTTCCCCAAACTTGGAACACCTGTGCCCCATAAAGATGCGTGGAATCTGTTTCCCCACCTCCAGCACACACACGGAGACGTGCTCAGGTATCCTGATTGTGGGGAGGCTCCTCCAAATGACAGCAGCGCCTGGGTTCTAAAAGAATCCCTTAGCTTGTCTTCCCTGATGGGATGCCTAGGCTGGAGAGTGGGGGAAAGTGGGGGTTGGGCTCTAAACCAAGTATAAGCGAGAGCCTATCCATGGGATGTGGGTTTTTAACCTACAACCCACAACCATGGAATAAATGTGCCCCCTGAAAGATGCTTTGACTGTTTCCCTACATTCAGAACACACACGAAGATGTGTTCTGGTATTCTGAGTGTGGGGATGTTCCTCAAACTGACAGCAGCACCTGGATTCTATTAGTATCCCTTAGCTTCTGTTCCCTGAGTGTTCTTTTAGGCCAGGCCATGAGGGAAAGCTGGGGGTTGGGCTTCGAGGCCACGTAGCAGTGAGTGCCCCCTGATCCATTGAGGAAGTACTTAGAGGACTTCTCACTAAACGGAACACCTTTTCCTGCATTCATCTGGGTGCAGTGGGGCTGCACATCTCTCCCACACCTAAGAATGTGTTCTGGAATTCTGAGTGCAGGGAAGTTCCTCCAACTGACAGCAGCGCCTGGGTTCTAATTGAATCCCTTTGCTTGTCTTCCCTGATGGAAAGCCTAGGCGGGAGTGCGGGGGAAAGTGTGGTTTGGGCTCCAAAACCAAGTATTTGCGATGACCTCTCTATGGTTTGTGGAGGTGTTTAAACTACATCCCTAACCTGGGAACACCTGTGCCCCCATAAAGATCCGTGGAGTCTGTTTCCACACCTCCAGCACACACACGAACACTTGCACAGTTATCCTGAGAGTGGGCAGCCTCCTCCAACTGAGAGCAGGGCCTTGGTTCTTATAAAATCGCTTAACTTGTCTACCCTGTTTGGTTGCCTGATACGGAGTGCTGGGGAAAGGGTGGGTTGGGCTCTAAATCCAAGTATTAGCGAGTGCTTCTCCATGGGATTTGGAGGTTATTAACCAAAAGCCCACAACATGGGAATACCTGTGCTCCTTGAAAAAAGCGTGGACTCTGTATCCCCACCACCAGAACACACATGAAGAAGTTTTCTGCTATCCTGAGTGTGGGCTGGCAATTTCAGGTGACAGAAGCGGCTGGGTTCTAATAGAATCCCTTAGCTTGTAATCCCTGAGTGTTTCCCTAGGACTGACTCTGAGAGAAACCTGGGGGTTGGGCTTTGAGGCCAAATAGTAGCGAGTGTCCCCGATGGACTGAGGAAGTATTTAGATGAATTCTCCATAAAGGGAAACACCTGAGCACCCATTCATCTGCGTGGAGTGGGGCTTCAAATCTCCCCACCACACAAGGTTGGGTTCCAGTATCCTGAGGGTGGGGTAGTTCCTCCAACTGACATCAGCGTCTTGGTTTTAATAGAATCCCTTTGCTTGTCTTCCCTGATGGTTTGCCTAGGCCAGTGTGTGGTTGAAAGTGGGATTTGGGATCTAAAACTAAGTATTAGCGTGTGCCTCTCCATGGGTAGTGGAGATGTTTAAACTACAACCCACAACTTGGGAATTACTGTGACCCCTGAAAAATGCGTGTGCTATGTTTCCCCACGTCCAGCACACACAGGAAGAAGTGTTCTGGGGTTGTGAGTGTGGGGAGGTTCCTCCAACAGACAGCAGCACCTGGGTTGTAATAGAATCCCTTCGCTTGACTTCCCTAAGTGTTTTCCTAGGACTAGCAGTAAGCGATGGTGGGGGATGGGCTCTAAAGCCAAGTATTAGCGAGTGCATCTCTGTGGGTAGTGGAGGGTTTTAAACTACTTCCCCAACCTTGGAACACCTGTGCCCCATAAAGATGCGTGGAATCTGTTTCCCCACCTCCAGCACACACACGGAGACGTGCTCAGGTATCCTGATTGTGGGGAGGCTCCTCCAAATGACAGCAGCGCCTGGGTTCTAAAAGAATCCCTTAGCTTGTCTTCCCTGATGGCATGCCTAGGCTGGAGAGTGGGGGAAAGTGGGGGTTGGGCTCTAAACCAAGTATAAGCGAGAGCCTATCCATGGGATGTGGGTTTTTAACCTACAACCCACAACCATGGAATAAATGTGCCCCCTGAAAGATGCTTTGACTGTTTCCCTACATCCAGCACACACACGAAGATGTGTTCTGGTATTCTGAGTGTTCGGAAGATCCTCAAACTGACAGCAGCACCTGGATTCTATTAGTATCCCTTAGCTTCTGTTCCCTGAGTGTTCTTTTAGGCCAGGCCATGAGGGAAAGCTGGGGGTTGGGCTTGGAGGCCACGTAGCTGTGAGTGCCCCCTGATCCATTGAGGAAGTACTTAGAGGACTTCTCCCTAAAGGGAACACCTTTTCCTGCATTCATCTGGGTGCAGTGGGGCTGCACATCTCTCCCACCCCTAAGAATGTGTTCTGGAATTCTGAGTGCAGGGAAGTTCCTCCAACTGACAGCAGCGCCTGGGTTCTAATTGAATCCCTTTGCTTGTCTTCCCTGATGGAAAGCCTAGGCGGGAGTGCGGGGGAAAGTGTGGTTTGGGCTCCAAAACCAAGTATTTGCGATGACCTCGCTATGGTTTGTGGAGGTGTTTAAACTACATCCCTAACCTGGGAACACCTGTGCCCCCATAAAGATCCGTGGAGTCTGTTTCCACACCTCCAGCACACACACGAACACTTGCACAGTTATCCTGAGAGTGGGCAGCCTCCTCCAACTGAGAGCAGGGCCTTGGTTCTTATAAAATCGCTTAACTTGTCTACCCTGTTTGGTTGCCTGATACGGAGTGCTGGGGAAAGGGTGGGTTGGGCTCTAAATCCAAGTATTAGCGAGTGCTTCTCCATGGGATTTGGAGGTTATTAACCAAAAGCCCACAACATGGGAATACCTGTGCTCCTTGAAAAAAGCGTGGACTCTGTATCCCCACCACCAGAACACACATGAAGAAGTTTTCTGCTATCCTGAGTGTGGGCTGGCAATTTCAGGTGACAGAAGCGGCTGGGTTCTAATAGAATCCCTTAGCTTGTAATCCCTGAGTGTTTCCCTAGGACTGACTCTGAGAGAAACTTGGGGGTTGGGCTTTGAGGCCAAATAGTAGCGAGTGTCCCCGATGGACTGAGGAAGTATTTAGATGAATTCTCCACAAAGGGAAACA
Organism: Vicugna pacos; assembly: GCF_048564905.1. Classification (NCBI taxonomy): domain Eukaryota; kingdom Metazoa; phylum Chordata; class Mammalia; order Artiodactyla; family Camelidae; genus Vicugna; species Vicugna pacos. The sequence goes on from NW_027328740.1 coordinate 24,404,533, forward strand.
CCTGAGCACCCATTCATCTGCGTGGAGTGGGGCTTCTAATCTCCCCACCACACAAGGTTGGGTTCCAGTATCCTGAGGGTGGGGTAGTTCCTCCAACTGACATCAGCGTCTTGGTTTGAATAGAATCCCTTTGCTTGTCTTCCCTGATGGTTTGCCTAGGCCAGTGTGTGGTTGAAAGTGGGATTTGGGATCTAAAACTAAGTATTAGCGTGTGCCTCTCCATGGGTAGTGGAGATGTTTAAACTACAAACCACAACTTGGGAATTA